>NC_141021.1:6531250-6857500 GCF_052040795.2 Danio rerio | reverse complement strand
CTTTTTTAAAACTAGTACGCTATGTATATGAAATAAATTATGTTATACAATATAATGCACTCATGTCGATGCTATGGGCAAAGCAGTGTCGCCTCACAGCAAGAAGGTCACTGGGTCGCTGGTTCGAGCCTCGGCTCAGTTGGCATTTCTGTGTGGAGTTTGCATGTTCTCCCTGCGTGGGTTTCCTCTGGGTGCTCCGGTTTCCCCCACAGTCCAAAGACATGCGGTACAGGTGAATTGGGTAGGCTAAATTGTCCATAGTGTATGAGTGTGTGTGGATGTTTCCCAGAGATGGGTTGCGGCTGGAAGGGCATCCACTGAGTAAAAACTTGCTGGATAAGTTGGTTTTTCATTCCGTTGTGGTGACCCCGGATTAATAAAGGGACTAAGCCGACAAGAAAATGAATGAATGAATGTCGATTAAACCATTTTTTATTCTGTATTAATTTTTGCGTTGACATTTTTCATAATCCCATTGCAGTGCATTCTGGGATTTGCTATGAAATCTGCATGCTGTAGACTTTGGCTCAACTAAGGCATCTCAGAAGGCAGCATAATTACTGTATGCTCCCTTTGCGAACAGCATTGTGACGGCAGAAGTGCTGCAGCTTGTGACAGCATTTCCTCATAATATTTGTCTTGTCTGTTGTGCTGACACGAGCGTCACGTCTCTGAAAGGTCAAAATCATTACACCGTGACACACAGAGACCTTTAAACACTGACAGAGCATCTTCCCTGCGTTTACACACGTGTGCAGCTCCGTCCCAGCTCAGGTGATGATATTTATCCGTCATCCCGCCGCTAATTGAATCAGAAGACCTAGAAAAACAAACGGCAGGTGTGGAGGAATATGAGCAAATGATGGAGGCAGACAGATAGAGGCCAGAGGAAGTGGTATTAGCTGGCTAATTGCTTCAGAAAAGGCCATGGCATTACAGTGACAAATATCACCAGCTGTGGCTCACCTTTTATGAATTCAAAATATTAATGTATGCGTCTGTTCGCTTCCTTTGCACAAACTGCTGCGAGTGACCGCAATGGAGGAAACGATTTCATTACTTTGAGTTTTTGTCTTGTTTTTCGTCCAAATATCCAATAATTCTTAAATCAGGAAGCAGTTTGTCTTGTTTTCTGAAATAATATGTTTAAAATATGTGTGTTTATTCTTAAAAATAAGCTAAATAATCTCAATAAAATAATATTTCACACCAAAACAAAAATGACCTTATTGGCAGATTATTATTATTATTATTTTTACAAAAAAACAAATAATTTTTGTAGTGCAATATAATATAGTAATGTGCATTTATAGCAAATTTATGTATTCATTTATTTACCTTCGGCTTAGTCCCTTATTTATCAGGGGTTCTGGCAACTTTCACAGCATATGTTTTATGCAGCAGATGCCCTTCCAGCTGCAACCCGGTACTGGGAAATAAAATAAAATAAAATAAAATTAAATAAAATAAAATAAAATTAAATTAAATTAAATTAAATTAAATTAAATTAAATTAAATTAAATTAAATTAAATTAAATTAAATTAAATTAAATTAAATTAAATTAATTAAATTAAATTAAATTAAATTAAATTAAATTAAATTAAATTAAATTAACTAGGTGAAAACTAGATAAAAGCTCAACAAAATGAAAAAATTTAATGAAAATGAAAATTTTTTATTAAAGTTAAAGAACAAATAAAAATACATTAAGTAAATAAAATATCTTAAAAGAATTATATTAAAAAATATTTTATATATATAAAATAAATAAATGCAACTAGATTTTAAATAAAAATAAAAATAAGCGAATATAAGCTAATAGGTAAAAATGCAATAATAATTAATAATAATAATAATAATAATAATAATAATAATAATAATAATAATAATAATAACAATTTACAATTATAATCATATATCAATATCAATCCAATGCATTTTTTACACTAAGCACAAAACAATATTTATTTATTTATTTATTTATTTATTTATTTGTTTATTTATTTATTTATTTTTGGCACTGATTTTCAAACTAGTTTGCAATGTATTTTAAATGAAATATATCATTGAATGCACTTACATGTTGACGTGGGTTTCCTTTGGGTGCTCCAGTTTACCCCACAGTCCAAAGACATGCGCTATAGGTGAATAAAATAAACTGTCTATGTGTGTATGTGTGTGTGTGTGTTTGTGTGTGTGTGTGTAATTGAGTGTCTTTGGGTGTTTCCCAGTACTGGGTTGCGGCTGGAAGGGCATCCACTACGTAAAACATATGCCGGAATAGTTGGCGGTTCATTCCGCTGTGGTGAACCCTAATAAATAAGTGACTAAGCCGAAGGAAAATGAATAAATTATTGGGTGTTTAGGTTTTTTCCCTCCCCTGTGGCATTATGAGGTTATTACACTTCTTTTGGTTAATATTGAACATTTTACAAGGGATTGTGGGAGGCTTTTTGATGCCTATATAATTTTCATGTTTGCTCTTTCTCATTCTTTTCTGTACACATATGCTGATACTGTTTATATCCTATATGTTATCATGCCTGTATGTTTATTCAACACCCTATGGCATGTCTGGTTTTTCTGCCTACAGCAACACCATCCATCAGTCTGATGTCATCATTTAAGACAGACACAAAGAGCCACAGGCCCAAATTATAGTTTCGCACAATATTGCATACTGCGCACATAGTTTATGTTCCCGTCTGCGCTGACATCAATCCCGAGTTTTTATGATTTAATTTATGAATATCTGACTCATGGCTGGCTGCATAATTAAAATGAAAGGGAATCTCATTTGAAATGGAAAGAAAAGAGATTTGTCTGAATGGAAATGCATTCTTGTCTGGGTTAAGATAAGATTGTTAATTATGTTTTTTTCTCTCACAGAAACCTCCACACCAGCGCTGGAGACAAGCAAACCAACACAACCGACCTCAGTAGAGACCAGCACGACACAGAAACCCAGTCCAGGTTAGTACACATGGGTTAGGTATGTGTTTTTTTTACATGTTATTCATGACTTAAATGCAGTGCTAACCACTTAACCACTGTGCTGCTGCTTTAATTCCAGTCAAACTAAGACTCGGAAGTAATAATATCACAGGAAATACTATGAAAATGTCCTTGCTCTGGACACATTAATCACCCAGCTGTTTCATCTTCTGATTAAATATGATTAATAATAATCATCATCATCGTGTAGTTGCACTCAATATTTATTTCTGCTAGCTTTACTTTTAATTAAAGGGCCTCTGTCTCAGCAGGGTGTTTTCACACCTCTATTTTGAAAAAGGTCAGGAAGGTGGGTGTGTCCAGCTCTGTTTAGGTGGGAGTGTCGGGCGAGGGAACGAGGGAAGGTTTTGCATAAAAATGGGAGTTTCCTTTTGTGCAGGCGCTGATTTTTACTGAGGCAAAACAAACACACAGACACATGGGAGAAAGACTGACTGTGTTTACATGGACATCAGTAATCAAATTATTTGCCAAATTATTAATTTGTGGAATTTAACAGCAGTTTGGCACTTTCAGTTTCATTCAGGAATGCATCATGCATTCCCCCCGTGACAAACGAGATATTGGATGCAAGGAACTGCTGGATGAGTGTATTTTAATAGAGTGTTTGATACCGCACGGCAAATGAGAGCAAGAAAATCCTCCGCATTTCTCTGTAACTTAGATGCACTCGATAGGTAGCGTCAGAAAGCCATGTGTGTATAGACTATCCTGTCACAAAATGTTGTGAAAATCCTACACGACGGTAATAGTTTGATTGCAGTGTTTATATATTTACACTTGGAGAGCTGCATTTACAGCAGATCTTTCAGTCTATAATATTGTAGTGATATTAACACTGTAAACTTAGTCACTAAATCATTTTGACTGAGGTTTGTCTTTAAACACTGAATAATACTGCTGACGATACGAACTAACTTTGCCATCTGAATAAACAAACAGACGCTGATCACACACTTACCAAATCTGTACAGATGGGACAATCAACACCATTTCCAGATGAGAAAAGCTCACTGGGAAAATGTTTTATAAATAAATATTTCTGCTGCATGTCCACTCCAATCCACGCGTGAGTCCAGCTGCGCTCATAGCGGAAAATGAAAACAAAACCTTTGTTGCAGCACATTTATAAACACAACACTGACGACCTGTGTCTCCAAACAATTCTTCTTCTTCCACTTGTTTTGGCAACATAACGTGGTCTCTCTCTGCTGTCTGAACACTGTAACAGGTAAAAACAGTCTTCGAAGCTATCCTGCATATTAATGAAGTTGCACTGCATACGCAAAAGAGCGTGCTGATTGGTTTAAACCAAATCTTTCTCAAGTGACATCACAATGTATTTCCAGGGACAGACAGCCAGTCTACACGCTGGAATACACACAAGGATCTAATCGGCGTGATGCAGCTTAAAAAATTAGCTATAAACCGGAAGAACGAATTTGCTTGAAATAAAGCAAAAAATTTTCACATTTGTTTTGTGAAATATATGTGTCCTAATGGTGTTTTTAGCAGCGTGGGACACATATATGACTGGAAACGGTTTAAAAAATGTGTTTTGGTGTTTCATGACCCTTTAAATAGCTGGTAATTTAGGGCTTAGATCAGTGTCTTGTGTCTGATAGTGTAGTGTAGTGTGCAGCAGGCGTGTAATAATCGGCATAATGTAGATCCAGCCGGTGGTTATTCAGAATAAACCCTTTAGTCTGTTACAAAGGCTGCTGCTGCGGATGATGATGATGATGAAGCTTTGTTCTGTTTCTGCTGTCCCTGGAATAACCACAACTCCCACACTCCAGCCAATCTGCTCTCTTGGAAGCATTTAAAAAATAATTAAAACTAATTATTTTGCCGTCAACTGTATATGTGGACCTGTAAGTGCACTTGAATAAGTTACAGCGCTTCTGCATACAACAAAACATCATATGAACAACACTGTTGGGAATTTTCAAAGTATTGTTTTCTGTTTCTTCATGTTGCACACTGATGCAGCTGAAGTCGGAGGTCAAACTCAGTTTGTTTAAAGTGCCGTTAGCCGTACAGTGTTTTGCCAGGGTTGTTGAATATTAATGCAGATTTATTGATGTATTCTCTCCATCAGTAACCAGCGCTGCCGTGCCGTCTCACAAAGGACTGTGTGATTTTGAGCAGGGATGGTGTGGTTGGACCCTCGACCTGGATTCTGACTTCAGCTGGGTTATGCACAGCTCCAGCAAAAGCTCTGCCTTGGGTCAAAGTCATAATCTCTCCATGGGCTCAAACAGTGAGTGATGAACATTCGCACACGCATGCACACATGCATACACACACAGACATACACAGAGGTCATCATGCCTGTAGGGTCTCATGTTTTTATGCTTGGGAGCACAAAGCTTTTACAAAAACAATTTCAGTTTGTATTATTTTTGTATTGTGTTACATTACATCATTATGGGACAATAGTTAATTCTGCAGTTTAGCATAATTATTATTATTATATACAATATAAAAGAATATTATAAAGGAATTATTATAATTATAGTTTAAAATAAACAATATAATAATTAAATTTAATAAATTAAATTAATATTTGTATTAATATAAAATATAATTAAGTATTTTTATATTATATTATATTATATTATATTATATTATATTATATTATATTATATTATATTATATTATATTATATTATATTATATTATATTATATTATATTATTCATTCATTCATTCATTTTCTTGTCGGTATAGTGCCGTTATTAATCCGGCGTCGCCACAATTGGATAAATCGTTAACTTTTCCAGCAAGTTTTTTATGCAGCGGATGCCCTTACAGCCGCAACCCATCTCTGGGAAAAATATTATATTATATTATATTATATTATATTATATTATATTATATTATATTATATTATATTATATTATATTATATTATATTATATTATATTATATTATATTATATTAGTTATATGTAGGCAAAAATTATTGTAATTAAACCACAATTTTAAATATCAAATCAAATCACTTTTATTGTCACATCATCAGCAGAACGTGTGCTATGATGAGTGAAAGCTTAGGTACTCTAGACAGTACAAAATACAACAGAGCAAAATACAGACAGTGCAAATAAAATGAAAATAATAAAAATATTATATTTATTATAAAATAAAATAATATAATAATAAAATAATAAATATTTTAATCAAAGTTTTTTTTTATTATCACAATTATATTATATTTAAATAACAGTTAAAGTCCAAATTTGCTATAAAATAAATTACAATATTTAAAATATTTTTTCAATGATATAAAGTATAATTAATCATTTGAAGTTTGATTTAATCATTTGCATTATATTATATTATATTATATTATATTATATTATATTATATTATATTATATTATATTATATTACATTATATCATATATTATATTTTATTATATTTTATTAATTATATTATGTTATATTATGTTATATTATATTATATTATATTATATTATATTATATTTTATTATATTTTCTTATATCATGAGACAGTTGATAAAACAGACTAACTTCATTAAAATAAATAAATTCATTTAAATTAGCTTTATTTCACAGCATTAACATTTTACCCAGTATTACAAACTCAATTTATCAGCTTCACTGAAATGTTGGCACAGTTTTGGCAGTGCACATAATGACCTGCACCAAACCAGTGTAAACCAGCCTGTCCCTGCACAGAAAATGATGCCAGTGTAACATCAGCAGGGGATTTTGCCCCGTTTTAAGTGCAATAAGACATTCTGATTCTGAATCTGAATCAGTTCCCCATAAACATGGCTCTATGGCTCCCCCCAGAAGGGCAGCACCTGGACTGATCCCAGAACAGGCTTTTCCGTTTCCAACCCCCCGTGAAGTGGTAAACCTCCCTGACCTCATTCCCTCTGAACATGTCTGCTTCCCACATGAGATCTGGGAGAGGAAAAGAGGATGAGTGATCGGCATGCTTTCTCTTTCTCTCCTCCCGAAAACACTGTCACTCTTCCTCTATTTCTGTCCCATGACACATCGCTAGTAGATGTGGACAACAGGAACAAAGCCTGGCTGTAAATAATAAAACCCTGGAATTGCTGGAACAATCATGGTTGAATTTGGATCTGGTCTGAAAGCGAACTTTGAAGCTCATTCATTTATTAATTTTCCTTTGGCTTAGACCTTTATTTATCAGGGGATGCCACAGCAGAATGAACCGCCGACTATTTTAGCATATGTTTTACGCAGTGGATGCTCTTCCAGCCACAACCCAATACTGGGAAACACCCATACACACTCATTCACACACACACACACACACACACACACACACACACACACACACACACACACTATGGCCAATTTTGTTTACCCAATTCACCTATAGCGCATGTCTTTGGACTGTGGGGGAAACCAGATCACACAGCTGGGACTCGAACCTTTTTTGCTCTGAGATGACAGTGCTAACCACTGAGCCACCATGCTGTCCTAAATTTACAGCTATGGATTTTATTTTTATTATCATTTATAGTTATTTGGCTGAGTAAAACATAATTCTTGTTGTTCTATCGTGTAATTATCCGCTGACTCTACGGGCATGTGGAAACTGCAATATTATTTGGGCCGCTGACGTTCAATAAATAATCACATTAATTATTAATAATTAACTCGATAAATAATTCTTCCGTCTACAGCCATAGCCTATAACTGTAGGCCGTCTATTCTTGCCAAACGTTAATATAGTATTCAGCTGATATGAGGTCACTGATTTACATATTTTTGGCAGGTTCAAACGTGGCTCATTCTGTTGGATTTTATAGCTGGATAAAGGCTTATAGGTTCAAAAGTTTGCATTCATGTTATTGTGTTCACATTTAATATATGTTTTTCTTTATAATCCTTAATTTATGTTATGATATTTAAATGTTTTTGAAAGAAGATACATATTTGTTTGATCACCTTTAATAAATAAATCAAAAACAATAAAAAACAATACTATTCTAAATGTATTATTATTATATTTATACATTTATCACAATTAAATATATTATAATAATTGTTATTAGTTTAAATATTAAATATTTGTAATTTTAAATATATTTAAATGTAATTTATTCGTGTTATGCAAGAAGCTGAGTTTTCAGAAAACGTAGTTCTCGTTTCACATAATCTTCAGAAATCGATCTTATATGATGATTTTTTGCTGAAAACATGTTATTGCTATTGTTGTCTTTTTTATTGCATCTAACTTGTCACATGAATAATTGAGTTACTAAAACATTTATATGTGGTTAAAAAAAGAAACGCTTGAAAATTCTCAGTTTCTCTGAATTTATTTGGTTTATGATGAATTTAGGTAAATTGTGTTTATTTATTTTATTTTATTATTAATTTATGTTATTTATTATATTTAATATTGCTATATTAATATTTAATATTATTATATTAGTATTGCGTTGAAAAATGATTGTAAATGTCTGAAAACAGTATATTTTGTGTTATTTTCTATTTTTCTTTATTTATTTTTTCACATTTGTTTTATTTTAAATCTGTGATAAATGCCATCAGTAATATACAGATTAAAACAAAAATGTAATTTAATACAAATGCATAACTATATAAATCCTGAGAAATCCAGATGGGGTCAAAGTATAATAAATAAATAAATAAATAAATAAATAAATAAATAAATAAATAAATAAATAAATGTTTCATTGTTCTAAGCAATATTGCTTCAATTGTTTTTTTTTTTTACTAATGCAATTTCCCTGAACTATTATTATTATTATTATTATTATTATTATTATTATTATTATTATTATTATTATTATTATTATTATTATTATTATTATCATTATTATTACAGTTATGTTTTTTAATATAATTTATTATTATTATTATTATTATTATTATTATTATTATTATCATTAATAAAGTTATGTTTTTATGAATATTTGATTTATTATTATTATTATTATTATTATTATTGTTGCAGTTATGTTTTTATAAATTTAATTGTTAATTTATTATTATTATTATTATTATTATTATTATTATTATTATTATTATTATTATTATTATTATTATTATTATTATTATTATTATTATGATTATGAATGATAATAATAAGGATTACTATTAATTTTGTTTAAAAAACTAATGCAGTATCCCAGGAACCCTTTTTTAGAAAGTCTCTTCCTGTATATTTCAGTCTTTTTCACTCATCACATGACATCAGGAATAAAACCCCAGGATCTTTAATTGCACAAATTCTACTGGAAACTACATTTCTGTTCATGCATCCCAGTCTTTTACCTTCCTTCCAGGCGGATTTGAGTTCTTAAAGCCTCTTTAAAGAGATCATTATTCATTTCCCCTTAATATATACAGTACTCGGGATCAAAAAAGTGTCTTTTATTTGACATAAATAAAATATATTCGCCATCCCCCCATTCCCATCTCCTCATATACTGTATGCATTCCTGAAGTTAAGGGGATTGTTATCCTAAACCTATTTTAAATTCATTGCCTTGGAATACTTTAAAACGCTCTCTCTGAAAGACTTAACAAGCCGCGTCGACAGCTGCAAGGTGTTATAGGCGCTTTTCTGACACTTCTCAAAATATTTAAGACTCCAGCGAGTCACATGTCTCCTCCTCGACCAATCAGGGATGCTGCCTGAAACCACACGGGCTGTTTTTGAACATCCTTTTGACCTTGGAGCGTCTAGAAAGATTATCAGCAAATATATGGAGAGATAAAAGAGTTTGCACCTGTCGTTGCGCTCTTTCTTCACCGTCGGGGTCGAGTCTTTTTTTTCAGCAAACACAGACTCAGCAGAAGGGCTTACAGTAGAGCCGTCACTTTTACCAAACACACTAACACTGATGATGAGCCGCTTGACTTTCAGCACAATCACACACACTTGACTTTTCTGGATAATCACACAGCGAGATGTGCAGATGGATGGGACGAGAAATGCATGGTTTAGGCGCTTGATTGATCAGATTCACCTTGACACAAAGCTTGTAACGCTTGATAATAATAATAATAATAATAATAATAATAATAATAATAATAATAATAATAATAATAATAATAATAATAATAATAATAATATTAACAAAACTACAACAATAATAATAATCTTTTAAATTTAATAATAATAATAATTATTATTATTATTATTATTATTATTATTATTATTATTATTATTATTATTATTATTATTGAATCAGCAACCTTTCACTCCATAATGTTAATCTAAAACTTTACATTGTTCAATAGTATAATATAAAAGATAAAAAATAAAGCATTAACTGTTGAGAATAATAAACATTTGCTTTTATGTTTTACAAGTTTCTAATTTTGAAATCTTATTTATTATTACATAAAATATTAATTCAGCAACAACAACAACAATAATAATAATAGAATTTATTATAATATTATTATTATTATTGTTGTTGTTATTATTTTTATTATTATTGTTGTTGTTGTTGTTGTTGTTATTGTTGTTGTTGTTGTTGTTGTTGTTGTTGTTGTTGTTGATATTATTGTTATTATTATTGTTGATGTTGTTGCTATTATTATTATTTTTATTGTACAGCTAATAATACAGTATTTTTAAAACAATACATTTATTAAAATATTTTTTTTTTTATTTTATTATACTACTACTAATAATAATTATAATAACTTTAACATTCAAACGGTCAGTTGGCGTTTCTGTGTGGAGTTTGCATGTTCTCCCTGTGTTGGCGTGGGTTTCCTTCAGGTGCTCCGGTTTCCGCCACAGTCCAAAGACATGCGGTACAGGTGAATTGGGTAGGCTAAATTGGTGGATATATGGATAGAAAATTATAACAATATTAATATAATAAACTGCCACCATGACACGAACAAGAAATTAAATTAAATAATTTAAATGTTAAAGTGTATTATTATCATTATTATTATTGTTATTATTATTATTGTTGTTGTTGTTGTTGTTGTTGTTGTTGTTATTATTATATTTATAAGTTAATTATATAATGCAAAATGTCAATTTTTAAATAATTGTATCGTTTAAAAAATATTGTATTATTAGCTGTTGGTTGAATAATAATAAAATACATCATATATTAATAGAAAACTCTATGAAAAATAACATAATAAGCTACCCTGGGGGTGCAAACCAGACTATTAAAAAATTACGTGGAAACCGGGATGTCTTGCCTTGGATTACATTCACTAACCCAAATGGTTTCCTCAAAACTGCATTTGTTTTGTCTCAGGTTTGGGAAACTACCTGTACATCGAGGCTAGTCCAGAGACGCAGGGCCAGAAAGCTCGCCTCTTCAGCCCGGGTGTGGATCCAGACACGGGACCCCTGTGCCTGATGTTCTCCTACCAGCTGGAGGATCAGGGCACTCTGAGGGTCCTGCTGCAGAACAAACAGCAGGAGAAGACGCTGCTGTGGTCCCTCAGCGGAGACCAGCAGCCCATCTGGAGAGAAGGACGTACCATTATTCCTCGATCCCCTGATGAGTTAAAGGTCAGCAGATTACACACAGCAAAACATATTTAAAAATAAATTAAATAACTAAAAATAAGATTTGGGCTACTAAATGTAAAACCACTGCAATACCAAAGTAAAACAGCAGATTAGACATCGTTTACTTGTACACTTTTATTAATGCAGTCTTTCAGTAGCCTGCACTGTGAAAAATGCATTGACAAAAAGTGAAGACAACAAGTACTTCATATGTTGATTTAACATATTTAATTATGTTAATCATGTTTGGCCAGTTTGATTAATGTAAGTTGAGATGACTAGACAAGTTCATTTGATTCAACTCAAAAATTGAAGTCAGCAAGAACTCTTTCGTTTGTTTTCTCTATGCTTACATATTTCATCCCACAGGTGGTAATCGAAGGATTTTTCGAGGGTACCAAAGGCCACATTTGGATTGATAACATCCACATGAGTGGGAACACACCGCTGGAAGAGTGCACTCGTAAGTCTGCACACTTCATCTCTTTCTTACATCATTACTTTAGTCTGCGTTACACTTCAGTTGGCGCTTATCACCAAATTACTGAATTATCACCGAATTAAGCCAAAAAGCCTTTGCATTATCTCCAGCAGATGTTTCTTCCTTAATACCTCGCTCTGCTTCCCTGTGAAGCCACCTTTATCTCTTCATTACAGACGCCACGTTTTTTCCAGTGTTTTCACCATAATTCGTCCAGACTCTCTCCATAAACCTCTCCATTTACTGTGATCAAACTCGCCATCGCAGCCACTATCTCAAATAGCTTCTCAAAATAGAATTTATTAACATGAAAGGAGGACACACACACACACACACACACACACAGAGAGAGAGAGAGAGAAAAATAAAAATACTACTGTGCCTCGTTGTTTGCCATCAAACGCAAAAATGTAGAATCAAATCTAGGCCACAAATGCCCCTGGGCCCCGATGCTAATCTATGTTTCATTATTTCCTTCGCTCTTCTTCTCACCCTGTTTGTAAACACCGATTTTTAACGGAATTAGTGGATAGTCCGAGCTTTTCTAAAGACAGATCTTGCACAGGAGCTTTCTTTTTGGTTGTTAGCGCAAGACACTGATCGTGAAGTAACATTAACTGATAATTTTAGCTCATCTTCCGGGTCGATTGATTGCTAAAAAAGGTCAAGCATTTGTTTTGTATTATGAGCTTTTAGGATGATGTGCTTAAATAAGTAAATGAGGCATTGTTTATTGAAATATGAGCTCATTTAAATGTACAAACTTTGGGGGAAGAAAATGCTGGGAAAGCCTTTTTTAATAAATGATTATTTACAGACTTTTAGACAATAGCCACTTTCACACATACAGACCTTTCCTGTGTAAGGTGTGTATGTGTGAACAGGCCCTTTTTGAAAATACTGGTAAATTTGTTCCAGCTTTTTTCCGGAAAGAGAAGTTGTAACATTACCGGTAATTTGCCGGAATGCTGTGTGAAAGCAGAAAGAAGATTGCCGGAAGATTGCACGTCTAGAACGTGCTGACGATTTTAGCCAGTCAGAACAGTCAGGCGCATTCACGTCGGCGCGGTTTATTTTACCAGACACATTTAGCTGCTTGATTAGTCAGATAACGTTTCTTTGCTTCTTCTTAATGCCAACTGTGTAATTAATTATCGATAAGATGCTTATGATAATAATAACCCTAGTAATGTCATTATTATTATTATTATTAATATTAATAGTTATTATTATTATCATTATAAAAACAATAGTAAAAGAATAATAATAATAATATAACAATCTTAACAATAATAAAACAATATATTATTATTATTATTATTATTATTATCATTAATTAGGGATGTCATTTGATAACTGTAATTTGCTCTATAGCCAATAAAATACATTCTTAAGGGGGTAAATAATATTTACCTTAAAAAACATTAAATAAATAACATTTATATATAATATATATGTTTTGTATTAATTTATAATGTATTATATTATTATTATTAAACCAACAAATAGTAATGTAGTATTTTTTAAAATAATGCAGTTATTTAAAAAGGGTTTGTATAATATAATAATAATAATAATAATAATAATAATAATAAAAACAGTAATTATGTATTATTAACAATAATAATAATAATAATAATAAAAGCAATTATAATATAATAATATTAATAATGATAAGAAAACAATAATAATAATAATAATAATAATAATAATAATAATATAAAATGCTTTTATTCCAGTCAAACTAAAAAAAACGGCAATATGAAATACTGTGAGAATATTTGAATACTTTATATTTGAAACATAAATATTACATAATATATACAATATACATATTATTCTTGAATATTTGGAAAAAATAATTTACATTTCAAAGAAAGGCTAATAATTTTGCATCCAGCTGTAGATATAAGTAAAACTGTGAAGTTCTGTTACTGCTGAAATGGGGATTTTTTAATAATTTTGACAAAACAACCCTTAAAAACATGTTTGTAAGTAATTTTTTAAAATTGGCATCTACAAACACAAATTGACAAAGCACTTTAAAAGAAGCGCATGAAACTGCTTTTCGAGATATTGTCTTTACGTTACACTAAAAAACCCCGCTTGCAGCGTCCTGTGTTAAAGTCAGCAGAATGTGACCATGTGCTCTGGTTCTTACTCCAACACTGGAAACCCTTGATTTAGTCATTTTTGGCTCTCGGCGTCACCGCTTGGCTCAGTCTCTGGCTATGGGACTTGGTGGTTTATTTGAGATCCAGAAATGGAGCCTCCTGAGCTTGTCTTCCACCATGCGCCGGCTGTGATTCTTCCCAAAGCAGGCTGGGATGCTTCTTATCGACCTGTGCAGTTGGGCATGCAATTTGTGCCGAGAAGAGATCCTCGAGCCGCTGGACCCCATGATACTTTTTTTCATTTTTTATAATTATTTGCATCTTAAAAATCCAAGCAATCTTCAGCTTGTTTCTGTGCTCACTTGCCACAACTTTAGCACATGAAAACAATATCATGTGCCAAAAAATGGAGAATCTGAATGTTTTAAGTGTTTGGGAAAAAACGCCTAGGTCATTTTCTTGTTGTGAATATATCCTGGTTATATTTTATG
The DNA here is from genome assembly GCF_052040795.2 of Danio rerio. Lineage (NCBI taxonomy): Eukaryota > Metazoa > Chordata > Actinopteri > Cypriniformes > Danionidae > Danio > Danio rerio. Next base: position 6,842,867 of record NC_141021.1, on the reverse strand, counting down.
CCCTCCAAACATAAATCAAGAACAGCAAAAAGTTAATTTCATTGTTAGATTATTTTCAGGAACAGTAGACACGTCTTAGGATATTTGAGCTTTTGATAATTAATTAGCAGCACAACAGGACTCTTATCTGGTGAAGAAGAATGATGATTCAGATACAGTATATGCTTTCACATATTCTTTGATTTCATTTGAATCTGTTTGATTTATAATTAGAGAGGCAATTTTAGTTAGTATTTTAGACAGATTGGATTTCACTGTTATTGTTTAAGAAAAATACTAGATTTTTATTAATGTAAATATTTGAATATAATCATTATGAATAATAATAATAATAATAATAATAATAATAATAATAATATTATTTTCATTATTATTATTATTATTATTATTATTATTATTATTATTTATATTATTAAATTTGTAATACTATTACCACCTATGAGTAATAATAATAATTATTATTACTATTATTATTATTATAATTATTATTATTATCATCATCATCATCAACAACAACAACAACTATTATTATTATTGTAATTATTATTATAAATATTAAGTTAGTAATATTATAACCTATGAGTAATAGTAATAAAAAACAAATAAAAATAGATATTATTATTATTTTTGATGTTGTTGTTGTTGTTGTTGTATACTACTACTACTACTACTACTACCTCTACTACTACTACTAATACTACTACTACTACTAATAATAATAATAAAATTATTATTAATATTTTTATTACTATTACTCATAGGTTATATTACTAATTTATTATTATTATTATTTTTATAATAATTATTATTATTAATTTATAAATATTATTGCTATGATTACGTTATTTTAAAATAACTTAAAGTAATAATAATTACATAATTTCTATTTTAATTGTTTTTATTTTGTAAATAAATGAATAAATGTATTCAGACTTGAGATTACAATAAGTTACCATTGCAGTAATAATGTTGTATTATTTTTAGGGAAGATTTAAATTATATATTTAATATTGTGGGAAAAGTAAATTTCAAGTTCTAGGTTTTGTTTAAAGATCAGTGCATGGTGAACATGCTTCATCATTAATTCTACATACTCTGCATGTTTTAACATGTTGCTCTCTTTCTCTCTCTCTCTGCTTTTCCTCATGCATCCTCCTCTCGCTGCTCCAGAGCCGTTCTCCGCCTTTCCTCCGGATATGATCGGTGAGTTTAAACTCTGCCTCGGGTGTGAATGTTTGCTCCTCCTGCTCTCTGTCTCTGCCCTGCTCAGCAATCACTGCTTTTAGAGACAATCCAGGATCTGTTTTACCTTCTAGCATGTGTATTTATGCAGTGAGTTGAGGAGCCTGGGGTTGGGTCAGTTATCTGAGGTGACTAGTCCCTTTTGGACATATTTTTATGACCGCGTGCTGGTCTTGTTAAGGTCCCAATTGGGAAAGATGGCCAAACTTGGACTGTCAGGCGGCTGAATGTGTAAAGCTCACAGCTGAGACCTTCTGCCACATTGTGACATTCAAGTAATTGTTATTTAAAAATAATAGAAACTGTACTTGAGATATTTCAGTCATTATTCGCTGAACATCTTCCTCTCTGCTCTAGAATCTCATGCAGGTCGTGTCAGGATCATATTGTTTGATGTCAGAGACACTGTACATGGCCTGTGTGTTGTCGTCTCGACTAAATGGGCATCCTGTCAGTCTATTTTTGTGCCATCTTTCTCCTCTTCAGCCTATTAAGCAGCCATTCTAACGCTTGCAAATGGAAAACCAGGGAAGGGTTTAAAAGTCTGCATACTGAGTAAAACTGTGGATCATGTAAATATTGGCATATTTGTTAATCACTTTACTGGGATTTTTATAAAACTGAATGATTAAATCTTTGCGTAAGTTAGTAAATAGATTGAATGATGGGTGAATCGTCATATTTCTGCGTGTGCAGATGTGTGGACCTAGTCCTGGGACACAGAGGCCATCTATTTTTAATATTATTTCAGAAGTTCATTTGCTATAAGAAAAAGCACAAGAAATTGAAAAGTAAAAAAAATAAAAATAAAAAACATGATTGTTGCATTCACCTTTGGACATTGCTTTCTTAATTCCTAATCTGTCCTTAATTCCTAGTCTTGTCAACTTAAATGTATGTATATATGTAATTTAATACAAAACAGATTGCTCCAAAGCAGCTTCGCAGTATTTTGCAGTATTATAACTTCAATGCAAACTAGATTATATTATTTTACTACTACTATTATTATTATTATTATTATTGTTATTATTATTATTACAGTAATATTATTACCTTTGATTAAAAGTCATTTAAAATAAAAATATTATTATTATTATTATTGTTGTTATTATTATTATTTTAGTAATTGTATTATACATAATTAATAGTAATACTAATAGCAATAATAATTATAACAGTATTTATAATAGTAATAATACTTTGTAATATTATTATTATTATTATTATTAATTTTATTATGATTATTATTATTATTATTATTATTATTATTATTATTATTATTATTATTATTATTATGTTTTTGTTGTTGGAAATAAAAATAAAATAAAATAAATAAATAAATAAATATGACATTTAAATAAATTAAATTGAGATTATAAAAAATAACCATTACAGTAATGTACAATAAAGTTTTAATGTTTCTAAGGGGAGATTTATTATATATATATATATATATATATATATATATATATATATATATATATATATATATATATATATATATATATATATATATATATATATATATATATATTGTGAGAGTGGTAAATCTCATACACAATGGTAAAAATCTGTAATTTTACAGTTTATTTCCAGCAGCTAGGGTGCTGGAAAAAAACGTAAAATAACGGCCGTTAAATTTCACAAATTTCCTGTGAAATATCGGACACTAATTTACAGAAATTTACCTAGATATAAATTTCTTGTATATTTCTGTAATTTAACCTCTGTTATTTTAGAGTAAATTTCTGTAATTTAACGGCCGTTATTTTGCGTTTTTCTTTCGACACCCTAGCTTCCGGAAATAAACTGTAAAAATACAGAATTTTTTTTTACAGTGTAGAATATTTAATTATTATTTTTTTATCATTTCTTGGTTTCATTTAAAGTTCAGTGCATGGATGTGGCTCATCATTAACCCTGCATTACATACTGGTTTAAATATTGCTACATGACGTTCTAGTCAAGTTAAATTGACGTATAGTGCTCAATACAAAACAGATTGCTTCAAAGCAGCTTACCAGTATATGCAGGAAGGTAACAGAATCAATGCAAACTTCAAAAGTCTGCATTTAAAAAAATCAATCAATCGATCAATCGATCAATCAATCAATCAATCAATCAATCAAGCGGTTTCTTATCTAAAAGAAATCCAAAAAAAAAAAAAGTCTAAGCTGTGTTTTAGCTTGATGACATATTTTGCAGACACATACAGTAGGTGCAATTTCCTCCTTAAATGACGGCAGTCCAACCCCGCACTGTACAGGTTTTTATATTTGGTGCTCCATTTCACTTCTTCTGCTTTTTCTTTTTTTTTTTTTTATAATTTAACCTTGCATTGGCAGAAATACCCAAACAAGCTACCGGCATTTTAGCACCTCCACTTCCTTTTGTGAAATGAGTGTCAATAAAAGACCCAGGCAGAGCCAAGTCGCTCTCCCTAATGAGTGTCTCAGTCATGCTCCGTGGCTGAATATAGCATAACAAGATGTCTGCCGGTGCTGCTTCTGCTCAGATGGCAACATTGCATCAGAGACTCAGGGTATGTCTCGCTGGAGTCCCTGGAGAACTGTTTTTTTTTTGTGTCATTCTTCTCTCGAATGTTCGCTCCTCATGCGGTGCTTACTAATCCGTGAGAACCTTTGCTTCCACTTGTTGTGTGATTGAGTTATTGTTGCTATTTTGGTTGCTTTCATCTAAATGGTTGTTTTAATTTTTTGAGGGGTGTCTAAAATTGGTCAGAGGATTTTCAATCTGAAGCCAACATGCAGCGCTTCACTTTGGCTTTCTAGTTTCTGCTTCTAGATGTGTCGAACGTTGTCTGTCCAACTCTTTGTGTTGCTCTAGTTGGTTTAATGCTTTATCTGGAAAACTGTTGAGTGTAGATTCATACACCTAGAACTTCTATTCTGAAGATATTGCATCTATACTTGGTTATTTATTTATTTATTTATTTATTTATTTATTTATTTATTTAGATAATTCATTTAAACATGCATGCATTTTATTTATACATATTTAATTTATAATTATTTTAAATGTATTTTAACAGTTATGCAATAATGAATACATGTATTTATTTGTTAAAACATGCATACTTTTTATTGGCACATATTTAATTCGTACTTTTTATTTATTTTAACAGTTAGGTTAATTAATTAATTAATATTTTAAACATATATGCATTTTTTCTTTATACATATTAAATTTATAAATATTTTGAAGTGTATTTTAACATTTATGCAATGCTTTATACATTTATTTATTTATTTATTTATTTAAACATGCATGCCTTTTTATTTATCCATATTTAATTTATAATTATTTTAAAATGTATTTCAATTTTTATGCAATTTTAATACATTTATTTATTTATTTATTTAAACATGCAAACATTTTTATTTAAACATGTTTCTTTTTATAAATATTTTGAAATGTAATTCAACATTTATGTAATAATTAATACATTTATGTATTTAATTATTTAAACATACAAACATTTTTTATACATATTTCTTTTATAATTATTTTGAAATGTGTTTATGTTAATTAAACATTTATGTTAATACATTTACTAATTAATCTATTCATTTAAACATGCACATATTTTATTTACACATATTTATTCTGTAATTGTTTTTAAATGTATTTTTACATTTTTGCAATAAGTTATACATTTATTTATTTATCTATTTGTTTATTTATTTAAACATGCATACATTTTATATATACATATTAAATGTATAATTATGTTTAAATGTATTTTAACATTTATGCAATAATGAATAAACTTATTTATTTGTTTATTTATTTATTTGGTGTCCATTCACATAAATTCTGTTAATTTAATTCATGAAAATAAATGATTAACACAATCTGAAAACACTCCAAAGTGATCTTAAAATTACAGCAAGTTTTATTGTGCTTTATAATATTTAGGAAATAATAATAATAATAATAATAATAATAATAATAATAATAATAATAATAATAATCATTATTATTATTATTATTATTATTATTATTATTACAAATACCACACATTTTTTGTGAAGGTCAGTAGTCTGATTGACTTGATAATTCAATAATACTTGAGACCAAAGTAAGTATATTCAGATTCAGCCCTGCTCGTCCTCACATCGGGTCTCTTGTAATAATTTCTGATCTATTTACAATGCATCACTATCATGTTTTGGCAAAGTTAGCGATGCCCAGCCAAATGACAAACTCTTGGAACAAATCAGTTTATCTCTCAGCATTCTGCAAGTCTAAACGGAGTGAGAACAGAATGCATGTGCCTCTGCTTGGCTAAACAGCCTCATGTTTTGAATGCAGCCCAAATGTACCCCTAAGACATAACTACCTAGAGAACTATCAGCACTATTTGCCCTTTGCGTAGTCCTGGAGAGCCGCTTGTCCTAAAACCCAGCATGCAAACGATTTATAGTATGACATTCCCACTCCCCAGGACTAGTGTGGGCCAGTCTTTATTTGCAACATGCTTGGACTCTGACTCAGGCGCCTATTTGAAAGCACGTTACATAACAGCACTGCATTTACAGCCATTGTTTCACTGTACACGCCGCTACGCAACTGCTTCAATCCCTGTTCCGACAGTGAAACGTGGAGCATGGAGCTTCTACCCTACATGAGCAGTCAACACAGCATCTTTCATGGCATTCGTGTGTTTGCATTTGAACCTAGCAGTAGTGCAATAATATCCAGCTGCAGACCTGTGGACACGTTTCAAGACACACAACCCCAGATACACACTTGTTGGGTTCCACGCAATCGATTTGTGTTGTGACAACATGAAGGAATTAAGTCAACTTATTCGTTTTTTACAATTGTAGGTGGATTGATCATAAAACAATTAGGTTATCCCCAAAAAACTCCTAAAAAATTGTGTTGTTGTTGTTCATTTTAAGTAGTTTGAACAGTAAAAGTAGTTTTTGAGTGCATGATAAAGGGACTTTTGCACGCTTTGAATGTTATCCTTCCATTGAATGGGCGTTATTAGTGGTTATCAGCTGATAGATATGGGCCAGTAGGGGCCTTCTGTGCCTACTAGTAGGCGCAGAAGGCTGTTATCATCCATCCACATGGTTAATCAGCTATACTAATAGAGAAGACTCCAGATCCAGATCTTTTTTTACACTACTGTGATGGTTGGGTTCAGGGTTGGAGTAGGGGTAGACGTTAATAAAATACAATTAATGGGAAATCTAATGAAAAATATAAATAATTCGGGTGGCGCAGTTGGCAGCAAAGTCGCCTCACAGCAGGAAGGTCACTGGTTCGAGCATCGACTGGGTCAGTTGGCATTTCTGTGTGGAGTTTGCAAGTTTTCCCCGTGTTGGCCCGTGATGTTCCTCCGGATGCTCCAGTTTCCCCCACAAGACATGCGCTATAGGTGCATTGGGTAGGCTAAATTGTCCATAGTCTATGTGAATGAGAGTGAATGGGTGTTTCCCAGCGATGGGTTGCAGCTTGGAGTTGCATCTGCTGCTTAAAACATATGCTGGATAAGTTGGCGGTTCATTCCGCTGTTGCGACCCCTGATTAATAAAGGAACTAGGCTGAAAACAAAACAAATAGACAAAATAGAACAAATAGAATTATTATAAATATTATTATTATTATTATAACACAAAATCTAAATAATTCCGTCCACTGCCGTATGTGATCAATAGCTGATTAACCAAGTGGATGGATGAGAACAGCCTTCTGAGCCTACCAGTAGGCGCAAAACACCCCTACTGGTCCAAATCTTTCTGATGATAACCACTAATAACACCCATTCAATTGAGAAAATTACATTCAAATAGGCTGGGAAATTTTGCTGCTAGTAGGTTGATAATGGCTAGAAATGTTTTAGCTGTGGCTGCTTAGAATGTACACATAAATATAGTGACATATTTGTGATGTTGTACAACAATAAAAACTGTTTTTTCCAGCCTAATTTTATCACTCGATTGATTGGCTGTTATCAGTGGTTATCAGCTGATAGATATGGGCCAGTAGGGGCCTTCTGCACCTACTGATAGGCTGTTTTTATCCATCCACATAGTTAATCAGCTGTAGATCACTTACGGCTGTGGCCGAAAGTTAACGAGAATTATTTATATTATTAGTAAATTTCCCATTAATTGTATTTTATGAATGTCTACTCCTACCCTAAACCCAACCATCGCAGTAATGGAAAAATAGGTCTTGATCTGGGGTCTTCTCTAGTATAGCTAATTAACCATGTGGATGGATGATAGCAGCTTTCTGAGTGTACCAGTAGGTGCAGAAGGCCCCTACTGGCCCATATCTATCAGCTGATAACCACTGATAAAGCCCATTCAACCGAGTGATAACATTCAAAGCGGGTGGTTTTGTCTTTACTATATAGGTTTAGGGTTGTGGGGAAAAAAATTATTTATTGGATTTACAAATTTTTTTTAAGTAAGTGTTTCCAAACAATTTATGTGGACTGAATTTAAACAAACAAATTAAATTGAGTACTATTCTACATTTTTTGTTTGTATAAATTCAGCCCATATATATGGTTTGCAAACACTTAACTGTGTACTTAACTAACTAAAGACGTTAAAGTTACTATTTACTCTCCCTTAAGAGGTTCAAAACCTTTATGAGTTTGTTTAGTTTGTCTGTTCAACCTATTATATTTTAATAAAGGATAGTTCACCCAAAAAATGTACATACTGTCATCGTTTACCACCAACCTGATTTCACCATATAGGACATGTTCCTGAATTAACATCCATGTTGATCCTGGAGCAACATTCCAATCAGCCAATCAGAATTAAGGCATACATTTACCATTTATGTTAAGTTTAGGCTTACGGTTAGGTTTATACACTTCTGTGTTATCCAACTATTATTCCCCTCTGATTTGGGGTATAATTTACAGTTATGGTTGGGTTTATGGCTAGGGAATAGGTATGAATTACATTTTTCTGATAAAAATGATGTTTCAGGATCAACGTAGATGTTAATACAGGATCACATCGTACTTGGCAAAATCATGACTTGCTTTGACTCCCCCTTTCTTCTGTTTTTTCTTCTGAACACTAAAGAGGATATCCTGAAGAAAGGTTAAAACCAGTAAGCATTCACTTCCATGGTTGGAAAAACAAATGGAAGTGAATGGTTACAGGATTCCAGCTTTATTAGAATATATTCCTTTGTGTTTAACAGAAGAAAAAAACTCATGACGGTTTGAAATGAGGAGAAGGTGAGTAAATGATGGCAGTGTTTATTATCTACAGTCAAATATATTATATTTCATTGATCAAAATGAATATTAAAAAAATATATATATCGGAACGTATTTGTGTATTTACGTATTCGTGTATTGTTCAGAAAAGTCAAAATTATTCGCCCTCCTGTAACTTTTTTATTAAACAGAGCAAGGAATTTTTCACAGTATTTCCTATAATATTTTGGAGAAAGTCTTATTTGTTTTATTTCTGCTATTTTGAGGTCAATATTATTAGCCCCCTTAAGCAATATTTTGTTGGTTCAATTGTCTATAGAACAAACCATCATTATTCAATGACTTGCCTAATTAACCTAGTTAAGCCTTTAAATGTCACGATAAGCTGAATACTAGTATCTTGAAGAATATCTAGTAAAATATTATGTGCTGTCATCATGGTAAAGATAAAAAAATCCGTTATTAGAAATTAAAACTATTATGTTAAGAAGTCTGATCTGTCATGGTTCGCCCCTTCCTGGATTGTGTGGCCGGGATTGTGTGTCTGCGGGTCTGCAGTTGAATAAATCTCCAGTAGTGTGGCGTGTTTCACAGTTTGTATATCTCTCCACCAGGGGGAGCCCTACCTGGCAAGAGTGAGCCAACAATAGATACGCTGTCAATACCGCCCATTTTGCCCAACTGGTATTACATAATTGCTGGTGGAGGAGCCATCTTGTTCCTGGTTATTGTCATTGTCATGGCCATTTGCTGTCGTCATCTTACGGCCAGGAGGAACCAACCTACAATGGCTTACTACGGTCCTCACAATTCACACTATCCCAACGGCGGCATTCACAGGCCTGGGACAGCGCCCAAATTGACTGTATGGGTCGAGAAGGGTGATGGGAACTCCTACTGGTGAGAAACACTGGATAACATTTTCGAGGTTTCCTTGTGGACTTCATTGAAGAAGCAGATCTCGGAGAGTTGGAGGAGATGCTCACTGATGCGTCCCAACACTTCAATACGTCTGTTTCCCGGTTATTTTCTTGTTGTTTTCTTTCTTGGATACCAATGATCCTGTCTTACTGGTGCGCTCCGCTTGTTTACCAGCTCGTACTCTTCTCCAAGAGTGAATCTGTATCCAGCCTCACGTTGGACGCCTCAAGAGGACGTGTTATCCAATGACCTTAATCACTGATCCTGGGCTGACTTGTTGATCCAGTGCGCTGTACTTATGATAAATCCATATGATCAGGACATTGAGGAGCTGTTGTGGACATGCTGCCCGACACAATGTTTTGCACTTTGACTAGTCCCTGAGGTTGATTACGAGTATGTCTTTACCTTTAGCAGAACATGGGAACAGACCTTTGGTGAAAGAGAGAACGCAGAGCTCCAATGCTGAGAATGTGCTTCTTGGGCACTTTTTGAATACAACGCAAGCATGATTTAATTAATAATAAGGGAAGGCGAAGTATCGCTTTAAAGGTTTCTGCATGTAAACAACTTGAGTTAAGTCTGATGAATGGAGAGCCCACCTAAGAGGAAATGAACCAATGCTTTTCAACATGAAGTTTAATATAGGGCTAAAGAATAATTAAAAACACAGATTAAGACTTAAAAATGTACTTCGCAACCCAAGCTCATTCTGAAAACATAGCCCCGCGGATATTTCTGTAGACCGCGATTTACGTGGCCGGAGGTACGTATGGCTGCATTTAATTTTTCAAGTGAACACTACGGGGCAGTGTGACGCCGCTCCTCTTCACGGTCGCCGGCTGGCGGCTCACCTTCATCTGGAGGGCTTTTCCGCTGCAACCAGTTTGTCTAGCGATGACCGGTTCGAGTCAGGGGAAGAGCGGTTCCAGAAATCAGGTAAGACAAAAAACAAAATGCAAAAAATAAAGCGAACAAGTTCATAACGGAGCGAGAATGCGGTGAAATCTGAAAACGCGTTCATTATCAGACCAGGGCTTTTCTTTCTTTTGATGACGGCTTTTGTAAATCATTGCTTGGGTTTAGGGAAGGAGGAGGGTGTCGTCGACCGATTTGCCGGCCACCCAGTCAATCGTTTAGTCAGTCAGTCGGACAGATGGTCACTCAAAAGCGGCCTCCGGCGGCTTTACGCGAGAAAAGCGCGGGTGCGAACGTCGCTCGCAAGAAAAAAAGCGTGCACAGCGGCCTCTCGCGAATTCGCCAAAACAAAAACTGCACAAATACGTACCTCCTGGGACGTGTTTCGTGGTCTCCAGAAATGTCTGCGGGGCTACATTTCCAGAATGAGCCTGGGTTAGTACTTCAGTAACTGCAAATTACACAAGATTTAAGAAGCAACAATTGGCAACCAAGCAAACAAGTGGCGGGTTAATGTCATTTGTCATCAATGTAATGTAACAGCAAAAGGTTTGAAAGGTAAACAGTGGCATAGGGATTCCAGATCAAAAAGTCTCATCACATTAAAGCTAGTTGTCAATAACTGAATAACTGCTTCATTAAATGTTAAGAACACATTTGAAATGGAACCATTGAGTATGTTTACATGGACACCAATAATCTGATTTTAATACAATTAAAGAAATACTCTGATTAAGAGTCTACCATGTAAGCAGTGATTTTTGATTACCTTAATCCCACTCATAAGTCATAATCAAACTAAACAGAAATCGGATTAAGACATTAAGAGTATACCTATTTTAGTGGCTTTATTGAAGTTCAGTACAGACATGTAAACACTGTAATCAAACTATTACCATCATGTATGATTTTCGCTGCATTTTGCAACAGGATAGTATATACTCACACTACAGTTTGACACTATTCTCTGCACCTACCGAGTCAGTGAAGGACCATAGACACCTGCATTGTGAAATGCGGAGATTTTTTTTCCCCATACTGTGTGCGGCATCAAAATACATTAAAACAAAACTCCAGAAATTCATACACGCATCCAATAACAGTTTGTCACAGGGGAATGCATGAAATGTTCCTGAATTAAAGTGAAAGTGCCGAACTGCAGGTAAAGTTGACAAATATAAAAATAAAACACCCCAAAATGTGGATATGTAAAACAGGATCATAAAAGGAACATTCAAAAGCAACTCATGTAAACACCCTAATCATATTATTATCTTATTCAGATTAAGGCAAATTATTTGATTACTGATGTCCATGTAAACGTAGTCACAGTCTCAGTCAAAAAGCCTTAAGTTAAAGATTTTAAAAGTTATCAATTCCGGCAAATATGATAAGAAACTTTTCAAATTTGATTCAGTTTTACACAGCATTAATTTCTGTAATTTATGATGTAATTACAAATTACTTAATGTAATTGTAAACAATGGCATTGTGATTTATGTGCAAAGATAAATGGCAGCTCTCAGTAACATAAAGACTGCTAATTACAAATGTCAATAGAATGGAAAAATAACCGTTGTGTTGGGATTCGAAGTCCCAAATGTCATTAAAAGTATCAGAAAACAGAATAATGCCAGTTGTCAATAACTTAAACGTACTGCTTCAAGAATGGCAAACTAGGATAGATCTGAAAAGTAAACACCAACAAAGGAATTTCCAGTAAAAAACCTCATTGAATGTTGCAGAAGATGAATTAATTCCACTTCGTCAGTAAATTAAAGCCTGATTCTGTTAGTGCAAACAATTACATATTTAAAAGTAAAACATTCACTCTGACACCAACCCAGGCTCATTGTGACTATGTACCACTATGTACATTTTTGGAGAGTGCCAAATTCATTCCAAGAGCTTCACGTTTTTGCATATTTTGTTTTCATGAATCCGCCAGAAGCCGCTGTGTGAGCTTTTTGAGATCTCAAATTTCTCTCGCGAGTGCCATTCATGTCTGCTGTTCTCATTTAAATCCAACAAAGGCTGCTGTCGGCTGACTGACTGACTGACCGACCGATTCCCCCAACCTAAATCTGACCCCCCCTCCCTAAACCCAACCGATAGTGTTTTCAAAAGCAATCCAGAAAAAGAAAAGCCCTCTCAGCCGTCTGATTTTTACCATGTTGTCAGATTTCTCAACGTTATTTACTTGTTTATTTTATTTTTTGGCTTTTGAAATTGTCTTATCTGCATTCTGGACCCGTTCTTTACCAGACTCAAACCCCATCATCCTGGTCAAATCTTTTCTGCGTCTCAAATCATCCTATGTACATGGCAGACCACTGGACAAACTGTTAACAGTAAAAAAAAAAACATCCACATAAAGGTAAATACCATCATACCGCCCTGTAACGTTTGTTTTAAAGATGTTATGCAGCCAAACATGCCTCTGGCTACATAGTTCGTGATCTCCAGAAATGTATATAGGGCTACGTTTTCAGAATGAACCTAAGTTGGCAAACACACTTCCAGCCTCTATCATGTTATAAAAAAAGCTTTTCAGCAACCATTCAGACTTGGATGGATAAAATCAGGTCACATCCCACATTTTGTGTCTTGTTTCGTTCTGAAATATTTCGAATGTAAAACTAATTGCTCTTTCGCGTTGACTTTAAACATTGTGTTAGATATGGATTCAGATCAATGATGTGCTAAACTTAAATGAACTGACTGCACCACCTTTGAGATATTTGTGGGAAAAAGCGGTTGGATTGTGTAAGGGAGCCTTCATGTTTATTTCTGTGGCAGTATCTAGGTTATTCCTTTGTATCTCGCATTTCTCACATTCGTTTTTTTTCCCAAAGATCCCCCAAAACTGCGTTGGCGTGTGTTATTCTGAGCAAGCGCTCGCTGGTGTTGAGGCTCCAAAAACAAGTCCCATAAACAAAGACAGCTGTTTCCGTTTCTCCGTCTCCAAGCTATGAGGGATGCTATGGGTGGGAGAGAACTTCTCATATCAACACCTGGTAGCAATTTTGGTTCAGTGAAGCGTCATGAAGCTTCAAGAGAGATTAGCAGTGAATGCTGTCCAAGACCGCCATATGCTTTTTCATAGGCATGTTGAATCGTTTATTGAATTGAGTTGTCATTCTGGTTTTATAGGTTAAATGAATTAGGGCAGAGTGAGCATGCTGTGGCAGTACTGTTTGATTATAGTATGGCATTAAGAATTGGTACTTGAAGGGATTGCCGTATAATGTCCAAAGAAATGGAAAAGTACAAACGTAAAGGCCCCAATATGCTTACAGCAAAACCAAAGAATGAACTGCTGTAACGTCTCCAGGAATAGTTAGCTACTAAACAGAGTAGGTAGTTGTGTGTATTCTTTGACATGGAAACCGTTGCCGGTTAATTTATGTTGTTCAGTCTGTCAGATGTGCAAGTAAATACATTATTGTTAATAATAAGAGATCACTCCAAAATAACAATGCCAGTGACTCGCGACTCCCAATATTCTCCGACGTGGTTCTAAATATATAAACCCTGCACACAACTGCGCACACATATCAATAGGCCCAAGTCTATTGATCATTGAATTTTGGAGAACACCACTCGAAGACCATCCTCCATGTTCAGTTGTGGCCTCTATTTATTCTTGATGCGCGTGAGTACTGTAAAGGTGTCAGAAAGTTCAACCTGGTATCATAAAATCAATGTGCTGTGCCTTTAATATAACATAATTGCCTCAGGAGTCGCTAAAAAAATTTAAAAAATCGAAAGGCTGATGGCTTTTTATTTCTTTTATTTATTATTTTAATTATATGTTGTTTTTTTATAATGTTAACAGTTACTTTCAACAGCTTTTTTTTTCTTCAGTAGGTTATGAATTAATTATGGTAGTTCTAATAGTTTAATAAAATGAATTAGATTTTTGGAAACCCTCCTCATTGTCCCGCGACCAGGGCTGGAGCAAGCCGAACTGCCGCGTTAGGCAACGGACGGTCATGCCTCCCTCAACCCAAAAGTAAAAACACGGGGGAGTGTGGGGGGGGGGTGACATAACATAACTGAGGACGCGGGTGTTGAGGGAGGTGTCGCGAACATAACTGAGGACGCGGGTGTTGAGGGAGGTGTCGCGAACATAACTGAGGACGCGGGTGTTGAGGGAGGTGTCGCGAACATAACTGAGGACGCGGGTGTTGAGGGAGGTGTCGCGGACGCCGCCCTCTTTATTCTGCCACCCTAGGTCGCCTCTATGGACGCGCCAGCCCTGCCCGCGACCCCCCAGGAGGTCCCAAACCCCACTTTGGGAACCACTGAATTAAGATAGGCTTAAGATTGTAATATTATACTTTCAAAAGTAACTTCAATCAACACATTATCTAAATTCAGTTTGTTGACAGTTTACTAGCAAATTCTTAATTAATAAGTCAATATGAATATTAAATATAGATGAATTGCGCAGAATCTTGAGTTTTATATATAGTTCACCCCTGATGATTTCGCATCTCAGTGTGGTATTTTTGATATCTTTCACCCCCTCTTGCACTTTTAACCTACGGAAAACACATTTTACATATCATCTCCTTTTGTCTTTTGCATTTAAAAGAAAGTCATACAAGCTCAGAAACACCATGAGGGTGAATAAATGATGACAGATATTTGATGTTCACATGAACTGTGCCTTTAAGAAAATTCGGCAGATCTAGAATCATGGCTCAAAGTATTTTAAAATGTCAGAATAGGACGTATAGAGCTGTTCAAAATGGAAATAAAAGGATAAAGACCTTAAGCTCCTCGGGGGCTTTTTAATGCCATTTCCTGCTGTGAGGTGGTAAGAGATGTTTTGGCACCGTCGAGCAATGTGCTTTTAAAGCAGCCACTTTATCGCTCTTTCTTCCCTAAACTGTGTCCCCCCTTTTTCTTTCTTTACTCTTAATATTTTTTAATTAGTTAATGGACCAGATACCATTTATTAAAGCTGCTATAGGCGTTCTGACTCCCGCCCCGTGCCTCTTGTCGAAGCCACATTAATGAGCGCCGTCAACACCTCACCCAGCGAGGCGTACTGCCAAACAGCCATTCTTCTCCGGCTCCTAAATGCATCACGTATGCTGAACCGAGAAGCTTCTAATAAAGCAAAACAGCCTATTTTTCAAAGAGCGGAGCACTGCAGTGGATGTTCACACCCCTGCATATGTCTCCTCGCTTTTGGACATCTCAGGAGTTGTCGAACAGTCAAAAAACTTCTCCACTGAGGTAGTGATTTAGGTAAAATAGATGGTTTACAGTGGATTTGGTCAGACTTCACATTGATATCTCTGCCTTTAGAAACATCGGGCTCCAACTTGGACATTTCTAAAACAAATTGACGTTGATCTGTAAAGCAGTTTGAAAGTTACAGGCCTTTTATTTAATCGCAAAACTAACCTATGTGGTGGTGAAGCATCTGATACAGACTATGAACTAATAATGATGATGATGATGGTGATGATGATGATAATGCACTTTGCTTTACGAAAGTACCTTCTAACTGTGGTCAGCCTATACCTCAACTTTGAAATTAGTACATTGTTTCAAATGCGAATGTGAACAGAATATTTTTGCTTGATGAATTTGTGTCTTGAAAATTTGCTTTTAAAAAATGTGACAATAAAATCTTATTTTTTTAATCGTCATTGCTCTTTTATATCTATTTATATCAATTCAGAAACAGTGTAGACATTGGCATATTTTTTTTTCCAATTTATGACATAAGTGTGTAAATGTTGCTGGGTTTACTTTGTAATTATCTAGGTTGTTTATATCTGAACTCTGTGATTATGTTTCATATGCATGTACATGTCATTAAGTCTGAATATACACACTTAGACTTCTGCCAGTACTCTGCAAGTAACTGAAAGCAAAAAAAGATCTTTAAATGCAGTGTAAGACCCTTTGGATAAAAGCATCTTCCATATGCATAAATTTAAATGTATGATTTCATTAGTAGTGAGCACTTTTTGGGCCCGAAACACTTTCTGTCATACTCTCAGCACCTTCAATGCAACAATTTCAATGCAGTGTCTTCATTTCTGTCCACAGTTAAAAAACCAGAGGTTGGAAATGGCCGTCTCTTCACCGGGAAGGACCACATAAATGCAGGTTAGTTCCCACTTCAACATAAAATACATACAATATAAGCTTCCTGACAGGGACTTATTTAAAAGAGCAGGAACCAGTAACAACAATTGTTTCTTTTTTGCTCTTTTTGTTTTCCTGTAAGGTATTACATTTGTAAAGCCAAGACAAAAAATGGAAAAAAAATTAAATAAAATTTTTTATATATATATATATATATATATATATATATATATATATATATATATATATATATATATATATATATATATATATATAATTATTATTATTATTATTATTATTTATTTTTTTACATTTTTTGTCTTGGCTTTATAAATGATATATATATATATATAATACGCAGTTTATACATGTTTAAAGTGAATGTATGTTCTTGGTGTCATACCAAAAGTAAAAAATGTATCTGTTGTGGTAATTCTATAGTTGCTATGGTAACACAACAAGTATAGTATAGTATAGTATAGTATAGTATAGTATAGTATAGTATTGCATAGTATAGTACTGGCATGTTATAGTGTTGTAAAGTATAGCATCACATAGTGTAGTAATGGTATACTAATAGTAAAGTATTGCATAGTATAGTATAGTATAGTATAGTATAACGTAGCATACCGTAGCATAGCACGGCATAGTTTAGTATAGTATTGTGTACCAAAGTATTGCATAGTGTAGTAAAGTAAAGCATAGCATAGTACAGTAATATTATATTACAGTATTGTAAAGTATAGTATTGTATAGTATTGTATAGTATAGTATAGTATCGCATTAGTATAGCATAGCATATCATAGTTTAGTATAGTTTTGTATAGTAAAGTATTACATAGTATAGTTATAGCATGTCAAAGTGTTGTATAGTATAGTACAGTATAGTACAGTAAAGTATAGCATAATATAGAAATAGTATAGTAATAGCTTGTTACAGTATAGTACAGTACAGTACAGTAAAGCAAAGCATAGCATAGCATAGCACAGCACAGCACAGCACAGCACAGCATAGTATAGTGTTGTATGGTATAGTAAAAGTAACAGCCCAATTCTGTTCTTTTTTACAACTATAAAGTATATATAACACTACACCATTTGTACACATTAACCTAATGTTGTAAATACTAAAATAGATCCAGTATACTACACTATGGCTCAAAAACAATACAGTATTTACTATACATTACCATAGGAGTATTTATTTTTTAATTATTTTCTGAATCTGTTTTATTTGGAAAGACATCACATTATGTAATTAAATGAGTTGCTTATTGCTTCTCATTGCATAATTTCTTTTTTGGCACAAACTCTGCTCCAGAGTGTATCTGTGCATATGTTTGTATGGGTAGAGCTGACATGCTACAGTGTGTTTGTGTGGATGTGTACGTATTTGTTCACGCTCGCATCGCCCTCACCCCGCATTTCTGCTGAAAAAACAACCAAAAAAAAAAACCCATCTCCGGTTATCAGTCTTTCCGCCCTCCTCCTTCCTGCTATCGCACAGTTGGAATCCATCAACTCATAAAGATGTCTTTGTTTTTGGCTCTTAAATAAATAAATAAGACATTCAAGGACGAGTTAATTACCCAACCGAAATCTGTTCATCCTTACAGACCGCCAACCCCCTCCGTCTGTCTTTCTTTCACTCTCTTCCAATTCTTTTATCAACGTCTTCTATCTCTTTCTCATTTTTTTAATTTAACATAATGAAGTCTGTGTTTAGCTTACTCTCCACACACGCTGTCAATCACCTCGGAAGTCATTTGTTGGAACCAATAAGGCCAAAAGGGAAATTTGCTTTAACAAAATGCAACAGATATCAGTCAAAGTGCGAAAGAGGCTCAGCTGGTGTGAGTTTTGGCATCGGCTCACTGTCAAAAGCAACCTAATTAAGCCTATGCAACCGCTAGCGAGGCGCAGGGTGCCACAAAAGAGTTTACGGCTTAGTTTTGTCAGCAATGTTCTCCCTCAGACCAGGCCATTAGTTGGTTATGTGTCTTTCTCCATAGGACACCATACAGGAAATCAAACACACACACAACTTTTGCTTAGCTTCCAATGGCTGCAGTGTTAAACAAAACAAGTGAATGGTTGCTACAGTGTATTATTTACCAAGGTATATGTTGTACCATGTTATTCTATTTACTTTAAAGTGCTGGAATGGTGCTAACATGTAAATATGGAAAGTTGTACTTCACCTTAATACTGTTAATACCATAGTAGTCTTAAAAGTATGACATATTTCAAAATACCATGGCTTCATTCCTTAATGCTACCAATGTACTATGTTTTTTGTACCATCTGATACCATCTGTCACTTTTTTAACCAATTTATATGTTATCGCTCGATTGAATGGCTGTTATCTGATTATCAGCTGATAGATATGGGCCAGTAGGGGCGTTATGTGTCTACTGATTGACTCAGAAGGCTGTTATCATCCATCCACATGGTTAATCAGCTAAAGGTCACATACGGCTGCAGACGGAAGTTAACGGGAATTGTTTATTCAGTTTCCCATTAGTTGTATTTTATTAACATCTACCCAACCCTAAACCCAACCATCACAGCAATGTAAAAACATATCTGGATCTGGAGTCTTCACTTATAGCTGATTAACCATGTGTATGTATGATAACAGCCTTCTGAGCCTACTAGTAGGCACAGAAGGCCCCTACTGGCCCATATATATCAACCGATAACCACTGATAACACCCATTCTATTGACAGGGTTTCTTCGGGTTTCATCGTCAAATTTAAGACCTTTTTATGACCTTTTTAAGACCAATATGAATAAAATTTCAGACTTACACAAAGCTAAACACTACAGATTTTTTTCTAATGGCCCAGGTAAAACTTAAAAAAAAACTAATGAAAAACAAATGCTATTGTAAGGAAGATAATTAAACCATATGTTTATAAATAGAAAAATAAATAGAGTTGGTAAGTATAGTTAATTCATAAGAGTTAATAAATAAACTTTTATTGAGATGGAGTGAATGGATGGGTGTTGGCCCAGTTGGGTAGCTTTACATGGACATAGGAAAATCAAGATTTGTTTAAAATGATTTAAGACCTACAACACAATATTTCAGTGAATTTAGGACTTTTCGAGGCTTAAAATTTAGGCATTTAGGACATACCCTGAATCAGGTGATTTGAAGCGAGTGACTTTTTTGGGCGGATATGACACTCCTTTACAGAATACCATGGTCCAATATTACTGTTGTGATTGTGAGAACTGCACACACGTTACAGTAATGAACTACAAATCCCAGCATACACCTTGCACACACCGGTTTCTGTTTCCCACTGGTTACACTCACACAGCTGGTAACTCATCATTGCCTTGTTTACCGTTTACTGATTCTTTGCCGCCTGGTCTGACTACCTGTTTCTAATGAAGGTCTTTCGATTACCCTCATGTTCCAACTATGGTATTTAAACAAAAAAAAGGTAACAAAAATATGTGATAAAATTATGTGATAGCAAGTAAAAAAAAATCAATATTAGTCAAATTTGCTCCTTTTATAATAAATTGGTTAATTATAATAAATGAAAAGTCTGTCATAATTATGATAAAAAAGGGAAAACTTAAATATATGGATGTTTTTTTCTCTCTTTTTGGATTACTACACTTCTTGTGCTTCTTCTGACTCTGTATTATGGTACAAGAGAACTCTTGTGATCATTTGGAATTGTATTAAAGTGCCATGATTTCCCAATTTACAACCATAAATTCTAAATTATGACATTGAATTTCGTCAAAATTAGTCAAATTTACACCACTAATAGTAAATCAATTATTTATAATAAATAAACAGTAATAATTACGCTAAAAAGGACAATGCTCATCACACATGATTTAAATATGTGGAAGGTCACATGTTTTTTTCCCTCTATAAAGATTACTGCAATTCATTTGACTCCATTGCTGTATTATGGTACCAGAGAACTCTTGTGATCATTTGGAAATGTGCTGAAAGTGCCATGATTTCCCAAATTACAACCATCTTTTCTAAATGATGAGATTAAATTTAGTCAAAATTACACCACTAATAATAAATCAATTGATAAATAAAAGGTCTGTCATTATTATGATAAAAAAGGGACAATGTTAATGACACATGATTTAAATATGTGGAATATCACAGGGTTTTTTTTCTCGATAAAGATTGCTGCACTATAGTATCAGCGAACTCTTGTGATCATTTGGAAATGTCTTGAAAGTGCCATGATTGCCCAAATTACAACCATGAATTTCGGTACCATGGTATATTTTAACCTATCATCGGATTCTTCATCAAATTCTTAATATCGATAACGTTAAGTTTTGTATTTTGTTTTTCTAGGTTTCCAGTTTCCAGAGTGGGGCACGGCTGAGACCCCATCGGAGCCCCCTGTGACCCATGTTATCGATAAAGACAACTCATGGCTGTACTCTCTGGACCCTATTCTCCTGACCATCATCGTCATGAGCTCTCTAGGAGTTCTTCTAGGTGCTGTTTGTGCTGGCCTACTCCTTTACTGCACCTGCTCATACGGAGGCTTAACGTCTCGCTCTTCCACCACTTTGGAGAACTACAACTTCGAGCTATACGATGGGATTAAGCACAAAGTGAAGCTCAACCAACAGCGCTGCTGCTCCGAGGCTTGAGGAAAACAGATGGGGTGATATCAAGTATCCTAAAATGACCTCAAAGTTACCCGATTTGACTCTTTGAAGAGAGACGAGCCTCATCTCTTAGTATTCCTGGAATGCATGTCCATCTCAGCTGGAGAGCTCCTAAACTGAACTTCTCCTGGAGCTTATTTTCCAAGCAGTGCTTACTCAGCTCTAACGCTGCTGCCAAGGACTTCCTCGTCTTTCACTGGATTACATCAAAAAAAGGGGAGCGTTTGGTGCCACAAAGACTGAAACACTTTCCAGGGCTCAGCCTCAAAAATAAATGTCGATACATATCAATGTTCTGCTATTCCAAAAAGATAATAGTATATCAGCTTAGATTTCTAAGAGGTCTAGTTTTGAAAATGGGAGATCTGTGGCCAGACCTTCGAGCCATGAACTTCTGTCCACCGTCATTCCCCAAAGTACTTTTTGTGGCCTAGGATATGGTGCATTGTTTTAAAAGCTTTGATGGGTTGGTTTAATGTTGTTCTATTTGGGTTATTTTTATTTCCTTCGCAGAAAAGTTTGCCATCATTATTGTGTTTACAACACCCGACCATTTTGTGTTTCTCTTGTCATTCTGACAGTTTGGAAATGGAAACGACAGATCTTATATTTAGTTTTAGGCATTATGTGTTTGGTGGATTGTGTTCTGGAAAAAAAAGGCACCGCACTTGTCTAAAACAATTGAGGATTTTGTCAGTGCAACCTATGGATTGCTGTAACCGAGAGACAGCTAATGTTGTGAGCTTTGGTCTAGTAAACAGGCATTAAGTAATGTGGGGAAAGGCTGCCGCATACTGAAGGCATGGATTTGAATTCTCTTATTTCACTCCGGGCCTTAAAGAATGCTACTGCTGTTGGCTCAAATAGGTTCATTTCCGCTGCTTGTATTTTTTAAAAGCTCTAAAATCGACACCATTTTGCTGTGCCAGTCATTTATAATACTGTACATCTCGGCTTTAGGGTCAAACAGATATTTTTTACACATCAAAATGATTGTTTGAAGTCTGTAAGAGGTCAAACATTTTAGATTTGGATTGATTTGAAGGATGAAAACAAAAGTGTATACAGAAATATTTAATATATTTTTGAAAGTGAAAGCCAAGATGAGTGTTATGAAACCTGTCAATGGTGGAAAATATTAATTCATATATATATTAAAACATTTTGTTCTTTTAGGTTACAGTTTTTGCAAACGGGTTAGGACCTAACACTGAGCCTTGAGGAACACCAATACTTTAAAATGCAACACCTTTCCTCTGTTTATTTCCCTGATCTTTCCCTTTTCAGATTTTTTTTGTTTCCATGCTAAGGCTTTATGTTAACAGGAGACAGGTTGGTTGTAAATCTGCTCCCCTGTGGTTTTCAAAGACTGAAAAAAAAGGCGGAAGACAGATGCCGTAAATCTTTACCTACTTGCTCAGATGGGATTCCTCAGCCTCATGCTCAAAAACACAATGGAGTCGGTGGAAGTAAATGCACCCAAAGCACACTACACCTCTGCAGAATAAGACACACGATGAGAGTCTGGGATCTCCGATAAAGAGTTTTAAGGCACTGGTAGGCAAGCTTAGATATTTCTACTGAACCCTGCTTGATCCACACATGTACTTCTTGAAGAGTCTTGCTACTGGACCCCTGGACATTTGCAAGTGCCTTGGAGCTACTCTGTTCCAGCCTCGGCTTTGGACCTGAAAAAGACTTCTTTGGAGCGTTTGTCTGTCTTAAACACTCGATATACTTGAGAAATCACAGCACTGGGTTAAATCCCAGTCTCTCTTTGGACACTTTGTACAGGAAATGTGCTTTTTATGATGATGATTATTGTTATTATGATTATTTAATAAAGGATTGTTAACATATGCATGAGTTTTCCATGATCTTTTATAGTGCATCCTGAGTTTTAAGGGGGTTGTAAAATGAGTATAATATGTTGACATTGCTCGACATACTCACATATACTGTAGTACATGCAATTGGTTTTACAAATACCAGACCGCTAAATAACACACCTTCACTGACAACAAAAGGAGTCCGTCAATAAAACCTTTGACTCCAAAAAACATCAGCACATTCAATCCTAAACACACACAAACTCTCTCACTCGTTCTCTGCCTTTCCAGCTATGTCTGCTACACTTTCTCTCATCTCCCCATGGGCTCCCATTAGCACGGACCTTCAGTCGCCTTCATTTAGGGGCTCACAACATCAAAGCTTTGAAGTGCCTTACTGTTCCACCCCCTAAAGTTCCCTTCATCCTACCACCTCATCCAACCACCCAGTTGCATCCATTTAACTATTTCTACACATCGGCTTCCTCTCTGCCTGCACAGTCTGGCTGATTCACAGACTAAGACCCCGTTTACGCTTATGCGTTTTAGTTTGAAAACGCATAAGTTTTGCTACGGTTACGCCATCCGTCCACACTACGCTGGAGATTTCGAGCGCCGAAAACGGAGCGTTTTGGAAACGCTGGAGAGGCCGTTTTTATTCTGAAACGCTGCTGCTCCGTCTCAGTGTGGATGAGGGAAAACAGAGAGATCTGAAAACGGAGGCGGGGCTGCTGAGATTCGCTACCTGATTGGGGCTTTTGTGTCATTGCGTATCTTTCCCTTATTCGTCAAGTCCCTATCACATGACTATAACACATGCCTTTAACGCTATTGGAAGACAGCAGACCAGCCTTCACTGTAAACAAACACATGGACACAGAAATGGAAGCGTTGTTTGCACTATTGTCTGTTTTAGGCGCAATTGTTCAGTTATTCATTTGTTATGTTTAGTAACAACTCAACCTCGTCGACTGTCCACAAAAATACCTCTTTTGCTTTCTTCGCCATCGCATTTAATGTTCAACCGGCGTTTGTTGACTAACAATAACTAAATGCAGAGCGAGACGCATGCTTTCTGTTTATACTAGAACGAGCATGCCCAGAGTGAGTGAATGGTCACTTGATTTATGTTTTTGGTGGCGTAGTGTGGACGGAGATATGTTCAGAAACGCTAGTGTGGACACGGATCATTATTGATCTAAAAGGCATTTTTAAAACTAAAACGCACTAGTGTAAACGGGGCCTAATAGTACAGTAAGATCTTTCCAAATTAAAGAAAGACATAAGCCTTGAACCAGAAAAAAAAGAATATATATATGTTTTCTCAGTGATGCAAACCTTCCCTTTCACCACATCCCAAAAGTCATTACTTTCTCATCGGCTTAGTCCCTTATATATCAGGGGTCGCCACAGCGAAATGAACCGCCAGCTGCCAATGTAGATTGTGTCAAAGAAGGTGAACATTGAAAACTGGACTGATGCAGTTTCAATTTACTGAGTTGAAGTGCAGTTCAGTTCAGTTCAGTTCAGTGTGCTTTAATTTTCGCTGCAGTAAAACACTCAAGAGCAAATCCATCTATCAGCTCCACAGGTCCCAAACTAAGAAAGCCAGTGGTAACAGTGGCGAGGAACAAACTTTACCAATTGACAAAAGAGAAGGAAAAAAACTTGAGAGAACCCAGGCTCAGTTGGGCACGACCATTTCTCCACTGGCTAAACTTCTTGTGCAGAGCTGCAGTCTAGGCACCGGATGCTGGAGAACACTGGATATCCATTAAAACTGAAGTAGATCATCTGAACCTCACGTCATTAAATGTTTCTATCTATTACAATGATTGTCAATGGAACTTTCAGCCATATTTTGCTATTTTATTAAATGTCATAAAAGTCACTTGAATCCAGGAGTCCAGAAAAAAAGTAAAGCTTTCCAATATGGACATATGGACACCATTATAGTGTGGACAGACTGTAAACTTTAAATACTGTATAGACCATGATCTTGATCTAGAGACATTTACCATTCCCACGCTTTTCACTGAACTCGAGATCAGAATTCTGACTAGTACATCAGTCACTCCTACAGCAGAATCTCTAGATGACATTAACATGCATGTATATATATATATATATATATATATATATATATATATATATATATATATATATATATATATATATATATATATATATATATATATATATATATATATATATATATATATATATAAATGAGTGATTTTCCTGAGTTCAGGATATTTCTGAATCTTCTATTATTGTGCCTGATTGTTGACTAATGAAGTTCTGTCTTTAAGCTCAACTCAAAGCATCTGGATGTGTGGCTTTGATCGGCAGGCCGGACTGAGAGCTGGAGAATCAGGAAATTACTCAGAGGAGCCCGGCCGTCGGGCTCTGCTTTTCCACCCAAATTATTCTAAACTTTTGTTTCGTAAATGTTGTTTTCCCTCCCTGTCAGATTGAAATCTAATTCTCCACTGGGGCCTTGCTGGCGAAGATCAGAGAGCTTTCCCTCTTGCTCAGTAAGCCGGACTTTCCATCAAAGCTCAGCCTCGCAGGCTTGAAGCTTATAGGTGATCAGCTTTTGAAGAGGCCGCACTGAGAAATACAAAGAGCACACGGCTAATTCATCTCCAGAGAGAAGAACCTGACAAATGATGGAGAACGAGAGGCAAGCAACTGTACTCCTCCATTCCCGGATGGTTATTGAGTCTAACGTCAGTTCTGATGTTAAGGGGTTTGGTGCGTCTGAACGTCTCCATTGAGGGAGGCCTTTTCATGTTGCAGATTCATTTGCTTTAAAGATTTTAGCAGATGCTGCTTGTTTCTTCACAAGGTCATTTACGAAACCTCCTTGGTTGAGGGAAAACTGCTTTTGCACATCAGAACAGATGAAGAAACATTTACGATCAAGAGATCATGGTTTCTATCCTAAAAAAGAAAAACAGCATGTTGTGAAATTAAGTGTTAGTGACAACATAACATGCTGTACTTTTCACACTAACTTAGCTTTCTCTGCTCTGTCCTTGTACATCCGGATGATGGAAATATTTCCAAGGATCTGAGGTTTCAGAGAAATTTATTTAGAGGAAAACAAAATGCATCCTGTCGACCCTTCGATGAAAATATTGGGTTAAAAAACCTTGACAAATCAAATCTGCATTGCTGATTCTGCAGCATTTTAAATAAATAAAAATATTCTGGGCAGTTAGTCATAGTTAGAAATTCTATACGGAAATCTGATATATGGCCATATATATGAGACTATAGCTAATATATTTGAACATTGAACACTCACCGGCCACTTTATTAGGTACATCTGTCCAACTGCTTGTTAACGCAAATTTCTAATCAGGCAATTACTGCATTGAGGCATGTAGACATGGTCAAGATGATCTGCTGCATTTCAAACTGAGCATCAAAATGGCGATGAAAGGGGATTTAAGTGACTTTAAACGTGGCATGGTTGTTGGTACCAGACGGGCTCGTCTGAGTATTTCAGAAACTGCTGATCTACTGGGATTTTCACGCACAACCATCTCTAGGGTTTACAGAGAATGGTCTGAAAAAGAGAAAATATCCAGTGAGCGGCAATTCTGTGGGCACAAATGCTTTGTTGTTGCCAGAGGTCAGAGGAGAATGGCCAGACTGGTTTAAGCTGATAGAAAGGCAACAGTAACTCAAATAGCCACTCGTTACAGCCGAGGTATAAATAAGAGCATCTCTGAACGCACAACATGTCCAACTTTGAGACAGATGGGCTACAGCAGCAGAAGACCACACCGGGTGCCGCTCCTGTCAGCTAAGAACAGAAAACTGAGGCTACAATTGGCACAGGCTCACCAAAATTGGATAATAGAAGATTGGAAAACGTTGCCTGGTCTGATGAGTCTCAATTTCTGCTGCTACATTTGGATGGTAGGGTCAGAATTTGGCATCAACATCATGAAAGCATGAATCCATCCTGCCTTGTATTAAAGGTTTAGGCTAGTGTAATGGTGTGGGGATATTTTCTTGGCACACTTTGGGTCTATTAGTACAGACTGAGCATTGTGTCGACGCCACAGCCTAGCTGAGTATTGTTGCTGACCATGTCCATCCCTTTATGACCACAGTGTACCCATCTTCTGATGGCTACTTCCAGCAGGATAACGCTCCATGTCATAAAGCATGATTCATCACAGACTGGTTTCTTGAACATGACAATGAGTTCACTGTACTCAAATGAACTACACACAGTCACAGATCTCAATCCAATAGAGCACCTGTAGGATGTGGAACAGGAGATTCGCATCAAGGATGTGCAGCTGACAAATCTGCAGCAACTGCGTGATGCTATCATGTCAATATGGACCAAAATCTCTGAGGAATATTTCCAGTAGCTTGTTGAATCTATGCCAAGAAGGATCAAGGCAGTTCTGATGGCAAAGGGGGATCCAAGCTGGTACTAGTAAGGTGTACCTAATAAAGTTGTCAGTGAGTGTATAAACACAGTTGATGTCAATTTTTAGCCCTCCTGTGATTTTTTTTCTTTTTTAAATATTTCCCAAATGATGTTTAACAGAGCAAGGACATTTTCACAGTGTGTCTGATAATACTATTTCTTCTGGAGAAAGTCTTGTTTGTTTTATTTCGGCTAGAATAAAAGCAGTTTTAATTCTTTAAACACAATTTCAAGGTCAATATTATTAGCCCTCTTAAGCAATATCTTTTTTCTGACTGTCTACAGAACAAACTATCATTATACAATGACTTGCCTTATTAACCTAACCTGCCTATAACCTAGTTAAGCCTTTAAATATCACTTTAAGCTGAATACTAGTATCTTGAAAAATATCTAGTCAAATATTATGTACTGTCATCATGGCAAAGATAAAATAATGCAGTTATTAGAGATGAGTTATTAAAACTAGTATGTTCAGAAATGTGTTGAAAAAATCTTCTTACTGTGAAACAATTGGGGAAAAATAAACAAGTGGCTAATAATTCAGGAGGGCTAATAATTTGACTTCAACTGTATACAAACAAATACATTAGCCTATATATTTGTCTATGGCTTAACTGTTATTCTGAAATTTGGGGGAAAATTGTTAATAGAGGAGCTTTTGACTGGCAGTGTGTGTTTGTCAGGGAAGTTTCCATCATGGAGATCCATCATCATGTGGCCTGAATGAAAATGCAGGTAGTGAAAAGACTGCGGGCTCTGCTGATAGTGTACCGAAGAGTGGAAGTTGTGAGATGGAAATCTCCGGATGAGCTCTGGGAGATTTGAATTTTCCGAGTCTGCCTGCTGCTTGTGAGTCAAGACCGTATGATAAAGGCTTTTGTGAAGTAACAAAAAAATCTTTCTAAACAAGACAGATAAAGACAGAAGATATGAAGGGAATCTGCAACAGTACAAACGAACAACAACAAGAGGCGAAAAGAGAGAGAAAATCCTTCATGCTTCACAGGACAAAAGCCAGTAATATAATAAAATCTGCAAATCTGAAAGAGACGTTCTCATATTCACCAATATGGTCAAATTAAAACTCCGCTCTCCCTAAAAACCTTATCTTTCAGTAGATAAGCAAACAGCATATGCTGTTCCTTTCTTCACAACCCACACACACACACACCCTGAGCTGGGAATACACACAACGGCCATCTTCAACAATAAACAGCAAAATCCGCCACACAAATAGTCTATATCCATTCTTTATTTGAGGAAAGGCATTGTCGTGGGCCATATGTTGGATCCCACAGGGACTTGGACAAACATCTGTTAGGAAAACAGACTTACACTCCTTCTCCTACTCGTATTTCAGTGATGTATTACTAAAAGCAATATAATTAATAGACTGAGGTTTTAAAAGCAAAGGACTACCAAAAGGTACAGACAGTAAAGATTATCCTCCCAGGGCTTGAGTGTCCACATATGTGGACAGCACATTTTAGCTAATTAGTGGCTTTTTAAAATACTTTGAATATTTTATATTTTGTTACAGACATACAGTGTCATCCTGCAAATGTTTTGCTGCATATGAAATGTCCCGCACTGTAAAAAAACAAAACCCCCATTTGTTCAGCACACTGTACTTTTTTTTGTCATATATACTAAGAATTGTGAATAAGAATTGATTACATAAAAATAAATGTTATGTCAACAATATTCGCTAAAATGTTTTGTCTACATGTTTAACTGAGTTTTCTGGACAAGTGAAGTGTCATAAACTATTTTCGAGAGGAGCACGTGATATGATTGTGCACCGCTGGTCACTTATCCATAATCAGTAATAATCCAATCAGAATGATCCTAGCTTAATATAAATGGATCACTTTCTCCTTATTGCACTATCTTCGTTTTGGAAGAATCCCCCCTTCCACCCCATCTCCTCCTTTTTCTCCCCTTCTAAAGGGGGAGCGATCGAGACCTACCTGATCTCGGTTCTCCTGATATGCTTCTAGACCGGGCGGGAGCCCTGGGCTCAAATATCTCCGAGCTCAGGGTTCTCTCCCGGGACAGCATGCCAAACCTGCTATTAGTGCCAAGCATATCTAAGTGGGAACTCTTGAAACATTTTTGTGTTGAACAATAATGTTGATATTTGAATAATTTGCGCATGCGAGATGTGACGATCAAAAACTAAGCTTGTTTATCAGTTGCTTAAAAGAGGGGTGACAAAGTGGCGCAGTTGGTAGCACAGTCGCCTCACAGCAAGAAAGTCGCTGGTTCGAGACCTGGCTGGGTCAGTTGGCATGCCTGTGTTCAAGTGGGTTTCCTCTGGGTGCTCCGGTTTCTGCCACAGTTCAAAGACATGAGGTACAGTGTCTAAGTGTGAATGGGTGTTTGCCAGTACTGGGTTGCAGCTGGAAGGGTATCCGCTGTGGAAAACATATGCTGAATAAGTTGGCGGTTCATTCCACTGTGGTGACCCCTGATGAACAAAGGGACTAAGCCAAAGGAAAATGAATGATTGGATGAAATATAAAGTTTGTGTTCATTTTTAAGTAAAATAATTAAAAACTGGATGATTAGAACTAATTACTTATTTAGCAAATTTGAAAAAAAAATCATCCACTAAACAGAAAAAAAAAATTAATTGACAATAGCAATTGACACAATAACTGTTGCTTCAGTTTATGTGAAAATAATATCTTTATTAGTAAAATACAATAATCAGCATAAATAAACAAAATTATGTTAGCTGAACAAAAAAAATGTTACTGAGAAAAACTAAAAAATAATTTATTAATGTTTTCTCAACGATTTATTTTTTACAGTGCAGAAACTATTTTTAACTGTCCAAAATGGGAAACAAATCTGTTTAATGTGCATTTAAAAACGTTCAGGAAAAGTGTTTTTATGTAAATTTTTCTCTAAAAGTACATCATATCAAAAGATGATACTCAGATTTTTTTTGTAATTAGGTTCCAATAAGCCCAAGTAGCAAAGACAAATAAAAAATGCATGTAAAAAAAAAACCTTGGGCCTTGAGAGGTTAAGTACAGTGTGAAATTTGTCCTAAAAGATCTTTAACAAAGCTCTTTAACACTAGGCAAGGCAAGGAAAGTTTATTTATCATGCACATTCCATACACAATAGTTATTGAAAGTGCTTTACATAAACAAGAATAAAAGAAACAAGAAAATAAAAACAGATTAAAATGTGTTAAACAGTTTTGAAATGGAATAAAAAAGAAAAGAAAGAGATAATGGTGCGATCTGTCCGACGTAGCAGTGCTCATTCAGTAAAGACACAGCTAAACTGATGTGGTCTCAGTCTGGAGTTGAATGTTGGAGCACGTCTGATCATTTCTGGATTCCAGCAGCGGGGGATGCTGTTAGTAGCTGAAGGCCGATTCACCCTGCTTTACTGAACTCTTGGAGTTTCTAATTTACTTGATCCTAAAGATCTGAGTGATCTGGTTTGTATTCAGTGAGCATTGAGGCCCTAGGCCATTTAGTGATTTATAGATATGTAATAATACTTTAAAATCTGTTCTGAGTGTAACTGGAACCCAGTTTAGAGACCCGAGGACAGGTGTGATGTGCTCGGATTTTGCACTGACTGTCTTTTTGGGAAGGCCAGTGAAGAGTCCATTGCAGTAATCCACCCTGCTGGTGATAAAAGCATGAACAATTTTCTCTAAGTCCTCACTAATGCATCTACTTCTTGCAATGTTTTTGAGATGATAGTATGCTGATTTATTAACTGCTTTGACATGACTACTGAAACTTAGATCTACAGAGGCAGTCATTTTGACTTTGTAATTTTAAAATTAAAAATTAAATTAAATTAAAGTGTAAAATAGGGCAAAGCAGTGGTGCAGTAGGGCAAAGCAGTGGCGCAGCAGGAGGTAGTGCTATAGCCTCACAGCAAAAAGGTCGCTGGGTCGATCCTCGGCTCAGTTGGCGTTTCTGTGTGAAGTTTGCATGTTCTCCCTGCGTTCACGTGGGTTTCCTCCGGGTGCTTCGGTTTCCCCCACAGTGCAAAGACATGCAGTACAGGTGAATTGGGTAGGCTAAATTGTCCGTAGTTTATGAGTGTTTGTGGATGTTTCCCAGAGATAGGTTGTGCATCCGCTGCGTAAAAATGTGCTGCATAAGTTGGCGGTTCATTCCGCTGTGGCGACCCCAAATAAATAAAGGGACTAAGCCGACAAGAAAATGAATGATAAAGAGTAAAGTTTTGTTTAGAGTTTGAGGTTTACTGTATCATTATTATCCACACCTAACAGATGTTGATCTACCTTAAAGTTCGCTTCAATTGTGTTTACACTTTACCATTGCCGTAAAAAAAATAAAATAAGAAAATCAAATCTGAAATTTTAAGTAAAGGAACCAACTATTATTCAAATACACACCGCAATATAACAAATTGTAAATGTGGATGACTACATTATCCCATGCTAAAAACTCTTTCAGATGGGGTGCTAGTGGCTGGGATGCACAAGAAAAGAAACCAAAAAGCCACTCTGGAAACATCCTTGCACCCTTTTTAATTTACAATCTCAATAAACGCTTATGTTTATTTTATTATAAAGATATCAGGTATTTAGTTTAATATTTTTGTTTTTGACTATTAAAACTATTTGCCTTAGTAATGTTTTTAAATTAAAATAAAGTGTTTAAAAAAGATCCTAATATTCCTAATTGTATTGTTAAAAACTATTCAATATTATCTCTATCGAATGATATGAAACATGATACTATGATATTTTTTTTTGCAATATCTCCCAGCCCTACATTATCTCACCAAAA
Source organism: Danio rerio (assembly GCF_052040795.2). Lineage (NCBI taxonomy): Eukaryota > Metazoa > Chordata > Actinopteri > Cypriniformes > Danionidae > Danio > Danio rerio. The sequence continues at coordinate 6,810,681 of NC_141021.1, read as the reverse complement.
GACCTCTGGAAATGATTGCACACCTTCAAATGTTAATCAGCCAATTAGTATTAAACATTCAAATATCAACAGGCCTAAATCAGATTTGATTTCATTTGACCATTTCCATTTGCTCTCCATTTAGTTTTTTTAGAAATAGTCAAAAAGACCTCATTTGTGACTTCTCATTCTTCAATTCGGGCATTTGGGTTTGCCACACAGGTATGTGCTACTGTCATTATAATAGCTGCTAACAAGAATCCAGGAGAATCAAACCGAATGAGCGGGGCGGCTGATCATAGACCCCATCATCTGACAAAGTGGCGAGCCAAAAGTATCGTCAGACGAACATGACAGAAAGCAGAATGTTTCTGGGTGGCAGAAGCGCACCTTAGATCTGGGTAAAGCAGTCTTGGTGGCAGTTGTCATGGAAACAGAAGTGGGCGGCAGGGCTGTCAGAGTCCCATTAGTCGAGGTGATGAGTGTGTGGCACGTGGGCAGAGGCGCCGAACTGTTGCACCGCAATAATAAGGCATCATATACTGTATGATATGTCATATTAGCATTTGCTAAAGGTTTCACATATATATACTGTAAGCCACTGTAGAACTCAAACTGCAAAACCTGCATGCAATTGTTGTCGGATACGTTGATGGAGAAAAAAAATGCAAGCATCAAAGAGGAGTGATATTTGTAGTGGGAATTAAATAAATATATTGTAATGTAGGAGGGAAAACTGAAAGGTGAAAGGAGCAACACAAAGAACAATGGAGAAAAATGTATCTATGAGGAAATATTATCTCAGGTCTTTCTAGTTGACAGAAAGGAGAGCAAATGGAAATAGTTTTTCTGATTTTAGAATATTAACATTAGACAAAAAATCATTTAAGATGATTTTAAACATCCTCAAGAAAGAGCTGTTGAATTCAAATACAATTGAAGTCAGAATTATTAGCCCCTCCTGAATTAATAGCCCCCGTTTATTTTTTTTCCCCCAATTTCTGTTTAAACAATAATTTTCTTACTCTGTTAACCATCATATGGGAAACATAAAAAGAAAAAAGAAAAAACAACTCAAAGGGGATAATAATTCTGACTTCAACTGTATATATATTTAATTTCTTTTCATCAAATTTATTGTGTGTGTGTGTGTGTGTGTGTGTGTGTGTGTGTGTGTGTGTGTGTGTATATATATATATATATATATATATATATATATATATATACATATATATATATATATATATATATATATATATATATATATATATATATACATATATATTTATTTATTTATTTTTATTTATTTATTTTTTCCCAGGTTCTGCAGGTTGCATATCCCGAATTTTCATTGCCAATTTTAAGCCCGTTGTAATTGATTGTTTTGGTTCAATTTGGAATTTCCCCAACCAACGCAGAGCCCAGGGGATCAGAGTGATTGCTCCAACTTGGCCCCATTCTGATCCAAAATACTGAATGTATTTTAATATAAAAAATTATGTATCAAAAAAACCAAAACTTTAAAAATAAAATTAACGAAATGTATAAAGATTTAAAAAGTTAATAAATTAAAGAGCAAAAACATTTCAGAATTCCATAAATAAATATATGTATATTTAAATATGTGCGATTCTGTCGCCAACTTGTGTATAGAAAACGTCAACCGTCTTTGGTCTACTACACTATGGTAGGCTAATGGCCGCCGACTAGCTCTCTCAGAAATTGTAAATATTTTTAAATAGGCACTATTCTTACAAATAAACAGCATAGTTGCAATCTAAACAACTACATTCTTGACTAAAAAAGCTTCAACAGTACATTTTGTAGTCTAACAGCAGTAATATTTGTCAAACTGTAGTGTCTCTCTGCTTGTTGCTGGCTGTATATGGGCAGAGTAATACACAAAGGTAAAGGGTGAAGAGGCCTTTGTGGGATATTACTGGCAAAATATCGCACACCGCTATCTGCTAATCAAATTCAAGAACCAGACAAAACTGATATATATATATATATATATATATATATATATATATATATATATATATATATATATATATATATATATATATATATATATATAGCATTTATCATGAGGCGTCAAAGTCTGACTTCTATTTCCACCCCTCCTAACGTCCTCTTCTTAGATTTGGCTGGAGCCCAGTGGCTGATCATATTACCTTCATGTCACAGCACTCAGATATGATGGATGGCCGTTGTTGGTACCGTAACGCTCATGCACATTATTCAGCAGCGCCGCTCCTCCAACACACAGATTGTCTTTCTCATGTGGGACCTCCATACAGCAGGAATGGAGATTGAGAGGTCTGTGAGAGGAACTGTTTTCTGCTGGGCCATGATGACTTGTTTTGGGAGTTCAGATTCATGAGGGTATGATGGTATTATAGGTCAATAGTTACATCTGCTATGTGGGATCAGGGGTTCACAACCTCTTTCGTCAGCTCAAGCCATTGATGATTAATGGGAGACGAATGTATTGAGAGTGCTGCTAATATTGTAATCTCAAAGTATGCATATGACAAGATCACAACTCATTTTGCAGTAATAAAGACGGTTTCTTTGATAGGTTTATTTGTTAAAAATAAATTAATTTCCAAACAAATGCATAAGCACTGTTGTAAAATAGGTATAATTTTTTTTTATTATTTTTGTCTCTTTTTCTTTTAATTAAACAATTATTTGTATTGGTCATGTAAGGGTCATATATTAACTGAACTTCTAATTTTGTGGGTGAGTGCTGTGCATACTAATTAGCATTTTTGCAGAAGTAGATAGATGCGGGTCCAAAATTAAATTCAGCTCTGCAGAAACTTCCTGTCTGAAGAGAGGTGTTAAAACTGAACACAGAGCACAGAAGGTTGTATGCTTTTTTGTTGTGCAGAGAATTCGTAGAAAAAGAGGAAGTATGTCGAAGGTGCGGCCAATGGAGGACTGAACAATGACTGACAAGTGACGTTACACCAAAACTCCACCTGTTAAGATCAGTTGTGTATATACAGTCTGCTGGAGTCAGGAAATGTATGTTAGTTGCAAACCTCTTGAATGTAATTCTTGTATTGCATTGGGGTAATGTAACCCAGAGCTCTGTCATCGAAATATTCATTTGTATCTAATAAATTACTAATATTTTTGGCATTGAAGAAAACCCTCTCCAGACCTTTTCTTATTGAACACGCATGGAATTGGCTAGAAATTCCAACAGCACAATTGATTATGAAGTACAATGTGTAACACTTTAGCCACATCGCAGGGTTAAGATTTTAAATAAAAAAATAAAAAGATAAAGATAATTATACATGTTATTTTATATTAATATTATATGTTTGGGCGACGCAGTGGCACAGTAGGTAGTGCTGTCGCCTCACAGCAAGAAGGTCGCTGGTTCGAGCCTCGGCTGGGTCAGTTGCCGTTTCTGTGTGGAGTTTGCATGTTCTCCCTGCATTCGCGTGGGTTTCCTCCTGGTGCCCTGGTTTCCCCCACAGTCCAAAGACATGTTGTATAGGTGAATTGGGTAGTGTGGGAATATAAATTTATATAATCTAATTTCAAATGAACAATAATCTACATATAACTGAAAAGTTATATTCTTTGGTTTTTAATTATATCATTTCATGAACATCCCAGTTGGGAGGGACATTTAACCATCGGCTTTCTGGCTACTGGCTTGTGTTGATTAACTTGTGTGGTCATTGGCTGGACCGGTTCTCAACACATATATGCCAGTATTATGCTGACTTCAATACTTCATTTGCATGCTTTGTTTAGCCATCTCCCCTCCTCCTAAGAACACATTATAGACAGAAAAGCTTTGTCTTAATTCAGACTTGTGATAAAACTAGCAGACTGCGGACCTCCAGAAGGCTCTGCGGACACATAGACTTCTTAAAAGACACTGTATGACTGCAGATTAACCAACACGTCTCAATAAAGGAATTCTGCTTGTTTCGAGTCTCCTGGATTGGGTTCTCATCTATTCTTCAATCATTCATTTTTTTACAACAGTAGGTGAATTGTCTGTAGTGTATGTGTGTGAGTGAGTGTGCATGGATATTTCCCAGAGACGGGTTGCAGCTGGAAGGGCACCTGCTGCGCAATTCATATGCTGGAAAAGTTGGTGGTTCATTCCACTGTTGCGACCCCAGATTAATAAAGGGACTGAGCCAGAAAGAAAATGAATGAATGATGTTTTTGACCATGTTAGTTGCAGTATACTGTAGGAAAACATAGGAAAACATACATTCTACATTCAAAACATAGTCCTATATAAATTTCTGGAGATGTAGCCAGAAGTACGTATGGCTGCATTTCGTCTTTAAAACGAATGATACGGGGTGGTATGATGCCATTCCTTTTCGCGCTTACCAGCTGACAGCTTACCTCTGTATGGAAGGCTTTTCCGCCGTTACCAGTTTGTCCAGTAGCTCGCCATGTATGTCGGTCAGTTGATCGGTTAGTCGACAGCGGCCTCTGCTGGATTTACACAGGAAGAGCAGGCATGAATAGCACTCGAGAAATTTGAGATCCCAAGTGTACACATCGGCCTCTGGTGCATTAATGAAAACAATTACTGCTAAAAACTTACCTCCTGGGATATATTTGGCGCTCTCCAGAAACTTATATAGGGATACGTTTTCAGAATGAGTTTTGGTTGGTCATTTTTCATTTGATTGTTAAATTTTTGTACTTGAATACTGTTAAGCTGCGTCCCAAATGGCACACTATACACTGTGCACTCATGCACTATGTACTTATGCACTTACACACTCAACAGGATAGTATGTGTATGTAGTGGCGTCCCTAATGGCACACTAATGTTTTTTTACTTAGCGGAAATTCAAACCGTTTCCCTGATGACGTTTGACGGTTGCCAAATCAGTGAAATAAATGACCGAATTATCAAATATTACCTGCCGTTAGTGTTGCCGCATTCACCATCGGGAGGCACTATAATCACTCTAGTAGAAGAATTTTGTTCTCACCATCCAAAATAAATAAAGTTATTCAACATGTGCGTCCGATAGGTCCGCCTCTTCCGCTACGTAAGCAAACCTGCGGTCGTTGAGTGCGTGAAGTGTCCATCATTACACACTTCATTTTAGCGGCTGAATGAGTGTATCATCCGGAAAATTAAAGTGCACTTATTATTTTTATAGTTTTCAGTGTGAACACACTACTTACACTATTTATACTTCAAAATGGCGTAGAATAGTGCATAAGTATGCGATTTGGGACGCAGCTTTAGACTCTCCAGAAAACCATAATGCACTGTTTTACCACTTTTATGCTGCTCTGTCATATTTATATATGCATACAATTTATTTTATTTTATGATGCACTGCACTGAAAAAGACTTGATCTCCCCAGTCGATCTAAATTAATGAAATCTTTCCAAATAGAGTTTTTTAAATCATCTGGTGCATTTATACAGTGTCAGCAAAACAAAATATTGCAACATCTGATGTTCTCAATATTGTGCAGCCCTGCTTTACAGTTAGATGTTTATATATATAATGATGTTCACATAAGGTGCAAAAAATATATATTTTAATATATGAAAATATTAAAGAAAAACAACGAAAAAAATGTGTGCATAAACAGGTTTAACAATGCAAAATAGCAACAATTGTAGATGTTTCTTTTTGCATTTATAAAGTAGAAAAAAGGATTACTTTACGGCAGGCATGTACAAACTCGGTCCTGGAGGGCCAGTAACCGGCAAAGTTTAAGCTGCGTCCCAAATTGCATACTTGTGCACTATTCTACGCCATTTTGTAGTATAAAAAGTGTGAGTAGTGCATTCACACTGAAAACTCTAAAAATAATAAGTGCACTTTAGATACCCGGATGATGCACTCATTCTGCCGGTAAAATGAAGTGTGTAATGTTGGACACTTCACGCACTCAACGTTACGACCACAGGTTTGCTCACGTAACGGAAGGGGCGGAGCTATCGGCCGCACATGTTGAATAACTTTATTTATTTTGAATGGTGAAAGCAAAATTCTCCTACGAGAGTGATTATAGCGCCTCCCCATGATGAATGCAGCAATAATCACGGCAGGTAATATTTGATAGTTTAGTCATTTATTTCACTGATTTGGCGACCATCAGGGAAACGGTTTGAATTTCCGCTTAGTAAAAAAACATTAGTGTGCCATTTGGGACGCAGCTTTAGATCCAACCCCAATCAGACACACCTGGACTAACGTTAGCCAATCAAGCTCTTACTAGGCTTTCTAGAAACATCCTTGCAGGTGTGTTGAGGCAAATAGGAGCTAAAATCTGCAGGACACTGGCCCTCCAGGTCTGAGTTTTTACACCCCTGCTTTAAAGTTAACTTAACAAGTTAAATTGTTCAAAGTAATAATTTTCAAGCAAATATAATAGCAAAAATTATGATTAAGTTCATTGTGTAACACTTTACAGTTATGAGCATGTATGATAATATTCATAAAAGGTGCAAAATAAATGATATGAAAAGTTTAAAAAACAATAATAAAAAAAATTATTTGCATAACCAAGTTCATCAATGCAAACGATAGCTACATTTGTTATTATGTAGATGTTATTTGAGACAAGATCAAATTTCTTTTTGTGATAATAAAAATAAAAAAGGGTTACTTTAACAGGTGTAATTGTTCAGAGTAAATCCATTTTAGAAAATGCTATAGCAAATAGGATTATAAAGTCATGTACTTTACAGTTAGATTCATTTAGTAAAGGCCTTGCATAAACAACAATGCAACAAAGCAAAATAGCTACATTTGTTATCTATAGATATGAGTTGTGATTTTTCCTGAGGGTACTGTATGCTGGTAATACTGTATGGGCCAATAGTTGCATCTGCTTTGTGGGATCAGGGGTTCACAACCTCTTTCATCAGCTCAGGCCATACAGTGATGATTAATGTGAGAAGAATCTATTGGGAGTGCTGCTAATGTAATCTTTATAAGGAGCAAGATATAAAGCTAAAAGATTTTCTTGTTTTGATAATTGCTAAAGCTTTTATAATTATATTTACCTAAGCTGCAAATATGGTTCTTACATACAAAAAAAATATAATTTATACTAAATACTTCACTGCAAAAAGTGATTATTGGACTTTAAAAAGTGAGTAAACCTGTTGCCTTATAGTTATATATAGTAATTTAACAGTTGGAGAAAACTATTGGGTAATTAATTTATATTTGTTGTTGATTTATATTAGTTGTACAAATATTGTAATGTATGTGTCCTGTTAAATTGTTACATATTTATTTGTTTGTTCATCTATCTGCCAGTCTGTCCATCCATCTGCCAGTCTGTCTGTGTGTGTGTTTGTTTGTTTTTAAGCTAAAAAGAGAATTTATATTTTTTTTACTTTGATAATAATTAATTATTGCCACTCACACACTTTTCCCTGATAAATAAAATCCCTGATAAAAAAAATAAATAAATAAAAAAAAAAAAAAAAAAATATATATATATATATATATATATATATATATATATATATATATATATATATATATATATATATATATATATATATATATATATATATATATATATTCAAATAATAATAATCTCAGATAGCTGGAAAAGGAACAATGTCTTATTTTCATTTTTTTCATTTATGTAAAAAAAAAAAGTTACTATAGTAACAATAATAAAAAGAACAACAAAAACAGCTTCATAAAAGAATATTTTAATTCACTAGGCCAGAGGGCCTTCAATGTTCAATGTTAACCCCTGACATTTGGCTAAACCTTTTAGTATCCTTTAGTGTCTGTCATCTTGTTAAATCTCAAACAGGGTACAGTACATCTCTGTTCTCTTTATCATCCAGTCTGTCAGTGATAAACAGAGAAGGGCTTCAGTGACGCTGGATCTGCTCTCTGTGTAAAGCGTAGATCTGATCCCTCATTTCTCTGATATGTTTGACTTGTGTGCGGTTTGCAGACGAGACTCTGATCTTCTCCAGAATCACTAAACTATGTCCCTTTTGCTTCAGTTTTATCTGAGAAATCTAAGGTTGACAGCAGTTTATACAAGTAGTCTTCAGTGATATCTGTGTATATACTGCCATCAGCTGGCCAAATTGAGCTTTGCAAGTTTTTAATTAATTTTATTATTCATTTATTCATTTTCTTTTCGGCTTAGTCCCTTTATTAATCTGGGGTCGCCACAGTGGAATGAACCGTCAACTTATCTAACATAAGTTTTATGCAGCGAATGCCCTTCCGGCTGCAACCCATCTCTGGGAAATTTATTATATTATTATATATAATTTATTATATTATATTATGTTATTATATTATATTATATTATATTATATTATATTATATTATTATATTATATTATTTTATATTATATTATATTATATTATATTATATTTTATTATATTTTATGTTATTATAATATTTTATTTTATATTATGCTATATTATGTTATATTATGTTAAATTACATTATATTATATTATATTATATTCTGTTATGTTATATTATATTTTATTATATTATATTATATTATATTATGCTATATTATGTTATATTATGTTAAATTACATTATATTATATTATATTATGTTATGTTATGTTATATCCTGTTATATTCTGTTACATTATAATATATTCTGTTATATTATATTATATTCTGTTATATTATATTACATTTTATTATATAATATTTTGAAAATTTACACTATTTTTGTTATGCTTCTGTTCCATTTTACGGTTGTTTGTTTGTTTATTAATGTAATAATATTAACAATAATATTCTAATCAAAGCCAAAATCTAAAGAAACTGAGTCTCAAATTTGTAGAACACAAATTTTTCCAAACACTAATGTCAAACATTTTTGAATTATCCGTTTTTTAATAAAAAAAAAGACAGAACTGCATTAGAGAGTTAAAAATTAACTTTAATTCAGATTTATAATACAGCAAAAGTAATCCAAGTGCAAAAATGTGTACAACTTACAAAATCATATTAAACAAGACATTAAATTTGATTTGAAAACATATTCAGATTTTAATGGTTTGTTTAAAAAAATGTAGTCACTTCTAAAACAAACAAACTAAAAATACTCCCACTAATACTACCTTGTATATAAATATGGAAATAAAACATGGCAAATTGGAACAGAAGTCAGACTTCAAAATGTTTTTGCATTACACAAAATGTCAAACCAAGATATTTTTACACAGTAATAATCATTCATTCAAAAATTAATTCGACGCACAACAATTCAATTAATCATTTTTTTTTTAAATCCAAACTGAATTTATACAATCCATATACATTCACAATCAGTAGGTACAATCCATATAGCAAATATCAGTTTAAAACACGTGACTGGTGGAGATCCATAAGGCCATGAGAGTCGTCCACAGTGTGGCAGTGACTGTAATGGCTGTGTTTTTGAAGTTCTTATCATGGACGTAGTTTATGATGGACATTGCGCCCTCGTACGCTTCTTGACAGGTGGGCTGGATTTGATCCTCTGGCAGAATAAAGCCGTGCTGCCCTTCGTCCCGTAACTCAAAGGTGAAAGAATATGGGATCCCGATGAGCCTCGCAAAATCACGGGACGAGCCCGAGTTTGGATCTGTTAACAATATTTCAGCATCACCATGAGCCAGATTGTAAATGCATTAGACAGCTGCTGAGGACATCTGAATGTTGAATTCATAGTTAATACATTGAATATTACAGATAGATTTAGGGCTAGGCTACTCAACTTTTGTTTATGTATTACTGGACAACAAACAGAGGTTTTGGACTTCATTTTATGGACTGATTTTAGAATTCTGTTGAATACTTTAAGCTGGTTATTATTTTGATCATATGAAAAATAACACCAAATGACCAATATTTAAAGACACAGAGTCTATTTTGCTCAAATTAAAAAAATCAACATTTATTCATTTATTTTCTGTTCGGCTCAGTCCTTTTAATAATCTGGGGTAGCCACAGCGGAATGAACCGCCCACTTATCCAGCATATGTTTTACGCCGCTGATGTCCTTCCAGCTGCAACCCATCTCTGGGAAACATCTACTGTATACACACTCATTTACACACACACATTACAGACAATTTAGCCTACCCAATTCACCTGTACCACATGTTTTTGGACTTGTAAGGAAAACCGGAGCACCCAGAGGAAACCCACACGAACGCGGGGAGAACATGCAAACTCCTCACAGAAATGCCAACTGACCCAGCCGAGGCTCAGTGACCTTCTTGCTGTGAGGCGATTGTGCTATCCTTAACATTAAAATTTTCATTTAAAAAACATACACAAACAAAAATAAATCGCATTACTAAAACATTTAAAATTGACATTTGAATTTCAGCATCAACAATTCTGACAAATGGATATTTAAGATTTGCAAAAAGTTATATTTATCGGCGTTATTAATCAGTGTTAATCCTCATATAGAGGTACAAAAAGTTATTATGTGCTATAGTTTACTTCAAAAGTTTTTATAGTACTAAATTATATTTATGCAGTTGCTAAAATCCACATTTTTAAGGGAAGACATGAAAATTTTATTCCAAACATATTGTGTCCTAAATATTGCTTGGTTTTTTAAAGAAGACACTTCTACAGATCGTTCATGTAGTGAAAAGGTTATAAAAATTTTAATATGAGAAAGAAGTTAAACATTTTAGGTCGTTTTAAACTATATTTTTTTCAACAGGCAAAATCATTATAAAGATTTGTACAATACTAATGAAGTAAAAACAACAAAAAGAAGCAGAAGATAAAAACAGATAACAGAACAGCAACAGGGAGTAATATATTACCCTTAATCGAGCATAGTGAAGATAAGTGTTATCTAAGTGCATAGGGGAAAGGGAAATAAGCCTTCACAGCTAAATATACAAGATCACAGTTTGTGTGTAATATATACAGTTAAAATCAGAATTATTAAACCCCCTTTGATTTTTTTCTCTTTTTTAATTGTTTCCCAAATGAGGTTTAACAGAGCAAGGAAATTTTCACAGTATGTCTGATAATATTTTTTTCTTCTGGAGAAAGTCTTATTTGTTTTATTTCGGCTAAAATAAAAGCATTTTAATTTTTTTTAAAGACCATTTTAAGGTCTTATTAGCCTTTTATTATTAGCCTCCTTAAGCTATATGTTTTTCCGACTGTCTACAGAAAAAAACAACGTTATACTATAACTTGCCTAATTACCCTAATCTGCCTAGTTAACCTAATTAACCCAGTTAAGCCTTTAAATGTCACTTTAAGCTGTATAGAAGTGTCTTGAAAAATATCTAGTCAAATATTATTTACTGTCATCATGGCAAAGATAAAATAAATCAGTTAATATAGATTTTAAGGTATTAAAACTATTATGTTTAAAAATGTGTAGAAAAAATCTATTCATTAAACAGAAATTGGGGGAAAATATACAGGGAGGCTAATAATTCAAGAAGGCTAATAATTCAACTGTATGTTTAACTACATAAATATAAATAAAATAAAATAAATATATCCATAAACAAACAGATATTGCGCTAATAACTAATGTAACTGATACGCATCCCCATGATAATTTATTCCAAATCAAAAATTTCATTTTGTAGTTTGGCTAAACAGTTTTTGCTAGCAATGTGATTTTTAAAATGGCAAAAGAAACCTGAATGTCATGTTAAACACACTCACACAGCACGTCAGGAGAACTGCCCACTTTGTAGCTTTTCCCATGAACCGCTTTGATGGCTTTAGCCGCAGCGAGACCGACCTCCATCTGCAAACACAGGCACATTTCACACAACACTGTGTAAGCCTGAAAGCTCCCGAGATGCTAACATATCCTCCAAAAAAAGCTTTCTCTTCTGCTTACCAGCTCGTCGTAATTGGGCGCAGAGATGTTGGGGTGTCCGTAGGGGACGAGGATCAGCTGACCGTATGAGTGGATGGTGAGATAACAGAGCAGATGATTCTGATGAGCTCCCAAAAAATCAGTCACGGCTTCGGCCTCGGGCTCAGAAAGAGCCGTCGCACCGTTATAAACCTCCGAACAGCAGTTTCTGGAGATCCCGACCACTAGTCAACAAAATACAGTTGTGAGGATTCTCCAACACAGGCTCATTGAAAATACGTGCTTTAGCAATACGCTGGTAAAGGTAATGGTGTAAATTAGACAGTATTTAACAGTAAAATTAAATGTATTTTACTGTAGGACAGTTATACAGTTTGTTACTGTATTTTAAAGTTGCATTGTGAAAATTACTGTAAATTTTACAGTAAAGATATGCATGAAATTCTGAAGTTACATACTGTATACATCAAGATAAATGGAGCTATAAATGTAAATATGGTATTTTTGTTGTAATTGATTTGCAGTAAGTTACTGGGGAACTGCTGCCAGTACAAGAAACTGTTAACATTCATTCATTCATTTTCCTTTGGCTAAGTCCCTTTAGGGATGGCTGACATGAAACTGACGTTTCGACAGTGTCGAGATCCCGAAGCACAAGTGTTTCGAAACACTGCACCAAAGCATGATCCGAAACACCCAGGTCACGGGACTAAAGTGTTTCGAAAAACCTGGTCATGTGAAGCTAAAGCGATTTAAAACATAGATCTGTTCAGGAGTGTTTCAAGACTTGGAGAATCTGCATTTGACTCAGATTTGGGTCAGAAAAAAGTGTCTGTTTCGTATGGCCTAGTGCAGTGGTTCCCAACCTTTTTCTTTGCCCCCAATATATATATATATATATATATATATATATATATATATTGTATGTGTGTGTTTGTGTAATATTAATATATGATATGTATAGAAAATATAAATTAATCAGTTTTAACTTGGTTAACTTTAGGTAGGCTTTGTCATACTGTCTAATCTTTTTCTTCGCCTCTGTAGAATCACTGCATTTACGTTTCTCTGCCATTTTTGTTTTGATTTTGCCTTTACGACACGTTGACAAGCACGTTGCGCGAGTGAGCAAAATTTAAATAATTATTTAAAGTTATTTATTTTAATTATTTTTACTATTATGTTGGAATTTTAAGGATGTGTTTTTAATTTTAATTTTTTTTTTGGTGCTTAAAAATACATATATAATAGTGGACTTTTTCTACCTCAACACGCTCAACACTTATCCTCTCCCGCGCCCCCCTTGTGAACTCTGGCATCCCCCTTACGGGGGCACGAACCCCAGGTTGGGAACCACTAGCCTGGTTGTCCGTGCGTGTGCACATTACGTTACTGTGCTTCAAATGACTTTAGGGTTTGAATCCCGACTTGTACTCTAAAATCCAAGAAGGTCGTTGGTTCGAGCCTCGGCTGAGTCAGTAGGCATTTCTGTGTGGAGTTTGCATGTTCTCCCTGTGTTCGCGTGGATTTTCTCAGAGTGCTTCGGTTTCCCCCACAGTCCAAAGACATGCAGTACAGGTGAATTGGGTAGGCTAAATTGTCCGTAGTGTATGAGTGTGAATAAGTGTGTATGGATGTTTCCTAGAGATGAGGTTGCGGCTGGAAGGGCATTCGCTGCGTAAAAACATATGCCGGATAAGTTGGCGGTTCATTCCGCGAATTGGTTGGCGACCCCAGATTAATAAAGGGACTAAGCCAGAAAAGAAAATAAATGAATGAAAGACAGTATTGTGATAGTTGGGTTTTGGTTTTGGGTAGACGTTAATAAAATACAATAGAAAATTTAATTAGTAATATAAATAGTTCTTGGGTAACACTTTACAATAAGGTTTATTAGTTAATGCATTTACTAACATGAACTAATCATGAACAACACATGTACATCATTTATTAATCATAATTGAACATTTACTAATGCATTATTAACAACCAAGTCCATGCTTGTTAACATTAGTTAATGCACCATGAGTTAACATGAGCTAACAATGAACTACTGTATTTTCATTAACTAACGTTAATATGAACAAATACAGTGGTAAATGTATTGTTCATTGTTTGTTCATGTTAGTAAATGCATTAATTAACATTAACTAATGAACCTTATTGTAAAGTGTGACCAGTTCTTGTAAACTTTTGGCCACAACTTTATCTGATCTAGCAACAACCCTGTTTATGACCTAAACAGAGTGTTTATTCAAAAAAAAAAAAAAAAAAAAAAAACTATTTTAAGGTCATTATTATTAGCCCTCTTAAGCAATATTTTTTTTGGATTGTCTATAGAACATACAATGACTTGCCTAATTACCCTAACTAACCTAATTAACCTAGTTTAGCCTTTAAATGTCACTTTAAGCTGTATACTAGTATGTTGAAAAATATCTAGTAAAATATTATATGCTGTCATTATTGCAAAGATAAAATAAATCAGTTATTAGAAATTAATTATGTTTAGAAACGGGTTAAAAAAATCTCTCGGTTAAACTGAAATGGGGAGGGGGGGGGTCGGGGGGGTTGGGGTTAATAATTCTGGAGGGCTAATAATTCTGACTCCAACTATATAATAAATACACACACACTTATACATTATACACAGGAAAAAAATATGTTACTGACTTCCCCAATTTGCATAAAAGTTGCGATTGAGATCGGTGCCAGAGCATGTAGAGTTTTCATGGCATGGTGATCTAGACTTCCTCCATAGTCTAGTCTTCAAAACACAGATGATTTCAGTAGATTTTATACATTCATTATTTGTTTCTCCATGAAGAATCCATATAAAGAATTAAACTCACTGAGTTATTCAGCCAGGAATAAATATATCCGTCCATGTTGAGCACCGGGGTGATGTAAAAATCCAGGTTCTTAAACAACATGTTAACCCTCGAGTCTGTTTTGTAGGAGCCCAAGACCTTTTTTTAACATAAAAAACAGCTAGATTGGTCTTTGTCAGATTAAAAATAGAGAAATGCTCATAAAAACCATGAACAAAGTCAACTCAATTCAAGTTTACGTGTATAGCGCTTTACACAATAATTCTTGTTCTAAAGCAGCTTCACAAAAGGATCATTACATTACAATCAAAATTAAAAAGTGAAGGAGTTGTGTAAAGGGTTGGGAGTATGTGAATATCGTTATAGTGTCTTATCAAAAGAAATAATATTTACATGTAATAATACTATGTGTGGGCGGCTCGGTGGCTCAGCGGTTAGCACTGTCGACTCACAGCAAAAAAAAATTGCTGGTTTTAGTCCCGGCTGGGTCAGTTGGCATTTCTGTGCGGAGTTTGCATGCTCTCCCTGTGTTGGCATGGGGTTCCTCCAGGTGGTCCGGTCTTTCTTTGATGTCATTATCAGCTATAATATGAGCTTTTAATTCATTATACATGGAAGGATACATATTTTGGAGTCTAAGAAAAGAACATAACTATTCAAATCTAGAGGCGTTTTTATTTGTAATAATTGTTCCAGAAACATCTTAAATCAGTATTTAAATGTGCAACTACTGATGCAGTGGATGTGATATTTTTGTCAATAACATTGCAGTTTTACAATGTTGTAAATAAATACTTTATGATATTCCTGGGTAACGTCTCACCTCTTTAACAAAATGCTGGCAGAAAGCTGGAGCGATCCATTCCCTGGCATGAATCCCACAGTCCATCCAAATGGCTTTCTTTGGTGTGGTACTGCTGAAGCCAATCTGCATATCAGATGCAAACAAACCAACCCATATATATATATATATATATATATATATATATATATATATATATATATATATATATATATATATATATATATATATATATATATATATATATATATATATATATATATATATATATATATATATATATATATATATTATTTATATATATATTCTGAGGCACACTCAGAAAAGCACAATGTTTTTATAAAGATATGGAGTGATTTTAAGAAAGTGTCTGATGCACAAGTGGGATTTATTTATTTATTTGTTTATTTATTTGTTTGTTAGTCAGTTCTTTTTTATTTAATTAATGTACTTGCGCCTCAGAAGACAATTGACACACAATGAACACGTGGGGGCGTTTGAAGCCATGAAACGCAGAGACATGCTCCAGACGCTCAGAGGTAATTAATAATATACACTGATACTGATACAGTTAAGGCATTTTAGACTGACTAAAACAACATTTAAGATGTTCTACAGTGTGCTCAGTCTGCTGGTTTGTCCATTCACACACATTTAACAAACCTTTTATTAATGTTCATACTGTAATTTGTTAAGTGCACTTCGATGTTTATGTGCATCTTATCAAATAAAAGTTTAACCTCAGTTATGCACATGTTTTATTATGCGTATTTTCAAAAGTTATGTGAATCATGACGTTTCCATCAATCGTTTTTATGGAGACATATAAGGCTATGGAGAGAAATACGCTTCATCTTTAAAAAAGGGGAGGAGACCGACAGAAACTCAGAGTTTAGAGAATAAAACCTGCTCCGGACCAGGTTAGGTTCACAGAGTAAGTTACCACAGTAACTGACTCTGAGTTAAAGTTACCTCTCTTTCAGAAACAGGCTTGACTTACCCTGATTTCTTGAGTTTAACAAACCTGCCATTTTGAAACGGAAAACCCAGAGTTTCTCTCAATTCAGGGTTAAAATACTCTGAGTTTTCACTTAACCTCCTTTCTGAAACAGGCCCCACAAATCATGTTGTTGTTTTCATCAACCTTAAATACCTCCTTTGCACAATTTCCTCACAACATTGTTCTGTCTTATGCAAAAGTACTTGTATAGTCTGTCTTGTGGTAACGTGTATATTTTAAGTAAGTATAGTATATCTATAGCTGTAAGTATAGTTAGATTACAGTGATGTAGTGACAGAACAAATTACAGTGTTGTGTTCATGTTTCTGATTGTTTATTTATGTAGTACCATGTTCCTGTGAGACATGACATTTCGTACTTCATCTCGACACATGTAGCTGAATGACAATAAATATCAACTTGAACTTGTTCTAAAGCTAAAATATAGATAAAATATACTAAAGACACCCCTTCTCTGACATTAAAATAACACTAATTATTTGCTTTTCTCATCTTTATTTGGCATTTGCCTTGTCTCACACTCTGCCTTTTTTAATAGACTTCTGTGTGTGAAATAAATCAGTTGGGAAGATCTTGATAATCATTTTGATGTTTGCACATTAAATACCTTTAGTAATGTAATGTTCCTCTTCTCATATGTTTGTCCATATATCATGGTGGACACGACATCTGGGTTTTCCCTTTGCATCTGATTCATCCAGGCTGATATCTGCATGAAGAGACTTATCAGGTCAGTAAAGTGCTTTTCACCCTCTGGTTAACCCTTGATTATCTTTCTTAACACTTAACCATGCAAATAACACTTTGCACGTGTAACTGAGGGTGTGTTCACACTTGTAATTTGTTCCTCTTGGTTTATTTGGTCCACATTAATAAAAGAAAATGATCTCGGTGCATTGACAGTTCACACCGTCATTCATAAACTACAACTTGAAGACTCCATCCATGCTTTTTAATTCGCCAACAGACACACATTTATTAAATTACAGATCTTTTTTGAGCTATTCCATGCCAATGGTGCATAATTACGTTTAAAAAGCAAACACAGCAAAAACTACCAGTTCATGATGAGGGGTTCAAAACTTTAGGATGTTGTTTTTATACTTTTTTATTAAACGTTTTTAAGTGGACCTTAGAGATCAGTACAAAATGACCTTTTAAGGTCTGAGTCAAATGAAAAATCTCACCTCATCCATGGTATGGTACTTTGTGTAGTCATAAGATTTGTGCTCCAGCCCACCAGCCAATCTGCATTGAATTAAAATGTGTTTATTTACCTGCATTCATTCAACAGAGGCATGCATGCTAAGCGACTTAAAAACAAGAACAACAACTGATCTGATTGAAATGGATCGTTCATCCATAATCACCCTCCACTTATGCCAAATCTGTATGGGTTTCAACACAAAAGAAGATACGTTTATAATGAAGCCATTGACTTCCATGGTGTTATTTCCCTACTATGGAAGTCAATCTTTAATAAGTACCAATATTTTTCTAAACATTTTCTTTTGTGTTCAGCACATGAAATAAAGTGCTGATTTGAACTATACTTTTTATTAGGCAATTGGAAAGTAAATTTAATCTATTTGAATAATTAGATATTATATATAGATATTATATATATATATATATATATATATATATATATATATATATATATATATATATATATATATATATATATATATATATATATATGAGCAATATCACACAAGTAGCAGTGCGATATGGCTGTATATGGCACAATGCCTTTGTGCCCCCACCAGTGCCGATATACAGCCAAATCGCTCTGCTACGATCTGTTTATACAACAGTTTGACGGCATAATTGTGTAAATTAAAACTAAATGAAACATGGAGAGTCTCAAAAACCCATTTTGTATGAGGAACTACTTTCTTCCGGATTCAAATCATAAGCTGACAGTTAAACAGTTGAGCGTGCATCTTTTAAACTTTAGATCTGTAGTGTCTGCTTTTTGCTGGCTGTATGTGTGCGGAGTAATACACAAAGGGTAAAGAGGCTGTAGGAGTTCTGATATTGCAGAATATTGCACAGCTATCAGCCAATCAGATTTGAGAACCAGACAGAACTGTTGTATAAATATATATATATATATATATATATATATATATATATATATATATATATATATATATATATATATATTTATATACGTATATACCGATTGCAGCAAATTACATTTTGTTATCTCTTTTGAATTATGTATATTTTTCTTTTTCCTTTTTTGTGTTAATTTGTTGTTTATTAAGAATCTTAGTGAGGTTTGTTTATAAACTAATTTCGAGAAGACCACGTGCTTATAATTTTATGTCTCGTAGCTAATCATTATCTTCCAATCAAATGAGCCCTAAGCTACTATAAATAGCCACAGTTTTAAGTCCACGATGTCTTTGTTTGGAAGAAACCCCCCTTCCTCCCCAATTCTCCTCTTTACCACTGATCGGGCGGCACGGCAGCCAGTGTTTAGCACTGTGAGCCCCACAGCAAGAACACTGCCGGCCCTGGTTCCACCAGGCAGGTAGGCGTTTCTGTGAGGAGTTTGTATATTCTCCCTGTGTTTCCTCCCACCATCCAAAGATATGCATCATGCATAACAATCAAGCATTTGTCTAGCCCCTTTTCTCCCATGTTCTCTCAGCTACTGCAGCCAGGGAGTTCTGAAATCCTCTGAGCTCTCGAGGATCCCTTGAGCTCAGGGCTCTCTCCCGGGACAGCATGCCAAACAAGCTTTTAATGGATCATAAGTATGAACGCTTGAAACAGAATCTTAAATTAACTGTAGTTCAAAAAATGTATTATGTCCAATTAATAAAAATAAACATGTATATTAAGTTTTATTAACTGAAAATAATGATTTTTTTTGTAAAGAAAATTACATTTTAAACAATCTCATTTGAAGCATTTATGTAGCCTGTACATAAATGCTTCAAATGAGACTCTTAAAAAAAAAAAAGATAAAGATAAAACAAAAAAAGCATTGTGTGTCATTTTCTATTATACTAGAAGGCTTGAAATATGTTAATATTGTTCTTTTTAATTTCCCCTCAAATGTTATAGTCTTGAAATCTTACCTGTCTTGGGCAACTAGTGTCAAAACCACCAAAATGGATGTGATTGAGGCCTGCATCATTCTTTGGTTATCCTCAATTCCTCAAACTGACTGCATGAAGTTGAATAAGCCTGACTTATAAAGTGATCATAATCTGATTAGGATACAGTCCAAGACAACACCCCAGCCCAGAAAGCAATGCACAGATAACAGTGTTAATATGTAAACCCGCGACACGTGTCTCCACCCAACAGAACATGATTTTGATCTGGAATTTAAGCATGCAGATAATTATAGTATCTTATATCCTGAGCTGTTTTAAGGCAACACCTCCTGTAATCAGGCCATGAGATACTAAGAATATCCACCTATTAACCTTTACTGTTCGGGTGTCTCATATATGTTATCTGTTGCTTTGATGTTTCAGAAGTTGTAATTGCGTAATGATTCAGTATAATGTCACAAGTCATCAGTAATGATATCTGAACAATTTGACAATGAGTGCTGGATGTCATTATTAAGCCTGAATGTTTGTAATTATCTCTTCATGAGTTATAACTGATGCAATACATTTTATTTTTTATTTATGTGAGTAATAGAGAGCTATGATATCTCTGCTTACTTTTTAAATCAAATATAAAGAATATATATTATAATAATATAATGGTATAAATTAATTAATGTAATAATCATAATAATTAAGTCTTTCTTCTTAATATTAATAATAACAATTATGAAGTAATACTTATTATTGTTATTCATTATTATAGTTAATAGTTAATAATATTTTAAAATAGTAGGTATTATTATCTTTAAAAATGCACATTGCGCATTTATTGGTTGATTCATCGATTAATTGATTTGCATGCATTGTTTATAATAAAAGCCTTACAATAATAATAATAAAAATGCGTATTTTTCATTCATTTTGATATTTGTTCTGTCGCTACATCAAGTCTCTATAATATGAACAAACTAATTCATTTATTATGTTCTCCCTGTGTTTGTGTGGGTTTCCTCCGGGTGCTCCGGTTTCCCCCACAGTCCAAACACATGCCCTATAGGTGAACTAAATAAGCTAAATTGGCCATATAGTGTGTGTGTGTGTGTGTGTGTGTGTGTGTGTGTGTGTGTGTGTGTGTGTGTGTGTGTGTGTGTGCGTGTGTGCGTGTGTGCGTGTGTGCGTGTGTGCGTGTGTGCGTGTGTGCGTGCGTGCGTGTGAATGAGTGTTTGGGTGTTTCCAAGTACTGGGATGTAGCAGGGTATCCACTGCCTAAAACATATGCCAGAGTAGTTGACGGTTCATTCCGCTGTGGTGACCTCTGTAATATATAGACTAAGCCGAAGGAAAATTAATGAATGAAGGAACGATCACTGAAACGCTGATAATTTTTGGACTATTATATATTTCTGAGGAAAACAACCACTAGATGGAGACAGAGCTGGAGACATTTTACAGGAGGTTGTTTTGCAGTCTTGCATTTTTATTTGAATATTTACGTTAAACAGACATCAGTGACATAACGAATTGTGTTTAATACATATTTTTATACATTTAATTTTTTATAATAAATAAACTGGAGGCAAAAAAAGTTTCTGAACCCCTGAAAGTTGTATTTTAAGAAGGAAATTTAATCATTAAGAAAAGACGCTACACAAATACAGTTTGAGGCTGGCCATTTTCTCCACTTTGCTTTGTCCAACTGTCTTTGTCGATACTCTTTCCCTAATGATTACATTTCATTCTCAGACTGCCTCTTTCTATGCTTAAAACAACATAAATATTGACCAAAGTGCTTCCCAGACACACTGAAAAAAACGGTTCATTGCATATTGTTGCATACAATTTATATAAACTGAATATAATCAAAAATATTAAACTGAACATTACTCAATTTAATTTGTTTGTTTAAATTCAGCCCATATAAATTGTCTACAACCCCTTACCTTAAAAATGTTGTAAATCAAATGAATAATTTTGTTCAGTGCAGCTGAAATTAACAAACAACTCGAGAAAACTGAATATTTTATCCAATGAGTTAATAAATACATACAATTAAAAAGATTTGTACAAAAATAAGACCTACACATTTATAGGTATTGCCAAAACAAGCAGCAAAAATCATCTTTTGAGTACACCAAAAATATTCTGCAATACATTATGAACACAGTAAGTACATTATATTTAGTTAAACTTTTTTGCATTTTTTACACAAGTACCTAGTAGTTCATTTAGAGTGGGACTAAACTTTCAAATCATCCTTTAGTTTACACGGCTGATTATACAGTAGTGCAAATTCTCATAAAAAACAAAGTACAAATAAAGCCTCAGGCTGATGTTGTCCTGCATTGTAGTGTGTTTTAGGCATCGTGGTGCAGTCTGAACATGATACTGTTGGCCAGGATGAGTAATAGACTGTTTATGAGCATCAATTTGCACAGGAAACCACAAGCATTTTAGCATCACTTGTTGAGCAAAGATAAAAGTCCAATGCACAGCGTGTTTTGGTGGATGACTTGGAATGTATTGTCATACGTAGTTATTATTTTGTTTAATCCAGAGAGGAATCCAGAGTCTTTGAGACCTCACAGGAAATTTCTTGGTACAAGCTGTACATGCCAGTTTTGGTCCCGGTTGATAATAGTTGTTATTATTATCATCATCGTTTTAGTTGTTTAGAGAGCACACACATACTTTTTGCCTATTACTTTTGCTTAAGGCTGGAGGAATGCATTGTTTGTATTCTCAGAGTTGTTACAGGTTTCAAAAAGTCATCAAATTTAAATTATAAACTCAGGAGACATTTGGCTTTTAAGAATTGTTTCCTAGCTTATTATAACAAGACTGTATTCATATGTTTGTATATGATATATATATATATATACACACACACACACACACACACACACACACATTAAAAATAGTATAATTTTTCTTCCTCATTAATTCAGCGTCTACACTACCTGACAAAAGTCTTGTCGCCTATCCATGTTTTAGGAACAACAAATAATAACTTGGCTTCTAGTTGATAATTTGGTATCAGAAGTGGCGTATATGAAAGGCAAAGGCCTCTAGATTAGCTTATTTTACCTAAATAAAATATGATCATGCCTTGATTTTTAATTATTAAATTAGGACAGTAAAGTCAGACTCTGCTTAGACAAAAGTCTTGTCACTAAACAGAAATAATGTACAGTAAAGAATATAAAGTTATGTTGCAGTGTAAACAGAATGAATATTGTGTCTGACTCCCATGAGCTTGTGGGACTGCATCCATACATCTCTGCAATGACTCAAATCACTGATTAATAAAGTCATCTGTAATGGCAATGAAAGCGTTCTTGCAGGACTCCCAGAGTTCATAAAGATTCTTTGGAATCACCCTTAATGCCTCCTCTATCATCACACCCCTGACATGCTCAATAATGTTCATATCTGGTGACTGGGCCAATTTTGGAGCACCTTGACCTTTTTTGCTTTTAGAAACTTTGATGTGGAGGCTGAAGAATGAGGACGAGTGGTTCTGTAATATTATATTTTTCTATTTTAAAAATACTTTCCAATCACTTTAGCTTTCTAATCAATCTACCTTTATATTCTACATTTATTTTTATTTTAAAAAATCTAATTTAAACACTTATTTATTCTGTTTTCTTAATCTATATTTTTTATCAATTTTTATATAAAATTACGTTAATGTTCTAATAATAACAGTTATTTTGTAAATGTATCATACTTTTCAATATATGATGGACAGATGGATGAATGGACGGACGGACGGACGGACAGATAAATAGATAGAAGATTGATTTATTGATTGATTGATTGATTGATTGATTGATTGATTGATTAACTGAATGATATATATTTTTTCTATTTATAATGTAATAGTTTAGAATATCAGTAAATGATGGAATATCAATATAATAATAATAATAATAATAATAATAATAATAATAATAATAATAATAATAATAACAATAACAATAATAACAATGGCATTTCAGGCAGAATGCAACTGCGCTTAGAATTCAACACAGGCTCATTCTGAAAACATAGTCCCATGGACGTTTCTGGAGGCCGCGATTTATGTAGCCGAAGGTACGTATGGCTGCATTTCATTTTTTTAAACGAATGCTACAGGGCGGTATGACGTCGTTCTCTTTCGCGCTTACCAGCTGACCACTTACTTCCGTGTGGAGGGCTTTCCTGCTGCAACCAGTTTGTCCAGTTAGCTCGTCGTGTGCATCGGCGTACTTGATACGCAGAGAGGAGTTAACCATGACAACGATGTGGTTTGAGTCTGGGGAAGAGCGGTTCCAGAAATCAGGTAAGACAAAAACAGAATCCAAAAAATAAAATGAACAAGTGAATAACAGGGTGAGAATGTTGAAAAATCAGACGAGGGCTTTTCTTTTTCTGGACGGCTTTTTGTAAATCATTGGTTGGATTTAGGGAAGTAAGCGGGTGGGTGGGTCAATTGATAAAACTGGTTGGGTTTAGGGAAGGAGGAGGGTGGATCAGTCGATTGGTCGGCCAGCCAGTCAGTCATTCAGTCAGTCAGACTGACAGTCAGTCGACAGCAGCCTCTGGTGGGTTTATGCGAGAACAGCGGATGAGAACGGCGCTTGCGAGAGAAGTTTGAGATATAAAAAAGCGCACAGCGGCGTCTCGTGGATTGGCGAAAACAAAAACTGCAAAAGCACAAACCTCTCGGGACGTATTACGCGGTCTCCAGAAACGTTCATGGGACTACATTTTCAGAATGAGCCTGGGTTGCATTAATTTTATTTTGTAATGCAACACTGTGCATTTGTTCAGTCTGTCTCAATTGTTTGGCACCAAATGGTCTCACACAAGCTTTGCAGGGAAATTATGTCATGCATGCTCAGTGTAATGTGTCTGGTATGTTGGGAAAACATCCACATTGCCCAGCGCAGATCTTGCTGTTTCACTGCATGACAGAAAGACTTAACAAGCTATAATAATGACTGTAGCTTATTTACATAGTTATCTGGATTGTTTACAAAGTTTCCTCATCCTCTTGTTGTGAAAATAAAGTCAAACGTATGGTATAACAATAAAAACCTGCATGGCTAAGTATTTTATAGACTGTTTAACTAGTAAATCATTGTAATATAACCACTGTAGAGCAAATACTATAGTAATGCTGTAAAATGACAAATTATTAGATTTTTTTTTAATGAGAGATTCTTGCATGTAGATTTTTACATGACTGACTGATAGATAAACTTCTTAATTTTATGAAACTTCTTATACAAAACTTCTTATAAGTTTTCTACAGCTAATACACCACAGTTTACTGTAGTAAAAACTAAAGTATACTACAGTATTTGTTACAGTTATTAAGTTCATTCATTAATTAATTTTTCTTCGGCTTAGTCTCTATTTCAGAGGTTGCCACAGCAGAATGTAACATCAACTATTCCAGCATATGTTTTACACAGCGGATGCCCTTCCAGCCGCAACCCAGTGTTTGGAAAAACTCATACACACTCATTTACACACACATTTGTTTTTGTGAAAAGTGGGGACATTACATATGTTTCCATCAGGGCCGGAGTCAGACAAGGATCGAACCCGGGTCAGCAGTGTCACAATCTATCGAGCTAACCACTGGGCTACAACAACTGTTCATGAAGTGGTGACTCATCTCAGTTATATCATGCATTTTGCTCATGAGGCTGCGAGAAAATAGATAAAAAGAGTAGAGCTGCGGTAAAAATAATGAATAAAAAGGCTGTGGTCAAGTAAATAAATAAATTTAAAAAGTGTGACTGCTGAGAGCAACAGATTCTGGAGCTAGGGACACCGGCCCTCGCGGCCAAAAAACGGACCAGCCCACCGGGAATTCTCCCGGTCCTCCCGATTAGCCAATCCGGGCCTGGTTTCCATTCATTTTATACTGTCCAAACTGTATATTGTATTGCCCTCACCCCACCCTACCCCTAAACCCAACCATCACAGGAGACTAGTGTGCAGCTTTACTCTCTGATTAAACTCACCCTGTGTGATTTATAAGCTTTTTGAGAAATGAGGACGTCACCAATATCCTCATATTTCACCTTCTTTTTGTAATACCTGTGTCATATCCATGTCATTATACAGATTTGTGTCCTGATATGTCACAAATACACGTACACACTCACACACACACACACACACACACACACACACACACTACGGACAATTTAGTTGATTCAATTTGCCTGTACCGCATGTCTAAATGAGCTAAACAGACTAGCGGTCTAAGTGAGAGTGAATAAACAACAAGTGTTCATCTATCACTGAGAACCATTTGTGTTTACAAAGAGTGCAACTTATCGACGGGTAAATAACAGGTTATTTATGACAATATGTGTGCCATCTGGGGTCTCTAACAAACAACTCTTAATACATTTGACAAGTGTTCCTCAGTTTTGTTTGTTCTTTTTCTAGTGCTTTTTAGGGACGTCATGGTGGCTAAGGGGTTAGAACTGTTGCCTCACAGCAAGAATGTCACTGGTTTGAGTTCTGGCTGTGCCAGTTGACATTTCTGTGTGGAGTTTGCATGTTCTCCCCAAATGATACATTCATTCATTGTCCGCTTTGTCCCTTTATTAATCCGGGGTCGCCACAGCGGAATGAAAATTTAGGAAATTTTAGATATTTGGACTAGAAACAAGACAAAAATCTAACAAAAATCTAAAAAATCTCTTCAAATCATATATTATCACATCATATCATTAAGCAACAGTAAAATGAGTCGAAGACCTCAGCGTTCCTCTAAAATGGGCTTTGGTTGCTTATCAGCATCTCCAGTCATAAATCTCCAGAGTGATCTCAGGCCCTGAGGAACAGGCAGTTCTCTGAGAAAAAAAAGACTATTCAACATGTCTGGAAGAATACAGCTGCTGATTGTCAGACAGAAAGGCTGAGACAGTGCTGCTGGACCCAGAGAAAACTTCTGCACTTTTTGTTTCAGCGCTTAGTCTATCAATGGACATTTGGAGTCAACTTTATTTCAGTTGCTTTTGCCTAAAAAAAATGTCTGACGTACAGATGTATACAAATTTAGGAGATCCTTTGGAGACTCTTAGTTTCTCTGGATTTATGTTTTATGTAAATATGTATTACAGAAAGCTTAGTTTTGGTAGTACTGATGGCATTTCTTACTAATTTAAAATGAAGATATTATAATATAGAGGGCGATGCAGTGGGTAGCTCGCTCGCCTCACAGCAAAAAGGTCGCTGGGTCGCGGTTTCGAGCCTCGGCTCAGTTGGCGTTTCTGTGTAGAGTTTGCATTTTCTCCCTGCGTTCACGTGGGTTTTCTCCGGGTGCTCCAATTTCCCCCACAGTCCAAAGACATGCGGTACAGGTGAATTGGGTAGACTAAATTGTCCGTAGTGTATGAGTGTGTGTGTAAATGAGTGTATGTGAGTGTTTCCCAGAAATGGGTTGCTGCTGGAAGGGCATCCACTGCATAAAAACTTGCTGGATAAGTTGGCAGTTCATTCCGCTGTGGCGACCCCGGATTAATAAAGGGACTAAGCCGACAAGAAAATGAATGTATGAATATTATAATATAGTAGTGGGGTTTTGGTGGCATGGTGGCTCAGTGGTTACCACTGTCGCCTCACAAAAAGAAGGTTGCTGGTTCGAGTCCTGGCTGTACCAGTTGGTATTTCTGTAAGGAGACTGCATTATAGGTGAATGTAATAAACTCACTTAGCCTTGGCAAATGAGCATGTGTGTGAAAATAAGTGTGTATTGGTGTTTCCCAGTGCTGGATTGTGGCTCGAAGGGCATCCGATAAGTAAAACATTTAGCTGGAGTAGTTGGCTGTTCATTTCTCTGTGGCAACCCCTGAAACAGAGACTAAGCCGAAGGAAAATGAATGAATAGTGTGTTTACTTATATACAAATTACCTATATTTTATCTTCTGAACAGTTAATAAATCTACATTTGTTATTATAACCCTGTTTTTCATTTGTTATTCTGACTAGTGGAAAAAGGGAAGGACCTTACTGATGTGATCACAAGTGGTTATGGATCTAAGCATGTTAATACCAGATGGAAACTGCACCTTTGACATATTCTAGTATATTCTGTCTAAAAAACAGTGGAAAATGCTTCACGAAAGAGACATAATTTGTGTCCTTAAATGCTTTGGAAGTTAAACTCCACCTTTGACCCAGCTTTAAACAGTGATTATGAGTGTGAGTCGCAGGTCATCTGTCTCTTTACTTACCGAGGCTTGTACTTTTCAACTGTTAGGAGATGATGAACTATTGCAGCTAAGGGATTTTTTAAGTTTCTATGCAGTCTTTTTAGGTATGTGTGTTTAAATAATCTTCTTAAAGGGCTCATTTATAAATGTTATGTATGCATAAAACGGGTGGAAATGTGCGTACATCAGTACCCATGCAAAAGTTGTGAACTATAAAAATAAACTTAATGGGAGAATGTGCACAGCTGTTAGTAAACACTATAAACATATTAAACTTAAATATTGACTCAATTGAGCAACTTTAAATCATCAAATGAGCCAAAATCATTAATAAAGTCCACTAAAGGAGGTCAAGCATTCTCATATATGGCTCCTAAACTCTGGAATAGCCTTCCTGCTAATGTCTTAGGCTCAGAAACACCCTTACAGTTCAAAACTAGTGAAGCATTAACTTCAACTGTTAAAGTTATAAGTAATTAATTACTAGTTCATTAGTAAAAGTTATTAGTAACTAACAAAGTTATAGTATTTTAACTTTTCTGATGTGCACCTTTTGTAAAGCTGCTTTGAAACAATTATTGAGAAAAACCCTATACAAATAAACTTTAGTTGAATTAAATAAATACATTCTAATTCCTTCTGGCTTATGTTTAATTTTGGGAAGATGTCTATGCAAATTGTATAAACCAGACCCCTGGACATGATCACTTAGGGTCATTTATGTACATGAGAGGCTTCAGTATTTTAGATCACAGCTCAAAGAGAGAAAGACAGAGTACAGAAACCACCTTTGGGACTTAAACGACAGAATAAATTTTTCATCGAAGAAATAATTTTATAGTCCAATAATAGTTGTTTGATATAAGATATTTTCTTAGCCTAGAAGACATGAAAAACCAGTTCTAAACCTAATAATAAATATAAGACAGTATTTGTAATTGTGATTTAAATTAAAAAGTATTTTAAAATTTAAAAAGCATTTTTTTAAAAAGCAAAGTATTTAAATGACATAAATAATATTGTTTAAAAAAAGAAAAGAAAATTAGTAAATCATCACCAAGCACCAAAAATGTTATTTATTGATTGTACTATTGAATGTTTAATGATAAATAGGATACATAAATATGTATGGTTAAATGTAGGCTTAATAAATCATGTAACTTTTCACATGATTTCTTAGAATTAAATATAAAAAATCAAAAATTAATATAGTAGTAATTGCTATTAATTTTTATTTTTTTATTTTTTTATTTTTTTGCATCACATACCAAATTTAATATTGCGTAATATCTACAATTTTTGTTTAGTCTACAGTATGGTCTCCAAAGGCTTGCCTAATAGTTTTGTAATGTACCATCATGCTTACTTGAAATGATTGTAGGTGTCTAAATGAACAACTGGAATTCAACAATAACTTTGTCTCAGACGTTTCCTTTATAATTCCTCTGGAGCAGTGAAAACAAGCTCAAATGAAACTTTACGTTTAACATTTTAAGGTTCTGCTAAACACTATGTAAACATATTTAACCTGAATACTGAGCCACTTTAAATCAACATATCAGCCATAATAATTATTTAAGCCACTTTAAATCATCATATGAGCCATAATCATTAATAAAGTCCACTAAAGGAGGTCAAGCATTCCCATATATGGCTCCTAAACTCTGGAACTGTACGTTTAACATTTTATCGTTCTGCTAAACACTATGTAAACATATTTAACTTAAATATTAAGCCACTTTAAATCATCATATGAGCCATAATAATAAATAAAGTCCACTAAAGGAGGTCAAGCATTCCAATATAATTAATAAAGTCCACTAAAGGAGGTCAAGTGTTCTCATATATGGCTCCTCATCTCTGGAATAGCCTTCCTGCTAATGTCCGTGGCTCAGACACACACTCTCAGTTTAAAACTCGAATAAAGGTCTATCGTTTCATTCATTCATTCATTCATTCATTCATTCATTCATTCATTCATTCAGTCTCCTTTGGCTCAGTCCCTTATTTATTAGGGGTCGCCAGGGGTTCCCAGTACTGGGAAACACATACATTCTCATTCACACACATACTCATACACTAAAACCAAATTAGGTAATCAAATTCACCTGTACAGCATGTTTTTGGACAGTTGGGGAAACCGGAGCACCAGGAGGAAGCCCATGCCAACATGTGGAGAACAAATAAACTCCACACAGAAATGCCAACTGACTCAGCCATGACCTGTGTTTTTAGTAAAGCATAAACTTTAAGTTTACCTATAGGCCCAAGTGAAACTGTTCGTTTAATGGTTAAATATTCTGCTGGGTAATTTTACATCACAGACCCGCGATGATGTCAAACTTTCTGGAAGTCTCCTCTCCGAAACAAACCGAACCTCACATAACCACATTAAACAGCAGGCCTATTTGGTCAGGCTTGTCATGCCGGTTTACAGTCTTACCCAATGTTGTCGCTGTCTGAGGTTTGACCATCGCTCACTGTACACACACATACTGTACACTTTAAAGGACCACAGAGAGACGGAAAGTATTTATTTTCTCTCTTGGCTCTCGTCTAGCAAAACCAGACGTATTTGCACTCAGTCTGCTTATTAGGTTATGTAAGATTCACTTCCCTTAGAAAGCAGGAGCGAAACACACATCACAGCATTTGTGGCCTCTATAATACAGTATGTGGAGTCAACATAAATCATTATTGCTTTTATGCAGTTTAATAAACACCAGTTAAAAGTGATTTAACATCCGATTGTCATTGAGATTGTCAAACATCAAAATAAAAACACTTCACGGGACCTTCATGAGGTGATTTTTCTCAATAATTAATTGATTATGAGTTTAAAATATCCGTTTAACACATCCAACCTTATTTTCTTAACATTTATCACTGGCGAGTCCTCTTAAATGACACACACACTTTGTTGCATGAAGATATTGTCTGTAAAATAACATTGAGCTGCCGCATAAGGAAAACTTCTGGCAATACAATCATCCAAAATGCCAAACAAGTTATTCTCCCCATAACTGGACTTATGCTTGCTGGGAAATACCTCAATTAGCACCATGTCTACGCCTCCGACTGACAGACAGACAGTTTCTGAGTCACGGGGCGGACAGTAAAAGCCACTCTGCTCCAATCCAGAGAAAGTTTCACCTCTCAGTCAACAAAAGCCTTCATGCTGACTTCTGTTTGCACTTCACCTTTTTTGTCCTTCTGGAGTTCCTGTGTCAAAAGGAGAGTCCAGGGTGCGGTTGCGGTTTCGGACGTGTGCAAGAGTGCCACATCTGAACATTTCAATTCTTAATATACTCTATGGTGAGATCCTGAACCTGACTGAACCCAACAGACAGGCCCGTGTTAAATACTGTGTCCTGTGTTAAAGGCTTTGTTTTCAGCATGCCGTGGCTCTCATGAGATGCGGATATCACCAAACTCAAATATGCTCTGCAACAATACTCTGTTAAGCTGGACTCAGAGTGACCTGGAAGAGTATAATGGGAAAATTGGCACTGGAATGTGCATCTGACATTATCCAAAAACTAGAGAAATGGGCTGTCAGTTTGCATAGTGAATATATATATATTTACTTTAATTGCATGTTTGGACATGAACCAAGCATGCACATAGTGTAAGAAATACAATGTTGAATAATGTAAAGTAAAACTCTGTTCTGTATTTACGTACACTCGCTGGCCACTTTATTAGGTACACCTTACTAGTACCGGGTTGGACCTGATTTGCCTTTAGAACTCTTCATGGCAAAGATTCAACAAGGGACTGGAAATATTCCCCAGAGATTTTGGTCCATATTGACATGATAGCATCACAGTTGCTGCAGATTTATCGGCTGCACATCCATGATGTGAATCTCCCGTTCCACCACATCCCAAAGGTGCTCTATTGGAGTGAGATCTGGTGACTGTGGAGGCCATTTGAGTACACTGAACTAATTAACATGTTCAAGAAACCAGTCTGAGATGATTCATGCTTTATGATATAAAGGGATGGACATGGTCAACAACAACACTTGGGTAGGCTCGGGCTGTGGTGTTGACATGATGCTCAATTGGTACTAATGGGCCCAAAGTGTGCTAAGAAAATATCCCCACACCATTACACCACTACCAGTACCCTGAGCCATTGGAAGGATGGATTCATGCTTTCATGTTGTTGACACCAAATTCTGACCCTATCATCTGAATGTCAAAGCAGACATCAAGACTCATCAGACCAAGCAACGTTTCTTCAATCTTCTATTGTCCAATTTTGGTGAGTCTGTGTGAATTGTAGCCTCATTTTCCTGTTCTTGGCTGACAGAAGTGGCACCCAGTGTGTTCTTCTGCTGCTGTAGCCCATCTGCCTCAAGGTTGGACATGTTGTGCATTCAGAGATGCTCTTCTGCATACCTCAGCTGTAATGAGTGGTTATTTGAGTTACTGTTGCCTTTCTATCAGCATGAACCGTTGTCATAACCATGCATAAATTTCACTCATATTCATGTGTTATGTCATGATTATAAAGGTTTTATGACAGTCTTATGCACACCCCTTCGAGTAAAGCAAATAGTTACTTTACTATGAAAAGTGAGTAAACGCGGAACAATCAAACAGATAACAATCAAACAGATTTTGGACTGTTGTATGTAAAAATCTAAACATAATATCTGTGTGATGTGATTTAATCGCTTTTGGAAAAGCCATAACTCTTGCAAAAGCATCTTTATGAAGGCTTATGTCCTTAAGTCGTGCTCCTGTAAGTGCACTATTACATTGTAAGTGTACGTTTCCACTATTAAATGAATCACAGCGCAGTGTGTGTTTGGTGTTTGGTAGATTGCTTCTTGGTTTTGGCTTTGGAAGAGATTCGGATGTCTAAATCAAATGTCTAAATGCCTTTCAAGCATTTTGTGTGGTCCGTCAGATAATATTTGCTTATTTTCAATTAGGCTTGCATGGAGACTGCTAGTTTACCAGAGAACGTGTCCTTTGTTTTTGCTTCAGAAGTTTTTCATGTGCCCTAAAGTCTTGGGCTCATTCACTGGTCCTGCTTTGGATCTTGAATATTTGCTGCCCTTTAACTTATGTTCTCCAGAATGTTTACGATCACTGGTCCTGCATTGAATCTTCAATGAATATTTGCTGCCCTTTGATTTCTGTTCTCTAGAATATTTATGATCAAGATAAACAAGTCAGTTATCTCAACCCTGGAAAAAGTCTGGAAGCCCAAATACTAGGGCGTCAACAGCAAATGTACAGCTGTTGGGTTACGTCACCTTCAGATAGCTCTGAAACAAACTGTCGTAAAGATAAATGAGGACATGTTGAGCTTACTCAGCTGTGAACAGGGTATTTGGTTTAGTGGTGTTTGTCTACTAATTAGACAAACTATTTATCAAATCAGGGTAGCATGGTGGCTAAGTGGGTAGCACTGTCAACTCACAGCAAGAAGGTCACTGGTTCGAGTCCCAGCTGGGCCAGTTGGCATATTTGTGTGGAGTTGGCATGTTCTCTTTGTTTTGGCGTGGGTTTCCTCTGGGTACTCCAGTTTCACCCACAGTCCGAAGACATGTGCTATAGGTGAATTGATTAAACTAAGTTGGCTGTAGAGTGAGTATGAATGTCAGAGTGTATGGGTGTTTCCCAGTACTGGGTTGTGGCTGGAAGGGCATCCGCTGCGTAAAACATATGCTGGAATAATTGGCAGTTCATCTCGCTGTGGTGATTCCTGATAAAGGAAAGGGACTAAGCTGAAGGAAAATTAATAAATTAATCTATCAAATTTTTCTGTAGGTCACCCATATTGGCGTTAAATTTGTGGGAAGGAAAAAAAATGTTTTAAATTGGAAAATTAAAGTTTAAAGGTGTCCTTTTTCACTTACTTTAGTATGTAATGTCTCCATTTGAGCAGTAAAATAAAAGTTCTAAATGCTTCCAATGTAGCTCTGGGTTTTCATCTGGGAAAGCCTCACAATTTCTGCAATTTAAATAATCCCTGCCTAAGGGGGCGGAGCCTGTTTGAATTGTGTTAGCAGTGTGTTGTCTTCATATCCACTGAATCTTCAAGATACACTGATTCACAGATCTAATATACTGATACAAGTGCTTAATTTTTGAATTGTAAGGTCCCAGAACAGATCGGGATAATGGATCCGCCATGTTACCCGACGATGTAGAGGTGAGGTGAGTGTAAGCGATGAGCCGGGGGAGGGGGGATGATTGTGCATGGCGGGGCGTAGGATGGTGAAGGGCTGTTGCAGGCGAAAGTGAGGGCGGTTGAGGAGGAGTATCTGTAAATTGAGGTGCTGGATCAGATTCTAGAGGTTTCCGATACACATATGATTGCTTACCCTACTAATATTATCTGAACTGGTGTTTTTTTTTCTTAGATTGTTTTCACTTTTGCTTGTTGCTTGTGACATTTTCGTAGATTTAAAACTTTTTAATACAAAAATGGCCCTTTATTTTTGTGCTCTTCATGTCAGTGTGCTCAGAAAACCATATATTCAAAATTTAAGCTTTCAAGCCTTTAAAGCAGGGATGTCAAACTTAATTCCTGGAGGGCCGCAGCTCTGCACAGTTTAGTTCCAACCCTGATCAAACTAATTGAGTCCTCCAGGCTTGTTTGAAACCTTCAGGTAAGTGTGTTGGAGCAGGGTTGGAACTAAACTGTGCAGTGCTGTGGCCCTCTAGAAATTTAGTTTGACATCCCTGCTTTAAAGAGTTCCTATTTTACAAGATGTAAGATAAGGCTTTGGTGTCTCCGGAATGTGTCTATAAAGTTTCAGCTCAAAATACCCATCAGATTATTTATTATACCCTTTTGAAAATGCCAATTAGGGGGTCAGAGGGAATTATAGCTGTTTTTATAGCCTGTGCCTTTAAATGCAAATAATCTGATTCTCCCCACCCACTGTTCCGACACATGTCTGTTTCTTTTGCGTTAAGTCAGATAAACAGCAGTTAGTGACAGAGATGATATGAATGAAGCAGGGATCCAGTTTCTGAGTCAAAAGTAAGATTAAACTAGAAATTTTCATAATGGTTATTTGTTGTGGAGTTTATTGAAGCTTATCTGCGAGATCAAATCTCACAAATGCCATTACAAATTTCACAGCACACATAATAGCCCTAATAGGTGTCCTTTAAAATTCATGCAAATGATTTGTTTGTTGTTGTCATAATAAACCAATGTATGAGCTGTAAAGGCACCACCCTATTCCAGAAAGGAGGCGGGGAGCTGCAGCTCACTAGCATTTAACGACACCCCCACACAGCATGATCTAATAAATGACCCGTGAGGAGGTATTTTGACCTGAAATGTAACATCTGGTGACTAAAGATCATGAAAAATAATACAATAATTCTTATTTAAAAAGGCCATGATAAGAAGAAATGAAGAAAAGTTTACAGTGATTAGCTTGCTTTTGGTTAGATGTGATGACTGAGGACATTTTCTTTGCTCTTGGCTAGCAGAGAAAGCACGGACATTCTTGCCCATTTTAGGCATGTCTCCTTCAACCCAACCTGTGACTGTGTGTCTGTACATTTGTAGAACAGAGGACACTATGAGCACCAGCAGATTGTCAGGTCATGCAACCATCACTCATTAAATAAGCATTGCCTGCATGTGCTTAAAACTGTGGCCTGTTTTGTGGGGAAAAAATCCTAGATGTCTGGGCATTGCCAAATAGAGTCCACAATCATCAGTAAAGGCCGCAAAAGTACACTGGTCAACATTCGAAGTGAATCAAAAATGTTTTTCAAAATTGTCCTAAGAAGAGAATGGGTGCCGTTCGATTTTAGGACGACTTTGATGAAAGGTGATGATCCACTTTACATGTTGACAACTGTAGATCTGTTCACTACTACAAAGAAAAAATAGATGATCAATTATGACAATTTTCTGAGTGACATTAGGGTGTCTAGAAGATGATGAAAGTCATGTTGCACCAGATTAGTTGTATATTGCAAATTAAAATGAGAGCGTATGAAATATCACAATCATTTGTGTGGGAAGACATGAGTCAAAACATGAGGGGACAAACATAGACATTTCTGAAAGTTATAATGGTTACTACGCCCCTGGAAATAATTATATATATAGATATTGTTAATTACTGTGTCCATAAATAACAATACAGAGGCCCTGAACAAATATCTGGACACATGAACAGCACGTACAAATGTTTGGGAGTTGTTGCACAATAAACCAAGTGGCATTTGCAGTTTAGATTATGCCTGTAGGATGTAGCCCATTATTTGTCTACATCCTATCTATTATAAGAAGACGTTTTGGTGGTTTTAAGAGTGTTTTACATACAGTGAAAATGACTTCTTCCTCTAATATTTCCCAAATGATGTTTAACAGAGCAAGGGATTTTTCACAGTATGTCTGATAATATTTTATCTTCTGGAGAAAGTCTCATTAGTTTTATTTCGGCTAGAATAAAAGCAGTTTCAAATTGTTTAAAAACCATTTTAAGGTCAATATTATAAGCCCCCTTAAGCAATATTTATTCTTGATAGTCTACAGCATACCTGTCAAGATTGGGATGTGAAAATAAGGGATATGCCCACCATAATAAGGCCCCCCTCCTCCTCCTTTAAAAAATCCCTAAATTAATAAATTAATAAATAGGTTCATTTGGAGCCGTTTGTCTCATTAAGTTTATGTCTGTTTATGCTCATTTAAGACGAAATTAGTTGCGTTAAAAAAAAAACACCAAGATATAACAAGATAAATGTTATTATTATTAATTATGTGTGTATGTCTGTTCAAACAAGCACCCAAAAGCCAGACTTTCGCCTGCTTCAAATCGCGTGTACAGAATCCGTTTGGGAAACAGCATCTATTAATCACTATGGAGCACGTCAGCTAACAGTCATGCACCATTATATAACTGTTTTGAGGATTGCATAGGGGGGTGACGGCACCTGTAATAATGAAAAGGAAAGGGAATTGCAGCGTTTTTATATTTATTTCAAAGTGTTTTCGTGCCTAAACAAAACGAAAGCACAGAACAGGCTCACATTTAAAAGCAAGGGGCGGCCCCTGGTGGTTCAGCGGTATGGGTTGCGTATAGGGAGGATCGGCTCTTTAATGCTTGTTTGCCACCCTTCAGAGAAAGACTGAAAATACGGGAGAAATACGGGAAAACACCTTTACGGGATGATAGTGGGATAGAACTGTAAAATACGGGAGAATCTAGGGAAAAATGGGAGGGTTGACAGGTATGGTCCACAGAACTAACCATTGTTACACAATGACTTGCCTAAATACCCTAACTTGCCTAATTAACCTAGTCACACAATTAAATGTCACTATAAGCTGAATACTAGCATCTTGAAAATATCTAGTAAAATATTATGTGCAGTCATCATGGCAAAGAATAAATTAGAAATGAGTTATTAATGTTTAAAAATGTGTTGAAAAAAATCTTTCAACAAGAAATTGGGGAACAAAAGATACAGGAGGGCTAATAACTGTATATGGTTATAAAAGATATAGCACTTCTGTGTGAATATATAAATTATAATTCACTGCACTGGGTTCAGTACATAACAAAACCTCTGTAGAAAGTGTTAGATGTTTTAGTGGTCACATGAGACAGAAAAAAAATAACCAGTCAGACACCTTAGCAAACAGCTCTTCTTGGGTCTTGTGGAGGCAGCTGTTTCATTACTTCTCTCAACTTGTACCTGCAGTGTGTGTCCCACCCTGTGCTGCCAGTGTCCAGACACTGTTTGTACTTCGCTAAGGGGTGCTGGCTGAAATCTGAAGTCTTGCAGTCCACTTTCAATGGAAATAACCATTTTATAATAACTGACATGACCTTTTCACCCTAGTCTCAGCATTGTGTGCACCAACTCTCTTTGATCTAATTTTAAACATTGCAGGACATGTTGTTAAAACCATGAACTGTAGGTTAAAACACACAAGCCAGACATGATTTGAACTTTGCCAATTTTCTCATACCAGCCCTGACTCTTGATTCTAACACTATCAGAGCAGAAATAAAAGCTGATCTCTGTGTTATTCTGTTGTGTCTTTGAGCTTTCATGTGCAATTTACACAAGCTTATTTTGTTATATTAAATCTGAAAACTATCCCATACACCTACCCATAGACCCTCCTCTCAATAAAAGTCAGATATTGGACAAATTAAAACACCATTTGTAAATGTGTGATGACTAAAACACATTTTTAGGCTCATTTTGCAAGTCACAGAGTAAAACAGTCGAGTTTTACCTTTTTCTGAATCCATTTAGTCAATCTCTAGGTGTTTTAACTTAGCTTAGCATAAATCATTGAATCAGATTAGTACATTAGCAGATCCTTTTAGAGTATAAAAACAGCTATGTTTAATTTTCTATTAGTCTTAGTACACTATGCAACTACAGAAGAGTCAAGCTTTAAATAGGAAAACTATCTAAACTCATCAGGATTTTTTTACAGGGATGCTAATGGTCTAATCCAATTCAATGACCTATGCTAAGGTAAGCTAAGCTAAGCTAAAAGTGTTCCCCCCAGACCCGAGATTGGCTGAATAGATAAAAAAAAAATTGTAAGACTCAACTGTTTGGTGACTTGAGAGCATATTTGTAACAGTGGAGTGTAAAAGGAGTATTCATCATCAGACCCGGTGTAAATGGGGCCTTATGGAGCATTATTTCTCATATTTTCTCTGACAGCTGTCTACATGTGTATTTACAAGTGACCCAATGAAAGGCCACGTTTTCTCCCAGACAGAGACGAGAGCGGTTTGAAGTTTCTGAGTGATTGAAACAACCGTCAGCATTCACACACGCTCAACAAACACACACTCACATCTACCTGAGCATCAGCGCTGAGTCACTGAGTTTCTCTGAGGATAACACCATGATTGGCCATCCGCTCCCCAGAGAGAGGAACTGGTTCAGCGGAGCGGCGCGTTTGTGTGGAATCCAGCACGTTGTCAAATCTTCGTCAGTCTAACATGAGCTGGCTGAGGTGAAGTGACGTTCTGCTAGATTAGCATGGAGAAACTGGAATACTGTGAATGTGAAACACTGATAAATTTGCAACAATTTCAAAAACTCTTTTTCCACATTGTCATTATGGGGTATTGTGTGTAGAATTTTGAGGAAATAAATGAATCTAATCCATTTTGGAATGGATTGTAATATAAAAAATGTGGGAAAAGTGAAGCGCTATGAATACTTTCTGGATGCACTGTAAATGGTCTATTTCTGATAACAAGTCACACTCGATAAAATAACATTTGGCTGTTTGTTCAAGCCACTTATTTAAAATGAGCTGAAAAAACACAATTCTTGAGTTTTTTGGGTGGAAATGAAGTTGTTTATAATATTAGGTTTCATCAGCGCCAATAGCCTAGGGGTTAAATGTGCCGACATATCCGCTTGTTAAGTGTGACGTCATGCGAAGCAGCTTCCGGGTTCAAGCGCTCTATTCAACTGAATGCAGAGACTCATGAAATGGTAATAATAAACTTTTACAAAGCGATTTAATACTTTTGAAAAACAAGATCGCAATATATATGCCCATGCCTAATATGCGATGGCCAGACAGTGATTCGTTTTTTTATAAATTGTTAAAATGTTTGTTGATTGTTGTGTACACTATGACTTTATGTAAAATTAACTTTATTGTGTGACATAAATAAAATGTGATCATAAACAATTAATTTCTCAACTCAAATGAGTGGCGGCTTGGACCCGGAAACAGTATTACATATGTCACCAACACGTCACCACTTCAAAAAAGCGGATAGCACCATGGTGTTCACTGTGACCTGAGGTCGATTCTGCGCACTATTTGATCCATTAAAGGTTAAAACCCCTAAATAATTATTTAAAAAAATAATACATTTTTCTATTATACAATAAGTAGTTTCATGTTCAATCCACTTAAATTCGTAAAACCTAATAAGCTAACTTAATTACCTCATGTTGCCCTAACACAAGTCGATTGTGTGGAACCCAGCATTGACAGTGCATGATAATCTTAATTTTAGTCCACTTTTTCAGATTCTTTAAAAACTTAATGGAAAATAAAGACTATTTTAAAGTGTACCTTTTAGGTTCTGTGTGGTCTAGCGTCCTGTAATTAATTTTGGTAGTTCCTGCATGCCTGTAGTTATAGGAAATAAGAAAAATGTCTCTAACCTAATCTATACAAAAGTTATATTCCAACAGATGAGAGGTGCTGTACAACCCAAAGGGATTGATCGTTTTCATATTTCACTATTCTTTTGTTTGATCAAACATAATTCACTGTGTTTGGACCACGTCAGACATATAAAAGGATTACTTATGCACATCACCTCAAAAACAGAGGAGAAATGGCCCTGAAGTGACAGCATAAGGTAAGAGATGACAGCTGTCTGTGCTATCTGAGGCTGCTTATTGATCATAAATGAATTGTTTTCACTTCTGCGCCATGAAAACACCGCGATTCATTCGACAACTGTTTAATATGTGAATATAATTCAGTAAAAACAATGCTAGAACCATATATGCACCGGCAGGAGCTTTCATTTGAGCTATAACTTGTACATGTGCCATATAAAAAATATAAAAAATGAACCAATGTTCAATACCCAGCTCGGGTATGCTAAATAATGTAAAGTGATGCATATGTGCATAAAATATAGACTCTACACTTTCAAACGAAACCACTAAAGGGGGTCTGGTGCAATGCTAGCCCTTTAAATCTTAAAGTGAAAGTTGATGACGTCACGTGGAAACGTGAAGTTTAACTGGTTAAGCTCTGAACTATCTACAAGTGCTGAAACTTCCCCCATCCATTTATTTACAAACGTCTTGTTAAAAAAACACACACT
Organism: Danio rerio; assembly: GCF_052040795.2. Classification (NCBI taxonomy): domain Eukaryota; kingdom Metazoa; phylum Chordata; class Actinopteri; order Cypriniformes; family Danionidae; genus Danio; species Danio rerio. Next base: position 6,770,057 of record NC_141021.1, on the reverse strand, counting down.
ATTAAAACATAAAGACAGATTAGCTTGCATTTTAGACTAATGAAAGTAGTTGTTTTAGGTTTCCTAACATACTAATTGCAGTAACATCTGGCATTTAAATGCAATTAGCCCAATCTGTGACTCGGTGGTTGAAGATTGTGTTTGTCTCGGCTCTCCATGGATACATATCTATTACGTTTAAAAGAAATCTCGCACAAACACCCCTTAAAAGGGTTGACAGTGTCTCGCTGGCTTCATCCCACTGACCGTAAATGTACTCCCACCTGGTCTTGGCAGGACATGTGATGAAAACCCCTCAACCACAAGTTACCGCAAATGAGAGTCCCTGACTGAAAACATGATATCATGTTTAAATGACCTTCAATATAATGCAACTGAAGTGTGTGGAGTTCTCCGTTTAATAAACAGAGACTATTCATTAATTTTCCTTCTGCTTAGTCCCTTATTTATCAGGGGTCACCACAGTAAAATTAATTACTGACTATTCTGGCATTTGTTTGACACAGTGGATGCCCTTCCACAATCCAGTTTTGGGAAACACCCATACACACTCATTCACGCAGACACTCATACACCCTGGCAAATTTTGCTTACCCAATCACATGTGTTTGGACTGTGGGGGAAAACCAGAGCACCTGGAGAAAACCCACACCAACAAAGGGAGAACATGCAAACTCCACACAGAAATGCCAACTGATCCAGCCGAGACTTGAACCAGCGACCTTCTTGCTGTCAGGCGACAGTGCTAACCACTGAGCCACCATGCCGCCACACATTACAACTAAATATTATAGTTATTTTACTGTATTAATCTAATAAATCTATAATCTGTAAACAGAACACTAGACTGCTAATCTGTGGAAATCAACAACACTCCAGTGATTGAACGGTGGATGAGTGTGTGAACAGCCCTTGTCTGAATAGGTGTGTGGATCTCTGTTCCTTCTTGCAAGAATGTGGAAAATCACTGCAGCTCACAGACATCAGTGGGTGTTGGACACGATTACACACTCTCCTCACAATGCTGAGTCCGGTTCAAACTGACCTTCACAAGTCCCTCCCTCAGCTAACAAACATGCATGAAATCATTCCTGTACCAGGAAATTTGTAGAAGCAATTTCTTGTTTTTTGGCAACTTGGACATTTACATGTCCTGGTATTAGTAATTTTATGAACACATTTCTGCTCGGATTGAGTTCAGATTGGCATTTGATTGGTCAGAGGATTTAATGACAAGCTGAAGTGCATCGTGATGTCATCAAAAATATTGATCCATTCTGACAAAATGTGAGATTACAAATTTTAAGCGAACATGTTCAAAATTAAAATTTGTACATTGGTTCGATTTATGATCATGTTTTTTTTTTTTTAATTCATTGCTGCGTCCCAATTCGCATACTTATACTACTACTTTTTGTGAGGGAAAAATATATACTTTTGAGTGTATAACAGAAGAGTACGCAAGCTTTGGGACATGGTATCGGTTGTCATGAACTATGCCACATTACACAAGAAGAAAGGATTTAATCTTGTGTGTCACAACGACCATTTGTAGTTTACGAATCCCCACAATCATGAGAGGAGGTCTCTCCACACCACCATCAGTGTGCAGCATCCACTTGGATGATGCGATGGCAGCCACAGTGCGCTCATCACACACCAGCTATTGGTGGAGTGGAGAGACAGTGATAGAGCCAATTCGGTGGATGGAGATGATTGGTAGGCCATGATTGTAAGGGCCGATTGAGGGACTTTGGCCAGGACACCAGGGTTACACCCCTACTCTTTACGAGAAGTGCCATGGGAAATTTTAATGACCACAGTGGGTCAGGACCTCACTTTAACATCTCAGCTGAAAGACGGCGGCCACTGACAGTATAGTGTCCCCTTCACTTTTACTGAGGCATTCGAGCTCACACAGACCACAGGTCGAGCCCTCCCTGCAGGCCTCTCTAACACCGCTTCCAACAGCAGTCTAGTTTTCCCATGTGGTCTTCCATCCAGGTACTGCTTAGCTTTAGTGAGTAACCGGTCTTGGGCTGCAGGGTGATATGGCTGTGGCTCACGAAAAAAATAATTGCCCACACTGCAAAGTTTTGATTGAACTACTGCACTGTTGACAAATGACCATCACGAACATAACTTTTTGACTTGGTTAAATTAAGGTGAACCCAAGGCTGCCAAAAGGGGGCGACAATGCAGATCAAAGGTGTGTGTGTGTGTGTGTGTGGGTGTGGGATGAAATGTTTCATCAAGGACTGAGAGTTCTTGGATCTGCGCGCTGCACTGACCATTAAATACATCATGTTTGACTTCTTACGGGAACAGTATGCTTCCAAAAAATAAGAAGAATGTGAAATGTTAGGAACTTTTTTTCCCTAATGACTTTGCAAATGCAGCCATGAAATAGTAGCTGTTATCTGTAAAATGTCATCTGTATACAATTTGGAAATGCTTTAACTGAGCAATTATTTAAACAAACAGTGCTTAGAGAAGCAGATACATCTAATGAGGGGTGGGTCAGCGCTCATATTTGACCGATTCAGCAGAAAACTGCACATGATCAATTACCGTAATATTCATGTTTGTTTTCCCCCTTTCAGACAAGTGTTTTGGGGCCAGAGATGCATAAGAGTCGTCTGGGAGTAACTGGAGAATGACAGCTCATTTATCAGCATAGTGGCCTGGAGTTTATCTGCGCCTGCATACTTACATCATCGTTACAATAAGCTAGACCTACTTTAGGTAGGTGATCCCAGCAACATAGGCTTATTCTGAAAACGTAGCCCTGTATATGTTTCTGGAGATCATGAATTAGGTAGCCAGCGGTACGTATGGCTGCATTTCATCTTTATAATGAACACTACTGGGCAGCATGTCGTTCCTTTACTCGCCTACCGGCTGACAGTTTACCTCCATTTGGAAGACTTTCCTGCTGTTACCAGGTTGTCCAGTAGCTCGCCCTGTATGTCGATGGACTTGAAACGCAGAGCGGATCACGACAACAGGGTTTGAGTCTGATGAAGAATGAATCCAGAAAGCAGGTAAGACAAAAACAAAACTAAAAAGTAAAATAAACAAGTAAATAACAGGGTGGAAATGTAGCAAAATCTGAAAATGTGGTACAAATCAGGCTGTCGCGAGGGCTTTATTTTTCGGGATTGCTTTTCAAAACACTGTGGTTGGGTTTAGGGAAGGGGTGGGTGGGTCAATCAGTGCTTTTTAAAACACTATTGGTTGGGTTTAGGGAAGGGGAGAGTGGGGGATCGATTGGTTCATCAGTCAGTCAGTCGACAGCGGTCTCTGGTGGATTTACATGAGAACAGCAGGCGTGAATGGCACAAGTGGAATTTGAGATCTGAAACAGCGTCTCAAACTGCAAAAAAAAAAAAGTAGCTCCTGTGACATATTTGGTGCTCTACATAAATATATACCGGGGTACGTCATCTGAATGAGCCTAGGTTGGATACCTGAGCACTTACAGGGAAAGTACACCCAAAAATAAAGATCCTGTCATCCACTCCTCACCCTTTACTTGTCACAAATCTCTTTGAGTTTTGTTGGGTTTCATTGTATTGTTTTTTCCTACTATAAATGTCAATGGTTAGTTGACATTTTTTTGACAGAAAGAAAAAAATCACACTTTATTTTAATGCACAACTCTCACTATTAACTAAATTTCAATAAACTACTAATAAGCCGTTAGTTAGTAAGATACTAGTTGGATTTGGGTATTGGGTAGGATTAGGGATGTAAAATAAGATTATACTTTATAAGTGGGAATAATATTGTAACAATAAGCAGGTAACAATCTAGTAGTAAATGTTGTGGATTTGTTACTTAAACTAAAGTTTTACCAAAGAAAATGTAAGTAAAGAAAAGTGAGTAGCTAGTACATTTTTTATATATATTTTTGGATGAACTATTCTTTTAAATAATTATATTCTTACTTATATTCACAATATAAAAGAACAGTCAACAGAGGATGATAAATAGATTAATAAATATCTGAAACCAATCATTATACACTGTTTAACAAGGCTTTAACTAAGTCTCGTCATATCTTCATGGCTTCAAAGTTCATAATCGGATAGAGTTAGGCGGGTTTGACTTCTATATATATACATTCATAACATTCCTAATAAGGCAGCACCGTGGCTCAGTGGATAGCACTGTTGGCAAGAAGGTTGTGGGTTTGAGTCCTGGGCCAGTTGGCATTTCTGTGTGAAGTTTGCATGTTCTCCTCGTGTTTGTGTGGGTTTCATCCAGGTGCTCCGATTTCCCCCACAGTCCAAAGATATGCACTACAGGGGATTTGAATAAACTAAACTGGCCATAGTGTATGATTATGTGTGTGAATGTGAGAATGTATGAATGTTTCCCAGTACTGGGTTGGGTTTGAAAGGGTATCATCTGAATAAAACATATGCTGGAATAGTTGGCAGTTCATTCTGCTGTGGCGACCCCTGATAAACAAGAGAGTAAGCCTAAGGAAAATTAATGAATATTCCTAATATTTAGTACTGCTATTAATTAGTAATTTTGATGCTAAGTAATAATATTTACGAAATATAAATGATTATAATAATATTGTAATATATAACAATAAAGACAATAACAGGCATCACGGTGGCGCAGTGATAGCGAGATCGCCTCAAAGTAAGAAGGTCACTGGTTTGAGTCTCGGCTGGGTCAGTTGGCATTTCTGTATGGAGTTTGCATTTTCTCCTTGTGTTTGTGTGGGTTTCCTCCTGGTGCTCGAGTTTACCCCACAGTCCAAAGAATTGAATAAACTAAACTAAACTGTAGTGTATGAGTGTGAATGTGCAAGCGTATGGGTGTTTCCAAGTATTGGGTTGCAGTTGGAAGGGCGTGCGCTGCGTAAAACATATGCTGGATAAGTTTGCGGTTCATTCCGCTGTGATGACCCCAGTTTAATAAAGGAACTAAGCCAAAAAGAAAATTAATGAATTAATGAATAAAAGAAAATAACATAATTAATTATCAATATGGAATATTATTAATATATTTAATTATTTTAAAAATATTATTAATTTTAATTATGCAACAGTTAAACTGATAAAAACAAAATCATGATGTAAAAGTTAAATAATTATTTTTATGCTATTGATTTTTTTTATTAATTCCTTATGTAGTCACCTATCTTTACATTATCAGTATTAATATATCTATCCTTTTAGCATTTCCCCCTTAGATCTTATATTTCTGTATCAAATCCAAAACTATTAGGCTAAATTCAGTTTTTTTAACCCAAGGTTGGGTGAAATATGGACAAACAAACCCAACCATTTGATTAACAAGTGTAATTTAAATGTAATTTGTCCACATTTGACTCAACATTGAGTTACAACACATCCATTAAGTGTACTATACATTTAAGTCGATGCAGAAGCAAACTCAAGAGTTCAACATGAAAACAGAGGCATCTATTGCAACATCAGCACATAAGTGAACAAGCTATCTTTTTGCACTTGTTGAAATCGAGAGCTTGTAAACCTGTGCAGAATGTGGGCCGGCCCTGTCAGCGAACTCCTGTTTTGCATCAGTTTTGAGGGGAAAAGTTCAGCAAAGTGCTAAGGAGTAGATCTACAGTACACACTGGCTTTATATTAGACTTACTCTAAACTGTGTTATGCAACTTTTCTAGAGCAAGGCTTTCTCAATCACAGCTTGTTTAAATATTGGACCTGCTGTTGATTCTTTAGCATATACAGTACTGTTGGAGTCAGAATTATTAGCCCTCCTGAATTATTAGCCCCCTGTATACTCCCCTAACCCCCCCCCCCCCCCCCCCCCCCACACACACACACACACACACACACACACACACATTAAATTGCCATGACAGTTCATATTATTTGACTAGATATTTTTCAAGATGCTATTATTCAGTTCAATGTGAGAATTTAAAGGCTTAACTATGTAAGGCAAATCATTGTATAATTGTAAGGCTTGAAGCTTAAGCTGCTATTCTGAACCAATAGTCGGAAACAGGAAGCAGTTGAAGGATGGCATGTTTAAATCCATTATTTATCTGACTCCATTGTAATTAATCTGACTCCATTAAAGTTGTTATCATCATTGATAAAGAGAAAGAATCTCTACGTCTTAAAGCAGGCAAAGTTGTTTATTAAGTTACATGATCAAATATACAGACATTAGAATGAAACAAACTAAGATACTGTATAAAGAAATTAGCTGTAACATATGCACTGCTGAGCGACAAAGACAGTAAAACTGCCTTTGTTAGCATATGAGGCTACGCACTGGTGTGCGGGAGATGCAGAGTAAAAGCCATTCTCCCCGATCAACAGTTACCTTTCCCTATTATACCCTGAGCAAAGCATTGTCAAACATGAGTGAAAACCAACTCCCAAAACCAGCTGAACATGAGAACAAAGTTGAAGAGATGAAGTGGGGGAGAAGTACATTAACATACTCTCCTCAGGCCATGACCCAACAATAGTAAATATATTGTAGATTGAAACACAATTAATCAATGTCTCTGTTGATTTCATCACTACAACACTGAAGTCATAAACTGTCAAATGACACCAAACATGACAAAGTTATCTGAAAGAAGAACACAAGCAGATGAATTGTGTATGGTGAAGAGCACATGGTTACTGTAAGCAAATGGCAGAGATGTGTATCGGAGCTGTGAGGAACTCTGCCTTACCAGGAGGACCCATCCCATGCTTGGAATGTCTCAGTAGTCCTTCATTAGCATAGAAGGAAATATATATCATATTTTCTCAGCTTACAATAATAAAGGTTTGTTTTGCATACAATTAAACAATAAATTGTTTTAGAGGGCTAATAGCATTGACCTTAAAATGGTTTTAAAAATTAAAAACGGCTTTTATACTAGCCGAAATATAACAAATAAGACTTTCTCCAGATGAAAAAAATATTATAGGAAATACTATTAAAAATGCTTTGCTCTGTTAAACATCATTTGGGAAATATTTCAAAAAAATTCACAGGGGAGCCAATAATTTTGACTTCAATTGTACATTACAGATGTGATGAGTCTGCAGTATTAGCAGTGAATGTACAGGGAAACAGCTGGAGGCGCAGGCATGTAGAGGCCGAACCGGTGTGTCGTTGTGAGCTCATCTGTCTGTATTGACTCACTGTTTGTTATGTCAGTTCACTTGTGAATCATGAGAGTTTTAGACTTGTCAAATGGCCTGTGTGCCTGCGGTGTTTGTTTGAGCACTTGTTTACTTCTGATTCACAGGGTCTCTTACAACACACTGCTTTACTGTAACTGAATATGAGCTGTGAGATTTACTTTCGTACAGAGAGGCTCTGGTGTGTGTGTGCTAATTACACAGCAAAACATCTATCAATAAATAAATAGTTGAATAAGATTGTTGGATTAATCATTCATTTTCCTTCAGCTTAGTCTCTTTATTCATCAGAGGTCCCCAGAGCGGAATGAACCACCAACTTATCCAGCATATGTTTTACATAGTGGATGCCCTTCCAGCTGCAACCTATCACTGGGAAACACCCATAAACGTAGTTTAAGAAAATTTCCTGATTTATCAGGTGTTGCCACTGTGGAATGAACCACCAACTACTCTGGCATATGTTTACCTCAGCGGATGCCCCTTTTTAATAAAATAATTTTTTTTTTTTTTTCGAAAAGGAATGTTGAATGCTACTTATTTATTTTATTTGAGGAAAACTGTTTATACAGGGGTAACACTGTGGTCCAGAAAGAAGGTCGCTGGTTCGAGCCTCGAGGCTAGGCCAGTTGGCATTTCTGTGTGGAGTTTGCATGTTCTCCCTGTGTTTGCATGGGTTTCCTCCTGGTGCTTCGGGTTCCCCCACAGTCCAAAGTCATGTACTTTACATGTGAATTGGGTAAGCTAAATATGCCGTAGTGTATGTATGTGAATGAGTGTGTATGGATGTTTCCCAGTGATGGGTTGCAGCTGGAAGAGCATGTGGTGCGTAAAACATATGCTGGATAAGTTGGCAGTTCATTCAAATATCAAATTTATTAATTAATTTACTCGTACTTTTGTGTATTTGAGTACATCAAGTGAACCCCCCCCCCCCCTCCCCACCACCCCCAACGACTTCTCAAAAATAACATACACCAACCATCATTCTCATTTTGGCCCCTGTATGTGTTAAAGAAATTATTTACTCAGAAGGTATTAATTAAATTTTTTTATAATTCAGTTAATTTCTGTGTAAATACATATGTATTTGTAATGGTGTTGAAGTTAACTTTAATCAAGTATGGTTTCTATCCATAACAAAAATGCTGATTTTGTCAACTCTTGTGTATTGTTTAAATTTACTACACTATCGTTGTGTTAGAAGCTGGTTTAGCCACCAACATGTTCAACAGTAAAAATTTGACCTCTTCCCAACAAGGAAAACTAGCAAAAATCAAGATTACATGCTTATTTGCAATTAAAATATGTCATTATAATGAAAGTCAGTGGGGCAAAAACAGCCCCCAACATAACAAAATGGTAGTCAATTTGCCCAGAGTGTATTGTTGAGTTTTTCAAAGCATTTTCCCAAAATACAGTTGAAGTCAGAATTATTACCCCCCCTGAATTATTAGCGCCCCTGTTTATTTTTTTCACCCATTTCTGTTTAATGGAGGGAAGATTTCTTCAACACATTTCTAAACATAATAGTTTTAATAACTCACGGATTTATTTTATCTTTGCCATGATGACAGTAAATAATATTTGACTAGATATTTTTCAAGACACTTCTATACAGCTTAAAGTGACATTTAAAGGCTTAACTAGGTTAATTAGGTTAACTAGGCAGGTTAGGGTAATTAGGCAAGTTATTGTATAACGATGATTTGTTCTGTATACTATTGAAAAAAAATAGCTTAAAGGGGCTAATATTTTTGTCCCAAAAATGTTTTTTAAAAAAAATTAAAACTGCCTTTATTCTAGCCAAAATAAAACAAAAAAGACTTTCTCCAGAAGAAAAAATATTATCAGACATACTGTGAAAATTTCCTTGCTCTGTTAAACATATTTGGGAAATATTTAAAAAAAAATAAAATCAAAAGGGGGCTAATAATTTTGATTTTACACTATATGTTTAAATATGATGTCACCAAAAAAAACTTCCAGTTGCTGAAGCACAAAGAAAATTATGGCTAAATTAAGCCTCAAAATCAACTCAGACTGGATGAAAACATCCCCAACAGCACACAAGGGTTAAACCTATAAAGGTATAGTGTCATATTATGAAACGCATTTGTAATTTAATCAAGTAGCAATTTTGATTTCTTGTTTAAGACTAGAGGTGGCTGAAGTAAAATACTTTTTCACAGGTGACTTTCTTTGTTTAACTAATTAAAGGATTATTTTTCAAAATCATCTTTATTAATATTGTTTTAGAATCTCTGCTCTGTGAAATACTTCATTTATTTGGTCGATATGGCCATGAAGTCATAAAGCCATTAAATATGTCTCCTACCAAAGAGAGTTTGTGATTTTGAATGCAGCCCATGAGTCTGCAGGGTAATTATTTTTCAGATTTAGTGAAAAATTCTAGCCATGTAATGTCTCAGCACTCGTCTCTTTATGCTTTAATGATGACAACACTTAAGCTTTTATGATTTTCTCCGATTATAAGGATTGATTATAACTAAAAACTCTTCTGATGTCTTTCACAGATGTGAGTTGGATGACAAAACTGAACAAACTTGTAGCAGTAGACCATTGCCAATGTGTGCAATTGAGTCACATGCCTAGACATGGACACTTGCTAGTGGACATCAGTTCCAGTAAGTCAACGTTTTATCGTAGCCAGCAGCTATTTCCCTTTCTTCGTCGTGACTTCCAGGATCATCATAGACTCGACACAAACGTGCACCGGCAACATTGCATACTTTCCACCCATAAAAAAGCACAAGTCATGATGGGTACGCTGTGTGCCCAGAATCTCTCTGCTCACTTTCCATTTTATTCAGCGTGGAGGATAAATCTTAAGTTTAAGCAAATTTAAAAACATTAGGTCCCAGAGAAAGCACAGTAGAGTATTTTCAGGAGTGCACCAAAGACAACATGAAACAGAAATGCCCACAGAACATTAGTTAGGTTACTGCCATTTAAGTTGAAAAAAACGTATTGCAAAATAAAATAAATAAATATTAGTAGCAATTGTTATATATATATATATATATATATATATATATATATATATATATATATATATATATATATATATATATATATATATATATAGTTTCTGCTTCAGAACAGCAGAAACCATTGAGTTTTATAATGATTTGATAAGCTGTAGTTTAAAATTATGCTAGGGTTTTTTCTCCCCTAAAGGCTTATTATGTTGTCTTTGTCGCCATCTTGTGGATGCTAATGGCCGCCGACGTGATGTCAGAAATTATGAATATTTAAAATAAGCACTATCCTTATAAACAAACTGCATAGTTGCAATCTAAACAACAACATTCTCGGTTAAAAAAAAACCCCAAAAGTACATCATGTTGTTCAACAGATGCAATATTTGTCAAACTGTAGTGTATTCTCTGCTTGTCGCTGTATGTGGGTAATATACAATGGTGAAGGTAAAGAGGCTGGAGGAGTGCTGTTATTTGCAGAATATAACAGCACTTAGCTATCAGCCAATCAGATTCAAGATTCAAACAGAACTGTTGTGTGTGTGTGTGTGTGTGTGTGTGTGTGTGTGTGTGTGTGTGTGTGTGTGTGTGTGTGTGTGTGTGTGTGTGTGTGTGTGTGTGTGTGTGCGTGTGTGTGCGTGTAATTATTATTGAAATATATTAATTATATTAAGTTTCACAAATTGAATAATGGATTGAGATGAATTGATAATTAATTTACTAAAAATAAAAACAATTGCAAAAATATTTTAAAATTAGTCATTAAAATGAATTATTTATTGTTGAATATTCTACTGTATATTAAATAATGTCCTTTTTATAAGCTTTGCACTGGGTAGTTAAAGGTCCCCGGTAACTAACTAAAAATTTATCTAAGGGTTTTTTTTTGTTAGTTTTTTTTTTTTTTTTTGCACAAACAAACAAACAAAATGCAAACAAAGAAACACAGCAACAACTAAATAACAATTTACTTTAGGTAATATTATTAAAATCAAATTTTGTATTTTTTACCTTTAAAAATAATGTTATCTAAATTCCATAAATATTTATATTTCATAAGTGTTTGTGTGTGTGTGTGTGTGTGTGTGTGTGTGTGTGTGTGTGTGTGTGTGTATATACCATAAGTATTTAATTTTAGTTTTGCAAATGGAATATTTTTGTGAATTTTGACACTTTTCACAGATTTTTTTAAAAAGTTACCATTGTCTAAATTAAATATTATTTTATAAATTGTATTAAAATATTTTTTTAATTCTTTGTGTGTGTGTGTGTCTGTGTTTATATACACCCATCACAAATTTCTCATTTAAATTAATATTTTCTACAGGACGCTTTACAATATTATATTTGTGCATAAACATTAAATTAGTGAGTAATGAAGCCAAATCTGGAGCTCATCTAGCAAAATAATTTACAATAACGGTTCAAAGATTGTTAGCTCAAATTTATATGTTAAGAAAAAATATTAAATAATTAATAATAGCAAAAATCAAGAGAAACAAAAAATAGATAGAATAGAATTTTGTTGAAATATTGTAGTTTGTAATTTTGAACATAAATACATTTTCTTTCCATTTATAAAGATGTTCTGTGACTAAAATATTATTTTAATAAATATATCGGTTTAATAAATTTGTTTTGTTTAAATGCACTTTCACTGAGAAATGGGTACAAATATTCATTTTCTACATGGGGTGTACTCATTTATGCTGAGCACTATATATATATATATATATATATATATATATATATATATATATATATATATATATATATATATATATATATATATATATATATATATATATATACACAAACAAAACTTTTTCAGCTCTGAATAAATGTGAACTCTACACTGTAAAAAATTGCTGTTAAAAAACGGTCAGATTCTATGGTAAAATAATGTTTTTTCACTAAAACAGTAATATTCTGTTAAAAACAGTGCTTTCTGGGTAACATTTTTGTTTTCGAGAAAGTAACCAACTGCAGAAAACTGTGAGCTAACAGAGTTCAGATTCGATGTTTTGAAGTCTGTGTTTGAAATCACGCTTTGTGTCCTTGTTCACTATTTCATACACTAGTTCACCAATATAGTTCACCTGACAGAGTTAATGAACACTAATGAGTGAATTCAGACACTGATGAACACCTGCTGTTAATAATCACAATTACTGAAGAAAATAAACAAGAAACACAAACAGTGACTTGAGTTACAACATTAAATAAAATAAAATAAAACAGCTTCAGTCTCAGCAGAGGATCATTAAACAACTCCACAAACAACAGCAGACACACACTTATTATTGACTGATTTGACTTCCATACTATTCTCATTGAGATCCAACAGAAATTAAGGTGTTTTTTGTGTCACCGTAATGGAGTGAGGGGCTGATTTAGTTGGGCTCTTCACCCTTGAACTAATTAAGAAGATTTTCCAACTGCTGTAATACAGAGTTTACAAAACGTTTGTCCTATAGCAATAAAGTTGGGAAGTCAATAAATAGAGAAATCTATTTGTCTGAAATTAGCTCTGCTAAATGTTTTGGTATAAATCTGGAAGAAGGGCCTCATGCAATAGATTTTATGCTTAGTTGCAGGTATTAATTTAATTAATGAGAAGTGTAAACCGAAAACATACCTCCGTAATTACTTAACAGTTAAGAAATTACTTACAAAAACTGTTCAGTTACGACAAATACACACTCAGACCTCATGAATCTGACCTTGTATCTCAACAATGGTAACATCTCAAATGTTTCATGCTGCAATGCATGCTGGGAGTGGCACTGTACCAATATCCCAGCATGCATTGCGGTATAAATAAATGTTGTATAATGGTCTCACAGTTTTCTTTATTTGTGTTTGATTCTGCTGTTGTTTATGTTTAGACTTCCAGTTGCCTGTTTGTGAGTTAAACTGTTAATTTTGTTAGTTGTCACCATTATTGAGGTTCATATGCTGATTATTGATGTCTCTTTGAGTGCTATTTACTCCATAGAGCAGTGTTATTGTCCAAGATATTCTTAAAAACTTCCAGAAATCATTGCCATATATAGACATATAATGTAAAACAATAGATTTAACATTGAATAGGAGCAGTAAATTTTATTATACTAAATGAGAACAGACTCTGCCATTTAATAGCAACATGAACATCACCAGATCTTATTTAGGTTTTTGGCTGGCTTGCCACATCAAAAGAGCTTTTTAAACAAAGTTCTTAACAATTGCAGCAGCCAAAATATATAAATGATAAAACCATCAGGGCTAAAAGCCCAACTAAAGCAAACTCTGTTCTCCATGATGGTGACGTAAAACTTTAACTTTTTCTCAAGAAGAACTTTAGTAGATGTTATACAAAAATACATGTATTAAGTAATAAGTGTAGCTGGTGATGATGTTTGTAGAGTTGTTTAATCATCCGCTGATCATTTAAATGATTTAATCATTTGTTGTTCTTCAGGTTATTTCATTATAAAGCTGTGACTAAAGTTTTGTATGTTCTGTTCTTGTTTTTTCCCTTCAGTATTTCTTCATTTGTTCATTGTTAATCCTCAATTATCATTTAATTAGTCAGTTAATTAATGAATTTACTTCAGCTTTGCTCCATGTTTCTTGAACACTCAGTAGTGTGGACACTTCAATAAAAACTGAAGTATATGCTCTGGGGTTTAAAGGGTTAAAGGTGTGAGAGGTAAAAACACAGTGTAAAAATGTATTTTAACAGTAATATACTGTTAATTTACACTACGGAAATAGACTGTAAAAAAACAGTAGATTGCTGGCAACCACAGCTGCCAGTAGATTACCGTTAAATCAAGGAAAAAACAGTATTTTACTGTAAAACCTGAAGCTAATTTCTTCTGTGTGTCACCGTTGTGGAGGAGAGTAGAGCCAGTGTATGAGTTAAAGATGAACAGTGAACTGCTGATGTTATTCTGCATGTTTCTTTATTTAAAGACAGCGGCTGTTTAGTTGCTGATGCAGTCAGAATCTCTCTGGTGATTCCAGATTTACATGTATGTGTGCTGTTGTGAAAAATAAGACATTAGAATTAAAAAGAACTTTTCTAATTAACTAAAATAAGTCATCATTATAAGTATGCTTCTAAGCATATATAGCACATTACTTCATAAACTCATTCAGCAGTTGACCAAGTTGAGGCAGTTGCTTTCAGTGAGCAAAATGGGTTCACTTGAGTATTGTGTAAATCAATGTAGTCCATGTATTTTTACAGCAACATACTGTAAAATAACAGTACATTGCTGGCAACTGCAGCTGCCAGTATTTTACTGTTTTTTAACAGGACAATTTTTAACAGTGTAGATGACAGTTACCTGCGGGTTCATGACTGCGCAGGAGATGCTTGAGTTTTGCCAGATTTCCCGACAGTGACGCAGAGACGGGAGAGGGTGAGAGAACCTCATCAAGCCCCCAAACACACACACACACACACTCTCTCTCTCTCTCTCTCTCTCTCTCTCTCTCTCTCTCTCTCTCTCTCTCTCTCTCTCTCTCTCCTGGATAAAAACCCCCCTTTAAAAGAGCACTCGTCCCACATCAGCTGGACGGCGGAGCTGCAGTACTGTACAGTCAGGGGAAGCAGCCGAAATACAGTCAAAGCCAGAAGCTGCTCTCCATAACGCGGGTGAAAATGACCCGTGAGTCAGTAAAGAGACTCCTGCTGCTGCTGTGCATCGGCGGATCTGTCCACTGCATGCCACAATCCGCAGGGAAAAGTAAAAGACAAGCCCAGCAGCAGCAAATCCACCTGGACACAGTTTACGAAGAGGCCAGGAGTTTAGCCATCCACGAAAGTAAGTTCATCGACTTTTTTATATGCAGAAAAAATACAAACATTTCATAGCACATCTGAAATTGAATGTCTTTATGTGAGCACAAGAGGACAGTTCGCGGTTTAAGTGAGATATAGTGTCATATAATTATTGTTTTAGTATTTAATGTCGTTTTTTTACGTCCCTTCAGGTGGCTGTAATGACAACGGTCGTGTTTACAGGATGAACGATGAGTGGGAGCGGCCCTACATGGACAGCACTCTCAAGTGCACTTGTGAGGGAGCTTCAGGGGTCAAGTGTAGATCCAAACCTGCAGGTGAGCGCTTATGCGTTTATAATTCGTGCTCGTTTATTATTATTTTGAGATTGTATTCATTATGACAACGTTTAATAAATGCTTTCCTGCTATGCGTATTAAGTACCTATATAGTCATTAAAAAGTTATCTGGTCAAATTCTGTCAGCAATATAAAGCCTTTGGTTATAACATATATAATTTTTTGTACATGACAAAATGTCTTATGTCAATATCCATGTAAACCATTTGGCTTTAAACAAGTTACATTTGGTGTAATTGAAGGATGTACATAGCTTTACCTGGTTAATAATCTTTTATGCTGTGCTAAATTCTTTCATAAATGTAATTTATTTTTATTTTTTTGCAGTTTATTAATGAACTTGCTATTATAGTACTTTGTTAAATTATAAAGCTACATTATACGTCAAATTTTGTACTCTAGTATAGCATATTCACAATCCTTTGAATGTTCATATTGTATAAAATAAACGTTCATTTATTTCATTTTTTAAATTCTCCTTTGTTTCATTTGTATATTTTTCAGAACAAAAAATAAAAAAAACATATTTAAGCTTTGCATATTATTTTCGCATTTCAACATTCTTATCTTATAAAAAATTATAATTAATACTCGTTAACTAAAACCATTTATATTGTATCTGAACAGCTTTTTTATAAAATTATTGCATGTAGAAAAAATAAACCACACCAGAATTTTAAGCTGCAATTTTGGCTCAAATATTTTATCATTTATGTAATGTATAAGAACAATGTAAGAATTATGAGAATTCATAGTTAAATGATGACTTTTTGATTGCTAAAAAAACAAGCCAAATGAAGGCAATGCAACTACAATAGTCAACATTTGAAGTATATCAAAAAAGGCAAGGGTGGGTGAAAAATGAATGTTCTTTAATAGTTTTAGGACAACTTTGATGAAAGATTTTGATATAAAAAAGTACTACTATATATAAAGAAAAAAAATCCAACCATAATAAATGAATAAATTGAAAATGGCCAGTACACAAATTGTATAACTTTGATTATATATATTTTTTATAATTATAATAATAATAATGTCTTTCGATGGTCTTAAAGCATTTAAAAAGTTTTATTCCCTGACAATTTTTTAAAATGAAAATTTTATGCAACTTATCTGTGTCAAAAAGATCCAAATGCATTCTAAAGTTAAAACAGTTAATTTATAGTTTAAATGTTCATTCATAAAATTAACTTTTTTATCTATTTTTTGCCAAATGAAGGCAATACAACTACAGTAGTCAAACAAAATAAACAAATAGCTTAAAAATTACCAGTACACAAAATGTATAACTGGTTATATCTCTTAAAAAATATAATAAGAACATTAATAATAAAAATAATAATAATAATAAATGTAAAATTTACAAATAAAAAGGTATTTTGAGGGTCTTAAAGTATTTAAAAAGTTGTATCACCTCAAAGATTTTGTTTATTATATTTTTATGTTTCATCTGGGTCAAAAAGATCCAAATGCATTATAAAATTTAGGCAATTCATTTATAAATATAATGTTCTTTTTTTTTTTACAGCTGAGGAGTCATGCTATGACAAATTCAACGCACGTTCCTACCGAGTCGGAGAGACCTACGAGCGACCAAAGGATAACATGATATGGGACTGTACATGTATTGGGTCAGGCAAGGGCAAAATTAGCTGCACCATTGCAAGTAAGTAAAAGACCAAAAAATTAATAGCACATGAAGGTTTTTCCCATTACTAAACTGATCTATTTTTGCCTGTGTACAGATCGCTGCCATGAAGGGGGGAATTCATACAGAATTGGGGACACCTGGACACGACCACACGACACTGGAGACTACATGCTTGAATGTGTTTGCCTTGGCAATGGAAAGGGAGAGTGGACTTGTAAACCTGTCGGTGAGTCAATGTTTATCTGTACATTTGCCTTTAGCCTAATGTGAATGTTGAATTCTCTTAAAAATAATTTGTGTCTAGTTAAATGGTGAGATTTATTTTTTTTCATTTTTTTTTTTTTTGTTTGTTTTAATAACTAGTTTCTTTTGTCTTTGCCTTGATGACAGTGTATAATATTGTTCTACCTATTTTGCAAGATGATAATTCGATACTAAAATTGGCCTGAAGTGTAATTAAAAGGCTTAACTGGGTTATTGTGTTAAGATATGTTAGGATAATTAGACAATTAGACATTAGTAATTAGACATTAATAATTAGACATTAGTGGATAACATTGCTTTGTTCTGTAGGTACACCAACAGTACATACAGGTATTTTGGATGTCTCTCTTATTTGAACCATTAACTTCAGGATTAAGAGTCTTTTTATGTTCTGATGAGTTGATCCAGGTGTGTTTGATTGGGATGAGGTTGAAAATGTTAGAGGTGGGCAAAGCGAGGCTTCATGAAACACTGAAACAGTCGAAGCAAATGTGTCAAAGCTTCGAAACATTTTGAAACCCCACTCTACAGTAAAACCTAGTGGTCATTATTTATGTGTTGCTCTGGTACAGCTTCAGCAAAGAAAATTGCGAAAAATTGAGGTATTAAACCCCACTTTGTAGAGCTGAAGTTTCAAGTGAATTAGTGGAGGGGAGAGAGCTCCAGACTAGCATACAGAGATGATGGGTTCGAATCCAGGGAGATGCAGATGTTTTTAAATGCTCTGTTCTTGTAACATGTTTACTTTGAACATTGGTCTGACATCCGAATGAACACTTTGTGAATAACTATGTCTTGTTTTGGTCATAAAACAGTAACATTATAAAAATACATTAAGTTATAATTTCAGAATATTTGTAGAAGTCGGTATTTGAACCTGGGCTATTTGCAGCACAGTAACTTTCAGCACATGAGTGGTCCACTGGGCTACATGAGATAGAGGGTATTTTTCTGACCCTGCCACTCAAACAGCTTCGCCAGGTCTCGAAACACTTCTGAAATGTCCGAGGCTTTGAATCACTTTAGTCACGTAACCTGTGTGTTTTCCAATCACCTTAGTCACATGACTTGGGTGTTTGGGATCATGCTTCAGTGCAGTGTTTCGAAACACTTGCACTTCGGGATCTCGATACTGTGTCGAAATGTCAGTTTCATGTCAGCCATCCCTACAAAATGAGTACTGTTGGTGTGCCTTCAGGAACAGGGTTGGGAAACACTGCTGTAGAGAATTGAAAAAATACTGCTCAAGGGGGTTAATGATATTGACCTTAAAATGGTTTTAAGAAAATTAAAAGGTGCTTTTATTCTAGCCAAAATAAAACAAATAAGACTTTCTCCAGAAGGAGAAATATTATACGAAACTCTGTGGAAATTTCCTCGATCTGTTAAGCATGACTTCGATATTTTTAAAAGAATAGGGTATATGCCGAGCTAGGGCTGTTCCCTTGCTGATACACTTCCGGTGACCTGTTATTGTGAACTTTTTTCCATTTTAAACAGTTCCATATACCGCATCGATGTTGTAATGTCATTAAAATACATTCAGTTAAATAAACTTTAGCATTTATTTAGTTGCTCAAGCGTAAAGCGAGACAAAAAGCTGTTCACTCGCACGCGCCCGTCAGAATCGGCAGGTTAACGCAGAAGTTCCATTGAATATACTGGGGTAAAATAAATGCTCATATAAAGGAAATGTAATTTAATGCAGTGCTTCTTGTACAATCTGAGACCCACCTCAAATCAGATATCACTCAGCTAGTGGAGATCGCTGATTTTTAAAGAAAACAGACCTTAAACGCACCGGATTTTGCATTGGCATTCAATTCGCCGGAAGCGCTTAACCCAGGTTACTGGCAAATTAAAACTCCTATTAGCATGCTTCGGCATATACCCCATTCAAATTTCACTGGGGGGCAAATAAGTTATTAAGGTTCAACAGTATTTAAGGTTTGACCTGGTAAATTAGTCCTATTTGTTGCTTGGTTGGTTGGTTGGTTTATTTGTTGAGATTGGTTATGCCCACTAACCATGAAGCTGCACGCATGTGACTCTGTTTTTGGAAATTTGGCACACCACACCCAAGTGGAAAGAACAAGATGCTAAAGTGGCTGTATCTTCACAGCGGAGCGTTGCTATGATGACTCACTGGGATCTTCATATGTGGTTGGTCAGACATGGCAGAAACCATATCAAGGTTGGATGATCGTGGACTGCACATGTTTGGGAGAGGGAAACGGACGCATCACCTGCACCTCCAGAAGTAAGTGCATGTCTTTTTACAACATTATTTGTGACTTCTTTGTTGCTAAGGAAGATTTTTTTCCCCAAGCACTGCATTTTCCCATTCCTCTTTCATGACTTTGTAGCTATTTGCACAGCACACCCTTATTAAAACAAAGCTGCAAGCTTCCTATGGCTGGATGGGAGTATGCACATGGAAAATTACAGCATGCACTTTCCAGGGCTATTGAAGTTAACGTCTTGAGTGAGAGGAAGTCAAGTGTGTTAACAAACACCATCAGGATCTCGGCTTCCTTTAACTGTTCTGCCTTCAAAGTGTTGGCAAACACCTCATTATGGTCATAAATAAAGACACCCTACTGAAGTGTGATGTTTGGAAGCGTTTCCCAAACAAGTGTGACCAGTGAATTTGGGGTGGGGTGAATGAATGTGAAGTGCTTTAATAAAAAGTCTTGACTACATGCTTGACGCGTTTCATTTGTCTTCTCCAGACCGCTGCAATGACCAAGACACCAGAACCTCATACCGTATTGGTGAAACCTGGAGCAAAATTGACTCCAGTGGACACACTCTGCAGTGTCTTTGCACAGGGAATGGTCGTGGGGAGTGGAAGTGTGACAGACATGCTGCTTCCCATGTAATTCCTGCCATAGGTAAGTGTATTAAATCAGCTGTCAGATAGCAATGGATGGAAAAAACTTAGAACGGCATTGCATTACTTCATTTAAATTCTTCTGTTTTTATTTGGTTATTTGGCTCAATTCAATACAAAAAAATTATATTTGGGAAGTTTATTAATAAACTAATTTCGAGAGCATCCCATTTATGATCACTTGCGGCTTGCAATTTATGATTCTCCAATCAGACGATTCCTAAGCCACTATAAATACTCCAAGTTTCATATAACAGTCATCTTCGTTTTAAAGAATCCCCCCTTCCACCCCTACTCCTCATTTTTTCTTAGATGGGTGGCACAGTGGCCCAAACTATTGCCTCACAGCAAGAATGTTACTGGTTCTAGTCCTTACCAAGCCAGCCGACAATTCTGTGTGGAGTTTACACGTTCTCCCCATGCTCACGTGGGTTATTTGCCATATCTTCAGACAATGTATGTCCGTTGTCTTTGTGACTAGGTACTGGATCTACAGTGACTCACAGAGTTACACCAGTGATGAACCAAGTCAACGTCCTGAATGAACTTATCGAAGAGGGCAACTGCAAGACCGATTCTGGGGTGTCCTATTACAATAACATGAGCTGGATCAGAACTCAGGGCACCAAGGAGATGCTGTGCACTTGTGTTGGAGGAGGAATCAGCTGCGAGGAGCAAGGTGACATTATTACTTATTCCTTGGGAGTCAAACCCATGACCTTCATTTAATAATTGTTATGCTCTACCGTTTAAGCAGGTGGCAGGTCATGAAACCCCTCCATTTTCGATGATTAAAACACTGTGGTGTCATTAATCTCTTTACATTTTCACAGACGGACAGTCCCAGGTATATGGTGGTAACTCTGGTGGGCAGCCATGTGTGTTCCCCTTTGTTTTTAGTGGAAACACCCACTACTCCTGCATCTCCGAGGGTCGATCTGATGGGCAGCTATGGTGCAGTACCACCTCTGATTATGACAGCGATGGCTTGTACTCATTCTGTACCCAGAAGAATCGTAAGTGCATCTCAGAGCCTCTTTTGACCAAGAAAATAATCGTAACGGTATACCAAAATAAATCAATTTCTTGGTCTTTTCGATAGGGTGTAAATTAGTGGATCAAGTGTTCACCATTTGTTTTTTTGACTGATTTGATTTTCAGTGCTTGTGACGACCCGTGGAGGAAACTCGAACGGTGCTCTCTGCCAATTCCCCTTCAAGTATAATGGACGCAACTACACCGATTGCACAGCTGAGGGGCGTCGTGATGGTATGAAGTGGTGCGGTACCACTGCTGACTATGACAGAGAGCAGAAATACGGTTTCTGTCCCATGGCTGGTAAGCATGATTATAGATCAGCTTTTCTGCTAGGCAGTTCCTCTAGAGCAGCAAGTTAGCCCAAATATGAAAATTACCTCACTATTTATTCAGTACTCATGTGGTTTTAAAATGTTAAGATTACCCAGCAAGCATTGTTGCTCTTTAAAAGATATCTAATAGACATCTAAACATAGTCATCTTGGCTAAAACAAGGCTAAATTTGAGCTGTCAGAGAAAATCTAAAAGACATCTAAATAGTTCCGTCAATTTTCCGGAAAGAGAAATTGTAAGATTACCAGTTATTTGTCGGAATGCTGCACTGTGTGAATATAGAAGGAAGATTGCAAGAAAGAGCGCGTTCTTGCCTAGAACATGCTGATGTGAGACGTCTACCCCAGCCAATGAGAACATTCAGATACATTCACATCCGCGCTGTTTATGAAAATAAAAGCCCTTGGCTACTTTTCCAGACACATTTACTGTAGCTGCTAGTCGTTGATCAGATTACGTTTCTATGTTCCCTCCTAATGCCAACTGTGTAAAAAATTATCTATTGATAAACCGCCGTTTGTTTGAGAGGGGTCTGGATGCAGACCTGGTGCAGTGCAATCTGAGCTACATCCAATGCTTTTTAATGAGCTCATCTAACCCCATCCCCTACCTGTAACAGTGACGTCACTCACTGCATTGAGTGCATTGTGTCTGAGGCCCCGTTTACACTAGTGCGTTTTAGTTTTAAAACGGCGTTTTAGAATGAAAACGATCCGCGTCCACACTCGCGTTTTACCCAGCGTTTCTGAACAGCTATCCGTCCACACCAAAACGCTGAAAACGCACATCACGTGACCACACAGACACTCTCGGGCAAGCGCTGCAGCCCATTTACCCAGATGAGAGCTGTGCTAGTCGGACTTCTCATCAAGCATCTCCCGCTGGATCTAATCTCACTATATTTATTAAACAGGATATTTCATTTATCTTGTTGTCTTTATCTAACAACATATTCCCTGACTTTGGTCATTGGAATCTATTACTTGTTCTCGGGTAACGTGTTTTGGCTAAGCGCAAAGATAAGTTAATGATTAATGTTACCACGTATAGCCTATTCTGTATATTGACTGACCGCTTGCCTTTATTTCCTATAATGTATAAACTTATTGTATGTTATACTTTTATAATGGCCATTATCGATTATTAAAACTCATATTCAGCAAAAGAGAGGCTGTGTTTCGTATTTTCACTGAAATTGAAAGGAGACAGTTGTTATCGGCTCCGTTTTGTTATAAATATCCACACAGTGAAGATGACGCTCATGCAGCACGACGCCTCAACATTTCTGCTGTCTAAGTTGCTAATATTAAAATGAAAATAGGCAGTTCCTTCAATCATGTTTACACTTTATTGTTGAGAAAGTGAAACAACGTAGCCAGGGTGATGTGTGTGAAGTTATACAGTAAACTGTTCCCTTTAAAGATTTACCCGTGTCCTCGGTATAGTCTGTTTTCCATATCAAACTGAGAAGAAGAGACCACAGCCTTGATCAAACTTGCGAAGTCTAAACTTACAAGGAGAGGATGCACGACTGAACTGTGTGTGTTAGGCTACTTAATATTGAGGAAAAGCCCCAATCAGAGAGGCGAATGTCTGCAGCCCCGCCTCCGTTTTCAGATGTCTCCGTTTTTGCTCATCCACACTGAGACAGAGCAGCAGCGTTTCAGAATGAAAACGGCCTCTTCAGCGTTTTCAAAATGCTCTGTTTTCGGCGCTCGAGAACTCCGGCGTAGTGTGGACGGTTGGCGTAACCGTAGCAAAACATGCGTTTTCAAACTAAAACGCATTAGTGTAAACGGGGCCTGAGATTGCATTGCTGAGTGATGCAATCTCAGCTTGCATCATAAAGGCTGCATCCAGACATTATTGCTTTGTTTACCTCCAAGCTCTGCTTGACGAGTGGGCACGTGAAGTGCAGGAGTGCTCCGGTAAGCGCCAGCACACTCACACATTATATACATCTCGACATACAAAAGGGTTTCTCCATATGTTTTAATGGAAGTTGTTCGCAATACTGATCCATCCACAGAATTTTTAATGTAGTCAAATGTGTAAACATTTAGTTGCGGTTCGTATCTGCCTTTGGATGTCTCTAGGATAAGCTGCATGATTGCTAAAGCTTTAAATAAAAGTGAAACTATCAAACCGGATGCCTATTACAAATACAATCGCAGCCGTTTAAAGCTCATTTCTGGTTAAAGATGTCAGAATTTACCCGTATTTTGGAATGGATGTGTGAATAATCTTTTCCCAAAAAATTCCGGAACGTCTTTGCCTGTGTGAACAACGCTTTTTTTTTATTTACCAGTGAAGTCGTTCCGGAAATTTTCCGAATATTTATGGTGTCACTGTGTGAAAGTGGCTAAAGTCCACCATTCTCCAATTCTCCTACAGCTCTCCTGACAAAAATGCCTGCTGCACACAAACAGTTTGACTGCATCGGTGGCTCTGACAGCATCGCGGAGAAAGCCATGCAACAAACTCTGTGGATCACGAAAGCAAACACATACAAGCCTTCATGAATGGCTTAAAACTGCGTGTCGTGCCCTGTCTCGCAGCATGGCGGGTCTGTGGTCAGTCCATATCAGTCTGTCATCGCATTAGTGCAGTCATGAATAATTAAAAAGCAGGGTCTTCTCATAGGATAAGAAAACTCAGTCCATGAATAATAATAAGAAACCGACGTGTCATCGCTTCATTACCAGATTCGCACTACGTCACCGATTTTAATCCCGCCCCAATAATGATTTTAAACCCAGAAGATGAATTTAGCTGACTCGGCACACACACATCTGTTAATTTTTTTTAAAAAGTACTCGAGGGTATCTTGAACCTTTAACAGTTAATGGAGAAAACAATTAATAATGGACATTATACTGTTATTATACTGTAAAAACTAAAAGATTACAGCCCTAACCTATATACAATCACTTCATCTCATTCAAAACACATTTGTATGGTATTCATGTGCCTAATCTGCCAGTGGTGCTGTAATGGTGGGTTATTATCTTTTGAATTTACTGTTTCTCTTTAATGCATTCGGCTGAAGTCTGGTTTTATAGACATTAATAGCTGTTTTGGCCTTAAGTGGTCATTTATGTGCTTGGTCCGTGACCTGCAAATGAGCTCTCAAGCTGTATTTAAGAGCCATTAAGGAAGCTGGAGTTTTTAAGCTCATGTAATGTGCTGCTGATTTGTGACTGGATCTATAGGGTCCGCCCTTGTCAGGGTTTTAGGCCTGGCTCTCGTCCAGACCTGACATTGTTTTTGGCTTAGTTCCAGAGAGAACGAAACGAGCAGAACATGCATTGAAGATTGGCATCCTTGTTTTAAATATTTATAATCATAAATGATATTCCTTCATCTTTATACAGCTCACGAGGAAGTCTGCACTGTTAATGATGTCATGTACCGAGTCGGTGACGAGTGGGACAAGCGCCATGATACTCTCGGTCACATGATGCGCTGTACGTGCCAGGGAAATGGACGTGGAGAGTGGAACTGCATTTCTCACACACAGCTCAAAGGTCATCCATGTTATAAAATACACTTTCTATAAAGAGTTTTTGGTGTTTGTGTTAAATATAATTTACAAAAAGAGTCTTAAAGTGAAAGCAATTTACTCACCATCCACTTGCTCCAAACCTGTTGGAGTTTCTTTCTTTTATTGAACACAAAAGAAGATATTTCGAAGAATGTATCCATTGGTTTTGATAGTATTTATTTCCTACTAAAGAATGCAAATTGCTACCAGTAACTACCATTTTTCTAAATATCTTCTTTTGGTATGAATCTCATGAAGGTTTGGAACCACTTGGAGTAAACTGTAATGTATTTTTGGCGGGTGAACTATCCCTTTAACTTGTTAAATATGATATCAAACCATGATTGTAAGTAATATTTAATAGATCTCCTTTGATATTTAAACTATTGTTATACTGAATGAAATTTTACTGCCTCTTCTAAAAAATAATACAATAACAACATCTCTCTTAATGTTTCCCAGTATTGGGTTGCGGCTGGAGGGGCATCCGCTGCGTAAAATATGTGCTGGAATAGTTGGTGGTTCATTCCACTGTGGCGACCCCTGATAAATAAGGCACTAAGCCGAAGTAAAATGAATGAATGAATCTCCTAATGCTTCTATTCTTTTTTGACATCGTAAAGTTGCTCAAACAATTTTTGCCCATTTCAGACCAGTGTGTTGTGAATGGACAGACGTATGATGTGAACGAGACGTTTGATAAGCGCCATGACCAGGGCTACATGATGAACTGCACGTGCTTTGGCCAAGGCCGTGGTCGCTGGAAATGTGATGCCATTGGTAAGCAATTGCTCTCTAGTACCGAGTTCACACTGCAGGATTGTCAAAGTAGTCGTGTCACAGACGTTTTCAGACTGCTTGACTAATTGGGGCAGCTTTTTGTCTGTGCTGTGTTTACACTGCAAGATGGATCGGCAACGGGGTTTCACACTGCATGACTTTACAATAGGAAGAATAGCCGACAACTTTGTCTCTGTCCGCAAACTACGTCTCACAACCAAACACATGTGAGAAGGGACATGAAAACAACATGAGATCATGTATTATATCTTTTGCTATTAACTACACGATAAGAAAGAAGCCTTTAGTGGGGTAGAAAATGTACTGATTTTGCTCACCTGGGGAAGGGAATTCGCAATTTCTCTCGACCTGGTTGTGGTATTGCTCAGATGACATGTCAAAACAGACATGGGTGCTCCTAATTTTCACAATTTTTTTCTTCATTTCTTGGGTCCATATAGACAGAAAATAAGCGCTTTTAACTTCACCCTCAACCTCCCGCTGGCCTGCAAATACCCATACTAGTGGATGCTGCTCTCTCATTGGCTGTAGGTGATCCCCAATGTTATTTTCAATCAGAACACATTTCACATAGCATGATTTAGCATGCCAAATATCTGACGGGTGTCAGCGACTCATTGGTGATTCTCTCAGATGACATCTTTGAATACCAGGGTTGGCCGATAGACATCACGATCCTCAGCCCCGCCCCCAGCAGCAGCAACCTGCTCGAGCAAAATACACACTTAGACCCCGTTTACACTAAGACATCTTAGTGCAGCATACGCGCACGTCAGAGCTCCAGCAGTCAGCGGGTGCTTTGAGCAAAAAACCCCAGAGAGTAGTGCACGTCGGACAGTTTATCAAGGATGTACTGCTGGACCGCATCTCACTATAGTTTTAAAACATGATATTTCATTCATCTTGTCTCTATTTATCGACTCTTCGGTCTTTTGAGTCTATCAGGTAACGTATCACAGCATCAGTACATTGCTTCAGTCTTTCGCTTTCACGCTTGTATTTAGTAATTCTAGTGAAAACCTCAGGTACAGTTGGTTGGTTGCTGTTGGTTGTGAACTTTTTTTTTTACAAAGAACTTGTGGGTCAGGTAGTTTAAATGGTGGGCTACAAATACTTAATTTGTTATGAATTAATTAATTATTCAAAAATAATTAATTCACCCCTGCCTATGACAATGATGCCATTGTCCATCGCGATGTTTCACATTAGACATCGTATGATGCTAAATTGGTCAACATTGCCCCACCCTAGTTCACACTGTGTGATTGTTACATGAACGAGCACCGATTTTCCTGTGATTTCAGGCTTTTGTCTGCGATTTCTCAAAATCGGTGCTAAAATCATGCAGTCTGGACTCGGCCTAATGTTGTTGCCATGTTCAGTCTTTTGTTCGGTTTTCTTTTTCTAACCTTTCTCTCAAAAGGTTAGAACTTCCCTTTATAAATTCCACGCATGTAACGGTATGAATGGTCCATATTTCCTTCAATTCAAATGAAAGCGGCTTGATTTAGACAATAGCTTTTTGTAAACACGTCAGAGTTCTAATGAAAGAAAGATTATTTTTATTTCGTCTACTCACGCCATTTATGCTTTCTCTTTAGACCAGTGCCAGGAGCCTGAGACCAAGGTGTTCTACCAGATCGGCCAAACATGGAATAAAGTCATCCAAGGCACCCCATACAGATGTTCCTGCTATGGTAATGGCATTGGAGAAATGGCCTGTGAGCCTCTGCAGTCTACTGGTAAGAAATCTCACAAAAAAAATAAAATAAAATTACATTAAAAAGTAAAACAAGGGCCATCTGTTGATGCCAACACTTCTACTCCTCCAGTTAGCCTTCTCTAACTTCACCTGATTAGGCATGCTTGTTTTCCTTTTAAAAAGTCTCAAATGGTCCCTCTAAAAGAGCAGTCTCAATGTTTACCAATTGACAAACGCTTTGAATTCTAGCAAATGTAGATTAGCCTCCATCTACCCTCTCTACAGGGGGAACATCAACCATTTGAGGTTATGCAAATAGGACGTGTGTTAATGCCATTTTTGTTTTTAGTAGAAGATGTATAGCATAATGACTAGGCTGCTGTTTTTGTCACAATACTTGGCCCACACAGAAATCTGATACATGGCAATTACATCTGACAATAAAAATACATACATATGTGTTGAAATATATTAGCTAAAATGTCATTTACAATATATGGCCATACATTAACACAAACACAGAATTGTATCTTATATATTTGAACATATGTACAAATTTGTAAT
The DNA here is from genome assembly GCF_052040795.2 of Danio rerio. Classification (NCBI taxonomy): domain Eukaryota; kingdom Metazoa; phylum Chordata; class Actinopteri; order Cypriniformes; family Danionidae; genus Danio; species Danio rerio. Next base: position 6,741,972 of record NC_141021.1, on the reverse strand, counting down.
TCCAATGGTTGAAAAAAAATATATACGTAAGTATTAATAATTTAAAATACATGTTATGTTGCATATAAGTGGGTAGATGTCAGCTGTGGCTGGTTAGACAGACACTCCCACTAGCCACTTTGGCTGGTTGAATTTTTTTTTTAATTGTAATTTTCTTAAAAGCAGGGTTCGACTATAGAGATGGCCCAATATTTGTGCAAATGTGATCTTAGAGTCACTACTGACATAAATAATTGATCATGCAAGCAAAAGAAAGCAGGTGAATACTAAATGAGAGGATGATCACTTGCACACATAGGTGATTTGATGTGGACTTCCATTTACTTGCGCGAAGCAACAGTGCCTAGAGGAAACGCAACTGGTGCGATTGGATCTCTTTGAAATAGACTGGACAAAAAGTGATGATCGTGCACCCATAGTCCTGCTGCTTTCAAGAGCTCAAGATTTAAATATATATATATATATATATATATATATATATATATATATATATACACACACACACACACACACATCCTTTTGTAAACAGCAGCAGTAGCTGCTTTTGCTTTTAAATTTTCTTTGAACAGATTATTAATTGGCCTAACATTAAACATGTGAGCGTGAGTATTCTTTCATTATCACACACAGTATGTTCTTACATGCTTTTATTTGCTTAGTTATTTTAACATTTTAATATGCTTAAATTATCACATTTTTACAATAACATTGCTTTAATATGTGATTAACTCCCCATTTATATGTAGTTAACTGGTGATCTGGGACAGATTAGACCCCCTTAGATTTTTTTTCTTTTTTAAATATTTGCCAAATGATGTTGAACAGAGCAAGGAAATTTTCACAGTATGCCTGATAATATTTTTTCTTCCAGAAAAAGTCTTATTTGTTTTATTTTGGCTACAATAAAAGCAGTTTTAATTTTTTTAAACATCATTTTTAAGGACAAAATTATTAGCCCCTTTAAGCTCAATTTTTTTTCAATAGTCTACAGAACAAACCATCGTTATACAATAACTTGCCTAATTACCCTAACCTGCCTAGTTACCCTAGTTAAGCCTTTTAATGTCACTTTAAGCTGTAAAGAAGTGTCTTGAGAAATATTTAGTAATATATACAGTTGAAGTCAGAATTATTAGCCCCCCTGAATTATTAGACCGCTTGTTTATTTTTCCCCAATTTCTGTTTAACGAAGAGAAGATTTTTTCAGCACATTTCTAAACATAATAGTTTTAATAACTTATTTTTAATAACTGATTTATTTTATCTTTGCCATGATGACAGTAAAAAATATTTTACTAGATCCTTTTCAAGACACTTCTTTACAGCTTAAAGTGACATTTAAAAGCTTAACTGGGTTTATTAGGTTACCTATGCAGGTTAGGGTAATTAGGCAAGGTATTGTATAATGATTGTTTGTTCTGCAGATTATCGAGAAAAAACATAGATTAAAGAGGCTAATAATTTTGTCCCTAAAATGGTGTTTAAAAAATTAAAACTGCTTTTTTTTCTAGCCGAAATAAAACAAATACGACTTTTTTCCAGAAGAAAAAATATTATCAGACATACTGTGAACATTTCTTTGCTCTTTTAAACATCCTTTGGAAAATATTTAAAAAAAACGAAAAAATATCTAAGGGGGCTAATATTTCTGACTTCAACTGTATATAAAAATACTGCCTTTGAACAATTGTAGAGCCTTTGGAAAGTTTTACTGTAGACTATGCAAACTTGCAAAATACCAAATGCGTTTGTCAAACAGCGTTTACAGCTTTTAATGCCATTCAGTTGCAAATCTTTGCAACCAAATGGCATGTAGGAGTAGCTATTAGTACTGTAATACAGGTTGCCATTTGTTAGCTGTTGGCCTTTTTTGTGGAAAGTGTGAGCGGTATTTTTATGACCTTCACAGAGCCGCTAGAGGAACAGCCACACTACTGTGCTCAGGCCATATGCAGATGATTGTCTTTAGCACTGTAAATTGGAAGGTCATGCTTCTGAAGGGTCACTGTGAATTTGTATTTGGGTTATCATCTTCTTGCTTTGTATAATTTTGGTTTGACAGCGTTTGGTTGGTGCATTTTCTGCCAGAGGTGAGTGGGACGCAGGGATTGTTCAAAATGACCTCAGCGTTTTGAATTGCATGCAGATGTTAACCAAAACCTCTGAAGGCCTGGGGATAATAAAGGGGAAAGTGGGTGCAGAATGTTATGGTGGAGTGTGATTTCTAACACCGCACCCATGCAATCATCCTGCATACAGTTTAACACCGCTAGCTTGAGAAACGGGGTAATTTTACTACATTATCAGACATCTGGCCAGACATCAGATTTGAATGTCTTATCCAAAATAATGTGAAACAGACCTTCATTCTTTTCCTTTGCTTCACAGTGACTAAGTCACCTTTTTGGTGTCAAATGTCATATTTAATAAAGTTGTAGAGTAAATATGAAGTTAGCCAATCAGTCAGTTAACAATCTGTATTCATTCTGATCCTCCTTCTCAAAGCTCCTGTTCGGGTGATCATCACTGAAGCTGGAAATCAGCCCAATTCCCATCCAATTCAATGGAACGCTCCTCCGTCTGCCCACATTACGCAATACATCCTGAAGTGGAGAGTCGTAAGTCTTTTTGTTTTGTGTTTTCAGGAGATATTTTATGTCAGTAAGAGTACAGAAGCATCGATTTTTATCCAGATTCCTGGAACGAGAGACATTTTGTCCATTCAGAGCATGTTTGTGTTCCTCCCTCGAAAAGAGATGATCGCTTCTGCTAAAAGCACAGGATGAGATTTCATCACACACAAACAAGCCACAGTCCTTGAACTTAAAAACACACATTTGCTCTTTACTCTGACACCATGAAACAGACTTCAGTGGAAAGTTGCTAAATTGTGCAATTATTATTATTAATATTGATTTATTTTTATATAGGCGTAGTGTGTAAGAAATTTAAACTGCAGTTATTGAAAGTTTTTGGTATTTTTTTTAGGGTTATTTACATACTATTTTGCATTAAAACATAGCAATAATCGGTATTTTCACATTTTCATAGTATTTATATTTTTTTAAATATTGGTATTTTTTGAAAAATAGTTATCCAAACTTGTTACCCTGATTTAATTAGATGTTAGCTCATTTGCGTATCTAACTTTGGTAACACTTTATTTTAATGGTCCATTTGAGTATTAGTAGACTGTCTGTTTATTATCTGTTGAGACACACACTTTAACTGACTATAAGAAGCTTTGCAAGTAGAAATAATATTATATTATATAATATTATATACTATATTACTATACTTTATAATAATAATATATATAATAATATATTTGCAAAGTTTTAAGTTACATTTTAAGTTAATTTACATGCAGTGTCTCGTCTCTCAGACTCAGACTCAACTTTATTATTCTGTTTAGGGAAACTAAAATTCCAGCAAGGTGCCGTAACACAGGCGAAGTTCCATGTACACATGAACATAATATTACCACACAACATGCATCATTTTTAGGTGCATCTCCCTCCCTGCTGGACTCATTTAATGACTTGATGGCCACCAAAAGAATCTAATTGTACTTGTCCTGCAAATAGGAACTCTAAAGCGATGTCCAGATGGCAGCAGCTGAAACACCGAGTACAACGGGTCATCCGGGGTGCATAGGACACCCTGGGCTCTCTTTAAAAAATGTTTTAAATCTCTTTGAATTACCATTGGACCAGTTTGGTTAAAACCGATAATCTTGCCTGCCACCTTCACAAGGCTAACCAACCTGTTCTTACTTGACAAACTCTTTACTGTGCCAAGCTACAATGCAAAAAAATCAGACAGGTTCAATAAATAGTTTATAAAACAGTGTCATCATAGAGGTAAAAACCCGAAGCGATCTAAGTTTCCTCAGTCTTTGTTGAACTGTTTTATAGACAGCCGGTCTCTAAAATAACCATGTGAATGCTAAAAGAATCAGAACTAACTGTATCAGTTTCTTTATTTGGTCTAGATCAGGGGTGCCCAAACTCAGTCCTGGAGGGCCGGTGTCTTGCAGATTTTAGCTTCAAGCACAGTAAACACACCTGGATCAAGCTCTATCTAGGTATACTAGAAGCTTTCAAAAAGCTATGTTGAGGCAAGTTGGAGCTAAACTCTGCAGGACACCGACCCTCCAGGACCAAGTTTGGGCACCCCTGGTCTAGATTAAACAAACCAAGGTAACCTAACTACTAATGTGAACACTTGAGCCCTATTTTTTTTTTTTTTAAGTATGTAACTTCTTCCATTTGACAGAAAAATACACGCACACCATGGAAGGAGGTCACCATTCCTGGCCACATCAACTCCTACACCATTTCAGGCCTCAAAGCAGGTTTGACGTATGAAGGCCAGTTGATCAGCATTCTGCGCTACGGACCAAGAGAGGTTACTCGGTTTGACTTCACCACCACATATGGCTCTCGTATGTAGCTTTACATATGTATTATCTTTACTCCCTTTTCTTCAGTAATTTCCAAAAAGAAAAACAACTTCTTGTTCTCCAGTGGCCAAAGCAGAGGGTGAGACCACCCAGCCTCGACAAGTAGTGGACACCTCAGAGTCTGTTACTGAAATTACCTCCAACAGCTTTGTCATCTCCTGGGTATCTGCATCTGACACAGTGTCTGGATTTAGAGTTGAATATGAACTCTCAGAAGAAGGAGCTCAGAAACGTGTGATTGGTGAGTACAGTTGAATATATTCCATTGATAACAAAATGAATAGGAGAAATATCAATACTCTACAACCACAATGAAGATCATAGATATATACACTAGATATCGCATAGGAACCCTGAGCATGCGTCAATAGCGACGTCACATTGGTACAGTGCTCCCAGGAGAAGTGTCATTCAACCGCACTAGTCAAGACAGTGTTATTACGTGAAGATGCGGGACTTTAGGGTTGTCTACGGCTGTAGTAACGAGCAAACAAAGAAAACAAAGCACAAAGGCAGAACATTTCATTGGTAATATGAATTTTTTTCTGTTTTTGTTTGTTCTGAACTTTTGTGCTAATCAGGTCACGTTATTGATGATAACAGTCACTTACTGCATTCACCATAAGGCAAAGCAGCTCCAACTCGCACTAAACACTCGGCTTATGCTAGTTTTGTTTAATAAAATCAGCAAACAATGCAAAAGAAATTTGTCAACGAGATGCTGCGCTGCCAGAAACTTGTCGGCTAACGTTAGTGAAAGAGTCGTTCGGGGTATTCATTCACAAACGAGTCGCTCCCTTTGTCAGTATGGGAAGTGAAAGCAGGAGAGGATGAGTGTTTCAGGACACGGATTAGATTAAATTTAACAGGGAGGGTGAATAGTACATTTCTGTACACACAAACACAAGCTTTTTGTCAGGAATGCCCATGCGATCACTGATCCATCAATGTAGAAAAGTGATGTAAAATTATCATTTTCGTAATTAGAAAAGAAAATTACATACTAACATCCAGGAAAACTCCCGATCATAGATATATGTGTATATGTGTATATCTCTGGCTTTGGATGGCCACAGTCCTCCACTGTACCTTGGCCTCGCATTCATTTCAAAGAAGCGCTACCCTGTAGCAAGATGGCGGCGTTATTGACGCATTCCGTCCAATAGACAACAGTAGGCCAGGCGACATCTAATGTATATATCTATGAATGAAGATGGCAGTAGCTGTCTGCAGCTCTCACATGGTCACCCATTACAGCCAAGTAGGGTTGTGTCCGGATAGTACCTCGATGGGATACTACATGGGAAAACTAGATTACAGCCAGAAGAGGTGCTTGTGAGGCTAGTAGGGGGTGCTTACTCTGTGTGGATCCTATTGCCCCAGTATAGAGCCGAGAGACTAGATTGTCAGTGTACTAGGTCCTGACTCTCTTTGGTCATTAAAATTTCTAAGATGTCCTCTGAAATAAATAGGAGTGTGTCCCTGGTATCTTGGCCAAATTTGCCCAGTGGCCTCTGTCCATCATGGCCTCTTAACTATCCACATATTATCTAACTGACTTCATGACTCCACTCCATCAGTAAGTTCAGAATGCACTGACTGGCTGCTGTTGTGTCTTCCAGGTGGATGCTGCACACTGATGATAGTTGTGGATATCTCCAAAAAAAAAAAAATCTGTAAAGTGCTTTGAGTCCCCTGAAAAGTGCTTTATAACTGCAACAAAATATTAATATTATTAATCAACAAGATGACTGTGAGACATTCTTTGCTTTAGAAAGCCTATTATGACTAGCTCGTCCAATGATAATTTTGGCTAAAGAATCCATTTGTGATGTCATTTTTGTCAGATTAGAATCAATTCAATTTAGTTTGATTTGCTCTGGTATGTTAAATAAAAAGGTTACATCCTTTTCTTACGAAACTTATGGCATTCAATATATTGTATAATTTCTCAATTTGTCCCCATTGTGCAGACCTCCCAAGAACAACTACATCAGTGAACATTCAGGATCTTCTGCCTGGCCGTAGGTACAACGTTGATGTTTATGAAGTCAATCCAGAAGGAGATACAAAACTCATCCTGACTACAACTCAAACCACTGGTAAGATCACTGTATGAAGTGTCTTAGTTCCTGCTTACAACAGCAAAACCTTTTTGATTGTTCAAAAGGAAATGTACTACACTTTTTAAAGATTCACATTTTAACCAGCCGTCAGAATGTGCCTTCAAATGAATCTCATATCTATTCACAGCACCTGATGCTCCAACCAATCATGAGGTCTCAAATGTCCAGGAGACCTCCATTGTGATCAGATGGTCCAAACCCAAAGCACCCATTACTGGTATAAGATATGCAAACCAACATTTGGGATTTAAGAATGTCTTATAAAGTTGTCTTTTGAGCATGTCTGCAGATGGTGTATTGGAATGTGGAATGAACTCTTTTTCAGGCTATCGTGTGGTGTACACACCCTCAGTCGAGGGCAGCAGCACTGAGCTCATCCTCCCTGAGACTCAGACATCGGTGACACTGGGTGACCTACGACCTGGCCTTTCATACAATATCAGTATTTACTCAGTGGAAGACAACTTGGAGAGCGAACCTTTGGTCCTGCAGGCAAGCACAGCTGGAGAGCAACAGCCCGGTAAGAGCTCCTTTTATGGAGAAGAGATTTTTCACTTTTATAGCTTTCTGCTGTTTCAGTTAGCCTGTTTGTCAAAATATTCTCCACTCACACGTTCCTAGTATTTTATCTCTGCATTAAGTTCAAAGAGCTATTATTAAGAGAATTTTACTAACTTTTCTCAAAGCTGGTAAAAATGCCCAAGTTTCTCACTCATGTGTAAAGATGTCTCGTCACAGTGAGAGCTGGCACTAGCAAATGTCTGAGCTGGGAGATTTAGAGCTTACTCAGGGCCAAAACAACCTTATAAGGATAACCAAGTTTTAAGTGTGTCTTTGGGGGCTCAAATGTCCAGTTGATGTCTTTTTAACCAAACACATGCTACTTTATGGGAACTGTGAAGTGGTTTCTTCCGTGAATGATCTTGTTTTCCATCTTAAAGCTCATACTCTACTATTTTTAAACAGCGCAAAAGCATACGGTGAAGATTTAGATGTTCCAGATTCAATTAATATTTTGTTGGATGAAATAAGCATCACTATTTCTCTTGCTATGGTTAGGGATTTTCAACAGACCCTTAACCCAAGGTATACAAGTTCAAACACTAGTGGTGCAATGGTTCAATCAACTTCGATATGTATCACAGTTTTAGGGTCCTGGTTTGATATGGTATGGTATCTGCTATGTTTAGGAAAAAAATGGCTACAGAAAAATTCAAAGAAAAATGTACATATTTCTTGGGTAACAAACACCTGATAATGCAGCAGGATTCTACAGCAAATCTCAATTAAATAAAAGTAGGGATTAAATTTTGGAAATTTTATCTTTAAAAAAAATGCTTAAATTTCCCCTCAGTCTCAACCAATATGCAGATAATAACAGTGTCAACACATCTTAATAATTAAGCACTTTTAGAGTATTGATTACTTCCGTTTACATTATGGCCACATTACCAAGGTAACAATGCATTTTTATCAATAATGATTACAGAGAGCTCTATTATCGCTTATCAGCACCATCATAGTGAATGAAACTTAAGCAAAAAGAGAGCATTCGGCTCTTCTCACTTAATTCGGCGGGAACAGTTAGTCGAGAGAAAAAACTTTTCTAAGCAGACAGCGGGAAAACAGAGTAAATAAATATTAGGAGCAATCTGTGTGGAATAACCCAGCGGGGGCGTGACTGAAGTAAGAGACCTGCTCCATGTCTGGGTCCGCATGGGACACTTCTGGGTCTGGACACCGACCCCTGATCTAGGGTATCTTTGGCATTCTTTTTTTTTTGTGTGTCTGAATTTACATTAAGTGTCTGTTGAAACACTGATGGCAATGTGCTGTGGTCTCAGCTGCACTTTAGCTCCATGTGTTGTGCTGAACTCTCAGAAACTCCAAATACACATTGACATGTTAGGAACCATGATGTCAACAACAGATTTACATACGAAGATTTGATTGTAAGGTCTTCGCACGTGCAATACATGTGAAAGGTAACCAGAAGTGTACAAAGGGGGCACGTTTTTGCTTTGTTGCAGCTGTTTTTATGAACAAACTAAACATTAATAATGCATATTCTGAACTGCGGATCACAGGGCGAACTGAACTGTGGGAGGACAATAGGATGATTAGATTTTTTTTACAGAGAACCATTGCATTCCTACCAAACACTGCTACAAATTTTGTTCCCAGAACATTCTGAGGACAACACCTAGTAAAGTTTCCAGAATGTAATGATCATGAGAGTTTCCTTTAAAGGGTTGGCGAACATTCATGATTCTGGAATTCATCAAATTTGGAAAAATGACATTTCCAGGATGTCCTCTCTTATTTGGAAAAGTTATTCTTCTACTTTCCTTTGTAGTAGAGTGCTAAAAGATTGCTATTTTGTTTTCCATCTTATCAACAGAGGAAATCCAAGCTCCCACAGACCTGCAGTTTTATGAGGTTACCGATGTCAAGATCACTATCACCTGGACTGGTCCTCCTAATGAGGTCTCAGGATACCGTGTGACTTTTGCACCCGTAAGCACAGATGGCCAGGCCCAGAGACCCCTTCAGCTTCCTGTGACACACAATGCTTATGCGGAGCTCATGCGCCTTCAGCCTGGCACACTCTACCGTTTCCATATTTATGCAGTCAGCGGAGGAGTGGAGAGTGAACCTCTGATCGGGGAGAAATCTACAAGTGAGTGTTTGAGTTTTCCAAAAGATCTTACATTTCGTTATTATTATGTCTATATCATCACAACATTCTCCTTCCTCAGAGCCTGATGCCCCTACTGACTTGCGCTTCACTGATATCACCGATGACAGCGCTCTGGTCATCTGGTCTTTCCCCAGAGCTCAGGTCACAGGTTATCGTCTCTTCATCAGCATCGGCAGCTCCAGTCCCAAACAGCTGAGAATTCCTGGCCACAAGTCTCAATACAAGCTCCCCAACCTTCAGCCTGACACCGAGTATAGAGTCACCCTGCACTCAGAGCAAGGAAACACTCTTAGCGAAGGAATTACTGATACTTTCAGAACAAGTGCGTAACCTTTTCTTCTGAGGCGAAACAAGTGCAGTAATGTTCTTCTGTGCCCTTAGAGAAGTATACTCTAATTTGCTTGTTTTTCAGCTCAGCCCACGGGTAATGCTCCTCGATTCAACACTGAAGTCACTGACACTGCTATCATCGTCACCTGGATCCCTGTTGCAAAATTCAGTTACAGGGTATAAAAGCTTTATGAACAATTCGTTAGTTGACACATCTATGGCTAGGAACTATACTCTCTGTGGTGTAATACGCAAGGAACTTTGCTGCTGTACCATGCCTGTAGCAGGTGCAACCATATTATATAGATTCTGTTGGTGCAAGTGTAAGGCCCAATCCCAATTCTATTTTTGTACCCCTAGCCCTTCCCCTTGGCCCTTAAAACCAAGGGTTAAGGGGAAGGGCTTCAAAATTTACCCCTAAGAATTGGGACAGCACTACAGCACCTGCACACGTCATCATACGTCATCATGATCTCTTGCTTGATATGAGATCAGATGATCACGACTGCTGTAGTTTTTTCGAAGGAGTCGAAATTTAACATTTAGCTTTTTTTTTTTTTTTACACGACGGTAAAAAATGAACGCAGTTATGAATATATTAAAACTTGTGTTTGTTTGTGTAAAAATTCATAATAATGACAAAAAAATACTAGTTTGTGGATCTTACTTCCGGGTGCAGCTGTGGCTGGTGTATTCTGGCAAATTTTCTTACCCTTTGGTTTCGAGTGTGGTCTTGAAAAATCTTCATTTAAAGGAGTGTATACCCCTTGCCCTTAAGGCTGATTTATACTTCTGCGTCAAACGTCGACGTATGCTACGGCGCTGACGTGCACCTCACAAAAAATGTAACTACACCTCGCAATGACGCGTAGCGTAAGCTCTGTGATTGGTCGGCTTGGTAGCGCTGACGAGTCTGGGTGGGACCGAGAGCCGCGTGCATGGTGCAAGCCTGACGGAGCGATTGTTTACAAGTGTGGAGTCCCGTGAAGGAGCTCTGGATGGAAAGTTTTGATCTGTGTTTACCTGATAGTTAAAGTTGTTGCACGTCCGCCGGTTCCTGGCTCAAAATGAGCGAGTTTGAGCCACTTGTACATCCCGGAAGTGTTCAGGAAAAGCAAAACAACAGCGAAGAAACTTGACACAGAGGAACATTAACACCTCACTGCCAACTAGCGTTTCCGAAGTGTTAATGCAGACCAACAGAGACAGCGCACAGAAGTATAAATGCACAGCTACGCGCGTTGCATGCGCCGTGGGTTACGCCGGTCACTTGACGCAGAAGTATAAACCAGGCTTTAGCCCTACGCCTTCAAGCTAAAGAGAATTAGGACACCACTACCCCTTCACGGGAACGCACAAAACCAGGGGAAGGGGTTAGGGGAAGGGCTAGAATTGTGATTGGGCCTAAGTCCTAGTGCTGGGGTCTAGTTTCAGGTTAATTTTAGCATGATTGCATTAAATAAAGCTTCTGGGTTTCATGTAAGGGAGGTGAAAAGCATGCAACTACATTGTAAACATTATATATCATAATAGACATTATCTGGTTATGATTCCAATTTGACTACCTGTCTAAAGAATATATGTCCTTTTCTCAGATGTCTGTGAAGCCTAGCCAAAGTGGTGAAACTCCCAGAGAAGAGACTTCTGGCTCAGGCCGGATTTACATTTCTGGACTGACTCCAGGACTGGAGTACATCTACAGCTTGCAACCCTTGTTCAGTGGCCGAAAACATGGCAGCCCTATCACAAACAAAGTTGTCACATGTAAGCTACTATGAGACTAATTTAAACCAGTCCTACTTTTGCCTGAATCTAAAGGTAGTTTATTTTTTGCTACAAAGACTGAGGTCTAGTAGATCCAGGGATAAGCTCTATTACAAGATATGAAATGAAATGCTGTTCAAGAATAATACTAGACTTCATTCCTCTTTGCTTTTTCACGTTAGCCTTATCCCCACCAACTGATCTAAATGTGGAGCCTAACTCAGTCAACGGTGAACTCAATGTCAGATGGAGAGGCACCAAAAGTCCAGGTAAATATTGACTGTACACCCACTTCTTATCCTCGTTCACCCTTGATTCGAAGCAATGTGGTGGACCTTGGCCATATGTGTAGGCTGTGTATATGTGACCGTTTGATAATACAAAATTTTATCTCGGCTTTTCATTAGGATTATTAATTTCTTCAGCAATTTTTCCTTGCAATACTTCTATGCAATATTCCCTTTCTCCCCTCAGATATCACTGGCTACAGAGTGACAGGCACACCGATCAATGGGCAGCGTGGAGTTAGTCTAGAGGAGTCTGTACGAGGGGATGAAACCTCATGCATTCTGGAGAACCTGAGTCCTGGTGTTGATTACAATATCAGTGTCTACACTGTAAAAAACCACCTGGAGAGTGAGCCAATCTCGACTTCTGTCACGCAAGGTAAGATCCCATTAATGGTCAACATGTAAAGTAACAACAGACATAAAAAGGTAAGCTTGAGCCATGCTCTGCAGGATCGAAACCATCATAAATGATCCAGAGAATCACCTGATTATCATGGATTCACAGATTTAATTGGTCACTCTTTATTTTGATGGTTCATTTGTTGAATTGAAGTGATTGTATCTACATGCCAACTAGTTCTCTTTAGATTATAAGTAGAGGGTTAGGTTGGGTTCAGTGCAAGTACTTGCAAAGTTTCTTATAGTCAGTTAAATGTGTTGAAGAAGCAGTATCAACATATATTAAGCAGACAGTCTACTAATACTCAAATGGACCATCAAAATAAAGTGTTACCACTTAATTCAACCTCTCAAGACATCCATACAAGAAAGATGCCTTTTGTAAAAAAAAAAAAAAAATGTTCACGTGGACAGCAATTTGGCAATTGTTTTTTTTTTGACCTAATAGACTACTATAACAAATGTGCTTCAATTCAATTCAATTCAGCTTTATTTGTATAGCGCTTTTACAATGTAGATTGTGTCAAACCAGCTTCACATAAATGGTTATAGTAACTTCAGATCAAGAATAAAGCCACCTGGTATCAGAGTTGTCAGAATTGTCATGGTAAATCTTTTGCATTCTGTTTATGGTTCAGTGCCTATGAGTAGACTCAGGAATTTCACAAAGAATGGACAATTAAGGCCCTGTTTACACCAGTGTGTTTTAGTTTTTAAACAGCGTTTTAGAATGAAAACGATCCGCATCCACACTGGCGTTTCACCCAGTGTTTCTGAACAACTCTACACCAAACCACTGAAAACGCACATCACGTGACCACACACACAAACACACTGGCATGCGCTGCAGCCTATCTAGCCAGACGAGAGCTGTGCTCGAAGTGTTCAAGGATCTACCGCTGGATCTAATCTTACTATATTTGTTAAACATGATATTTAATTCATCTTGTTGTCTATATCTAACGACATATTTCCTGATTTGGTCTTTTGAATCTATTACTTGTTCTCAGGTAACGTGTTTTGGCTGAGCGCAAAGATTAGTTAATAATTAATGTTACCATGTACATTCAATTCAATTCAGCTTTATTTGTATAGCGCTTTTACAATGTAGATTGTGTCAAAGCAGATTCACATAAATGGTTATAGTAACTTCAGATCAAGAATAAAGCCACCTGGTATCAGAGTTGTCAAAATTGTCATGGTAAATCTTTTGCATTCTGTTTATGGTTCAGTGCCTATGGGTAGACTCAGGAATTTCACAAAGAATGGACAATTAAGGCCCTGTTTACACCAGTGTGTTTTAGTTTTAAATCGGCGTTTTAGAATGATAACGATCCGCGTCCACACTGGCGTTTCACCCAGTGTTTCTGAACAACTCTACACCAAACCACTGAAAACGCACATCACGTGACCACACACACAAACACACTGGCATGCGCTGCAGCCTATCTAGCCAGACGAGAGCTGTGCTCATCGAAGAGTACAAGGATCTACCGCTGGATCTAATCTCACTGTATTTGTTAAACGTGATATTCAATTCATCTTGTTGTCTATATCTTACAACATATTCCTTGACTTTGGTCTATTGAATATATACTTGTTCTCAGGTAACGTGTTTTGGCTGAGCGCAAACATTAATTAATAATGAGTTAATAATTAATGTAACCATGTACATTCTGTATATTGACTGATTGTTTGCTTTTATTTCCTATAATGTATAAACGTACTGTACGGTATACTTTTATAATGCCCATTATTGATTATTAAAACTGATATTCAGCAAAAGAGAGGGTATGTTTCATATTGTCAATGAAAATGAAAGAAGGCAGTGATGTTATCCGCTCCGTTTTGTTACAAATATGCATACTGTGAAGATGACTGTCATATAATGCAGCGCAAAGCCTCAACATTTCCGCTGTCTGTTAAGTTGTTAATATCAAAATGAAAATAGCAGTTGCTTATATCATGTTTTCATTTTATTGTTAAGATAGTGAAACAACACAGCCAGGGGGATGTGAATAAGGTTATAAAGTGCACTGTTCCCTTTGAAGATTCACCGACATGTCCTCTGGAGTCTGTTTATCATATCAAACTGGGGATGCAGGACTGAAATGTGTGTATTCTACTTAATGTTGAGGAAAAAGCCTAAATCAGAGATTCGAACGTCTGCAGCCTTGCTTTCAAACTAAAATGCATTAGTGTAAACGCGGCGTAAATGGCAACAGGCTAGTAAAACTACAATAAAGGTTATATATAGTATCAAGTATTAAGCCTAACCCGGAAATTACTTCCTGTGATAGAGATAATAACTTGGCTAATGTCAAATAAAAGGGCACAAAGACCAAACAAGCAATGAATTGAAACACAAAACACCTCTCACCAGGCATTGTGCTGTTTCTACAAGACTTAATGTGGCCAACATACTCAGTCCAACAGTTTGTGCCACTCATCACAGCCTATGCCATAGGTGTCAAAGTACTGGAGGGCTGCAGCTCTGCACAGTTTTTCTCCAACCCTGATCATACACAGCTGATGAAGGTGTTCTTGAACACCTCGGTTATTTGAATTAGCTGTGTTTGATAGGGTCAGAGCAAAACTGTGGAGAGCTGCGGCCCCCAGGAATTGAGTTTGAGACCTATGGCCTACGCTGTACCCACAATACCACATATTACTGCTTCTGCTCTGGTTAGACACTATCAATCTAATCACACACTTTGGTTTTTGCTGTTGTTTAATCATTTCACGCATCATGGAAATAATTGTGTAATTCTCAACAAGCATGGCTGCTTCATTTATGATGTTAATTGTTAGAAAATATCAATTGCATTTGATTTTCTAAAAAAGTTTGAGCTTTGTGCATGTTTTCTGATGATCAGTTATCTATTAGCATTGATGGCATGAGAACTTTAATTGCTGCTTGTCATATTTAGTCACTGCTACTGCTTCTGTGTGTCTTGTCTTTTCTCCCTTACCCATGAATGCAACTTTGTAAACCCAATTAAAGATGTGCCCAAGGTGGGTGATCTCAGCTTTGTTGATTTTACGGACACCACGATCGGAATTAGATGGACCCCACTAAATTACCAAGCAGTTACTGGATACCATATTACAGTTGTTACGTCCGGCCAGAATTTTCCCATCTTGGAGGATGTGGTGAACTCCTCCGTCAACTATTATACCATTCGTGGACTGGAGCCAGGCATCAATTATGACATCAGTGTATCCACCATTACAGACGAGGCGGAGAGCGTACCCTCAGTGATCACACAGCAGACCCAAACTGGTGATTTATTCCAAATAGGTTTCTTATTACATTTTGAAGGATAGAACCCTCATCCCCCAAACCAATCCTTCGCTCAGACCACTTTCCTACATCAGAACATTGATGAATTTCTAGCGGTGTCTTTGTATTTGCATTCTTGAGGAATGCACTATGATAACTTCCACTAGGAGGGGTATCATATTGTTTGTATTTTACTTTTGTATTAGTAAAAAATGTAAAGGTTAAATAGCTTTTCTCATCAAATATTCATTGTAATTGTATGTTTGAACTAAATCCAATCTTTGCTGACAAATTTTTCAACAAATTTTGACGTCTTCTTGTTTAGCTGTTCCAGCCCCAACAAACCTGTACATTTCTGAGGTGGGCGCAGACAGCATGCATGTGTCATGGACCGCACCTTCTGTTCAGCCCTCTGAAATTAGTCGATTTGTCATCCGCTACCATCCAACAAATAATGACGATGACACTCAGGAAGTCAACGTAGGAGGTGGCACCACTAGCTTCGTCCTTCAGAGTAAGTTTACTAATTACTCAATTAAAGCTTCTATATTTTATTTAAGGAATATTGATGGTACATCTTAAACTTCACCTGCTGTTTCTCGTTTTCCTCAATTTAGACTTGCTGCCAAATACAGAGTATCTGGTGAAAGTGGTGTGCGTCTATGATGACAGAGAGAGTGAACCTGTAACTGGTATCCAGAAAACAAGTACGTATTCGAATTTAAGAAACAGTTTTAAGGGTGCTTTCACACTTGGATCGATTGCCTGGATCGTACCAAAGTTCAATTGTCCCCCCCTTCACTGCAAAAAAGGCTTTTCTTACTTAGATTTTTGTGTCTAGTTTCTAGTCCAAATATATAAAAATTCCTAAATCAAGACGAATTTTCTAGACAAGCAAAACATATTGTCTCATTTTGAGAGATAATATGCCAATATTAAGTGAGTTTTTCCTTAAAACAAGCAAAATAATCTGCCAATGGGGTAAGCAAAATAATCTTACGTCAAAAGAAAAAATACGATTATTTTGCTGACCCCATTGGCAGATTATTTAGCTTGTTTTAAGGAAAAACTCACATTACATTGGCATATTATTTCTCAAAACAAGACAATATGTTTTGCTTGTCTAGAAAATGCCTCTTAATATAAGAAATTTTAGATATTTAGACTAAAAACAAGACAAAAATCTAAGCAAGAAAAGCATTTTTTGCAGTGTTGCCACCTTCTCGGTTGGTTTGAGTTCACACTGACTTTTTTCCTTCTGAATGCCGGTACGCTTGCATCATCGAACTGCTGTTGTGTGTATGAGTGTTGCTACTTTAGGTGACAGACACAAAAGCAAAGCGCCAAAATGGAAAGATACCGCACATCGCGGTTGTTTTGCTTTTACTCAATCTTTTGGTTTTCGACAAACAAAAACCGACTCGCATCTATCTGCCGCAAAATATTATAACTGTTTAGAACAGGGGTCACCAACCCTGTTCCTGGAGAGCTACCTTACTGCACATTTCAGTTGCAATCCTGACCAAACTCACCTGTTTGTAATTATAAAGTGCTGCTTTAGGTACTATTAATTGGTTCAGGTGTGTTTGATCAGGGTTGAGACTGAATTCTGCAGGAAGGTAGCTCTCCAGGAACAGGGTTGGTGACCCCCGGTTTAGAACATAGCCCGATGTCTGCAGAATCTGTTTTGGAGGAGACAAGCTATCAATGTGATTGCCCTGGCTCAGCCCCGCTTGTCACCACGGTACAGTACGTGATACACAGACACACACACAAATGAACATTATGAAATTGATAGTTTGATGTACTCTTGGTAGTTCACTTCCGTTATTTGGTACGATTGCATTCTTACCAGAAGTGAACCATACCACAGTTTGCACGAACTGTACGCCAGACCATCTCTTTCAGGCAGTCTTGGGTACTTGATAGTGGGTGTGCACCTGAGCTCAGAAGACACATTCACACTAACTAAACGAACCGTATTCTGACATCAAACAAACCTGGGTGCAGACCAAAGGTGCTAGTGTGAAAACCCCCTTTTCTTTCCCTTATCACTATCTGTAAGTTTCCCCAATTGAATTCATTCCCCTCATCCACACAGAACTGGACTCCCCAACAAATCTGGACTTCTCTGACGTCTCCACCAATTCATTCACCGTGCACTGGATGGCCCCACGTGCAGTCATTACCGGTTACCGCCTACGTTATCAACCAACAAGTGGTGGGCGTGCTAAAGATGAGAGACTTCCACCAACAAGAAACTACTTCACGCTGGTGAACCTGGCCCCTGAGACAGAGTATACCGTTCATATTTATGCCGTCAGCAGCAATATAGAAAGTCTACCACTTACTGGAACACAAGCAACTGGTGAGAAGTCAGGAATTGAAATACATCTTCCTAATCTTTTGTAGTAGAACAATATGACTCTTGTTTCTTCCTTTAGTTTCTGATGCTCCCACTGACCTGGCTGTGACATCCTCCACACCCACCAGCATTACCATCTCCTGGGATGCCCCGGCAGTTACCGTACGCTATTACAAGATCACACATGGCGAAACTGGTATGAGAAATGGTCAATGGATGTCGTCTTGTATTCAGTTATTGCAAGTTCAGTTGAAGTTAATAGACTTTACTGACTCCCAGGTGAAAGAGATGCACCGAGAGAGTTCACTGTTCCAGGAACACAGTCTTCTGCCACCATCCAGGGTCTGCGGCCTGACACAGATTACACCATTACGCTGTATGCTGTGACAGGAAGAGGGGACAGCCCAGCATCCAGCACACCAGTTATCATCACACACAGGACTGCGGGTGGAAGTAAGCACACATGCTAAAGGCATTTGTATCAGGACTTTCTGACTATTAATGTCTTTTTATGGCTTTTCTTCACTTTCAGGCATTGCGTCGCCATCAGATTTAGATGTTACAGATATTCAAGACAATACCTTGACTGTACGCTGGACCCCAGCTAGAGGTCCCATTACAGGGTACAGGGTAACAGGGACACCCAAGGGTGGGCAAGGTCCTACATTCTCTGAACTAGTTGGCCCTGGTGAGAGACTGCTCACTTTTTACAATTTTTTTATTCTTACAGCTATGATGGTGGTTTGGAAGAACTGCTCAGCATATAGACGTAACAAAAAATCTGTTTCCCCTTTTCTTAGAGCGTACAGAAATGACCATCCATGGCTTGGTGCCCACGGTGGAGTATACAATCAATGTGGTTGCTCTCAGCCAAGAAGGAGAAAGCACACCAGTGGTCCAAAAAGCTACAACAAGTTAGTGGTTTTGTTATATTTTAATGCACCTAACCTAAAAAAAATCATAGTTCTGGTTTAAGTTGAACAACTGGAGTTAAGTGTGCATCTCAATGGGTTCAAGGACTGTTTCTTGTAAGGACCAAATTATCAATCGTCCGGTGAACAGTGCAAAGCTTTAGTTACTATTCCAAACCCCTCTACATATACTCCAATACTTTGTCCTTCTTTCTAGCTAATGAACAGAAACCAAAAGACCTGACCTTCACTGATGTGGACTCTACCTCCATGCTTGTGAAATGGAATGTTCCACGGGTTCCAGGAGTGACCTCCTACAGGGTTCTGTATTCTAGTCCGGAGGAAGGCGAAAGAGAGTACCAACCTGCCTTAAGTGGACGTGACAACAGTGTGCTTCTTCAAGGTCTGAACCCCGGAACCATGTACATCATTAAAGTTATTCCAATGAAAGGACGCAACCCACTTCAAACCCTTGAGGGCATACAGCAAACTATCCAAGAAGACACTCAGCGCATTGGTATGGCATCTCTCAATTCAAATTAGCTTTTTCAGTTAGTCAGGTAATAGAGTTGAGTGTTGTTGGAGATCTGTCCTGATTCTAATCCTTTTACTTTTTCAAGCTGTTCCTGCTCCCACCGATATTCAGTTCTTCGACATCAGTCCGTCTTCCTTTATTGTGTCATGGCAAGCACCCAATTCCAGACTTTCTGGCTATCGTGTGGTGGTCACCCCAAGGAATCAGCTTGCCACATCCAAAGAAATGACCGTTTCACCAGACTCTACGCAAGTCTTAGTGCCTGGGCTCGTGGTAATATGTCTAAATTTTGCAAATAACTGATCCAATAATCATTTTGGGCACAATTAAAAGTAACAAAGTGAAAATATTAGGGCTAAACATCTGTGTTTATTAACAGGTGGCAACCCCTTACAATGTACATGTCTATGCACTGAGGGGTTCAGACAGCAGTCCCCCTCTTACTGGAGAAATTACCACCGCCGACAGTAAGTATGTTTTCAGTAATCTGGATTATAGTTGAATGATTTTTGAAATCATTATCCTGTATTTAAATGAAACGAATCTCTTTGGCTACACAGATATTACCCCTCCTCGCCGAGTCCGTATCAGTGATGTAAAAGACACCTCATTCACTCTTGCATGGCGTGCTGTCAATAATGAGCCAATGACAGGATTCCTTATTGAAGCCACGCCCAAAAATGGAGGTTACCCCACCTTTAGACAAACTATTCCTTCTGACAGACGTACCTATGTTGTCACTGGTAAGCAACTATACATAATGCCCAAAAAATTGTCAACCACTGGATAAACTAACCCAGGGATTATAAACTTAAAATATTGGATGCAAAGACACTTCATTTAAGGTATACTGTGGTTATTATTGTTTTAGTGTCTAAAATGTATGAAGTTTCTTCAATTTATTACGAACTTTAGTTTTTTTTATGATGTTGGGGTATTGCCATTAATTGAAATAACTGTATTCCATACATCAGGTTTGCATCCAGGTGTCATGTATGTGGTCAACATGTACACAGTAAATGGAAACATGAGGAGTCCTCCTTTCACAATGACTGTAAACACAGGTACAAAGTAGCTTTACCTAAATAGTGCTGATTTGAGGTGAATTCTCAAATTTAATTGATTGACATTGCTCGGTATGACCTTAAACTTTATTTCACTCTATGCAATTACAGCCCGTCCAGCTGTTCAGTCTCCAACCAACCTCCAATTCACCTCCCTAACCCCTAATTCCATCTCCTTCACTTGGCAAGCCCCTCCAACACACATCACAGGATATTACATCACTTATGAAGAATCAGGTGGCTCACCTCGTGAGCTTTTTCCACGCAATAATGTTGGCCAGAACTATGCCACTATAGCCGGTAAGACAAACATTGCTTCACATTGCAACCAGATGTGTAATAGACAGCAGTAAATAAATAAATATCTTAATTTGTCTTGTGAATATATTTGTGATTTTTAAATTCAGGTCTAAAACCAGGCACAGAATACATTATTAAGATCATTGCCCTTCTGAATAACCAGAGAAGCGCACCACTAGTTGGCACAGCCACAACTCGTAAGTATTTACTAATATTCAATTCAATTTCAATTCAGCTTTATTTGTATAGCGCTTTTACAATGTAGATTGTGTCAAAGCAGCTTCACATAAATGGTCATAGTAACTGGAACAGTGTAGTTCAGTTTTTAGTGTTTAAGTTCAGTTTAGCTCAGTTCAGTGTGATTTAATCATTACTGAGAGTTCAAACCCTGAAGAGCAAATTCATCGATGCGTAGCTCTACCAATCCTGAACCATGCGAGCCAGTGGCGACAGCGGAGAGGGAAAAAAAACTTCACCTGATGGGAGTGAAGAAAAAAAACCTTGAGAGAACCAGACTCAGTTGGGCACGACCATTTTAATTTCTCCGCTGGCCAAAAGTCTTGTGCAGAGCTTTAGTCACCGTGGTGGAGGAATGTAAAGAATTCCTTGTTGTAAGCCATATTCTATAAAAATGTCTGCATTATGTAAAACGTTATAGCATACATCGAGATACAAGGAATACTGTTGAATGATACAAGCCAAGGAACAAGGGTTTGGGGTTTGCAAGCATGATGGCTACTGCAGTATAAACAGCACAGCAGCTTGGATTCTTGGAAATCTTGGATTTTGTGAAAGCTTTGATATTGCGCTGGCTTGCATTTCAATTGTACACCTTGCAAAGCCACATATTTTTAAAGCTGCTTAGCTTTTTAGAACTAAATGCAAAAAGAATCTAATGTAAACCGAAGTTAGCTGCATATTTTTGCACCAAGCTGGCAGAACTGCTATCTTACCACTACCTTTTTTAAACTAAAGTGTTCCCTCATCAAAAGATTTGATCAGTGTTTAAGGGGCTGGTCCATCCTGATTACTGTATGACTTTTAATGATTAAAAGTATAATTTTAACTAGTCATCTTTGCCTTAAACTTTATACAGTGTTTAAAATTCAGACTCTTGTTTGGCAAAACCAAATAATGCATTTACTTATTTTAATTGCAAAGCTTTGCAATTTTAAGAAAATTCTTGGATCTACTCCCCTTTTTTATTTGACTGAATCTTCAGTACCTTACTGCTTTGCAACTAGGACTGCTTCCTAACCTGCTGCTTTGCTTTTAATGCTTTTTCCTGCCTAGAGCTGATATCCGGTCTACCTAGCCTGCCCAGTCATGGTGGCCGAGACAAGCTGGATGTGCCAGAGCCTGACAACAGAATTAATACAGTGGGTCCTACTGGTCATGATTCAACGGATGCGCACGGGCAGCACGTGGAGTACACCGAATACAATAATCAGCCCAAACAACCCAACATAGGTTACCAGCCTCAAAATCGTCAGCCAATCTCTCAGCCTAACCAACCTCGACCACAGCCTTATGTGCCTCAAGTTGGGGAGACCCTAGTCTATGTCCCCCAGGTGGGACCCGATGGGGGTCGTGTGCCTCAGATTATTCAGGTTAGTGAGAGGCCTGGCGATGGCCATCCTTTTGGTTTTCCAGAGGACAGGACAGGAAGGCCGCAGGAAGCTCAGACCCAGACTACCATCTCATGGCAGCCCTTCCAGCAGAGTTCTGCCTACCTGGTATCATGTCAGCCAATCACCCATCCAGATGAGAAGATGTTCCAGGTAAAGAACTAGGAAGTATATAAAGGTTCCAGAATTTCTTAATCATCTTACCCTTGCTTTTAAAACTCACAATTGCTTGTTTTGCAGATGCGTGTCCCAGGAACATCCACAACTGCCACTCTGATTGGTCTCACCTCTGGTGCTTCCTATAATGTCATTGTGGAGGCCTTGAAAGGAGCCCTCAAGCACAAAATCCTAGAGGAAGTCGTCACTGCTGGAAATACAGGTAAAAAAGGAAATTCAAGCTTTGATGAAAGCTTAATATGCATACATTTCTGATGCCGACATTGTTCCCTTCAACCCAACAGTTCCAGGAGATGCTACGTCCAGCAAGGACTCGTGTTATGACACTTTCACGGCCACTCACCACGATGTCGGAGCGGAATGGGAGCGCATGTCTGATACAGGCTTTAAACTCTGGTGTAGATGTCTTGGATTGGGAAGTGGACATTTCAGATGTGACTCTTCCAGTAAGTTATTTTAAAGGTCCCGTGAAGCTCATTGAAATGTACATTTCAAAGGAGCTCCTCCCCTTTAAAAAAAAAAAAAAAAAAAAGCCAGTGTTTAGAGCAGGGGTGTCCAAACTCTGTCCTGAAGGCCCAGTGTCCTGGGGCCTCATGTACGAAGACTTGCGTGGAAATTATACTAAAACCTTGCGTACGCACATTTACTGTAAATGTGCGTACGCAGAAAAAAATTCAGATGTATGAAACACTGCTTACGCCAAATCCCACGCATATTCTTTGTACATCTGAATGAACGTGAAACTAAGCGCAACATACACAAGCATAAAACCCCTCCCTGCCTCCTCCCCCGTATGAATGACTCTACTTTGGCAAAGCCCAATGAAAAAGCAAATGCAAAAGCAAGCAATAAGAGAAACTTTGAACAGAATGTGAATTGAAGGTGCTGCTTTCGGAGGTAGACCGGAGAAAAACGGTGTTATTTGCAATTTTGTCCTCCGGAATTAATAACAAAAGAAAAAAATAGAGTGGGGAGAGTTTAGCTGATGCGGTTAACACAGTTGGGTCTGAACATCGCACTGTGGAGTTAAAAGAGAAATAGTGTGATTTATAGGTGTAAAATGTTGTATCCACTTTAACTATCTAAGTGCGAATCCAGCATCTGATGAACTCTTTCTTGTTTTTTTCCCCCGCTACATATCAGATTTTGCCAACTATTTATCACGAGATAGACAAGTAGGAATCATTAATAAGTCTGTGCATCATATTTTATTGGCACATTTATTGAATGGAAATGTTTCTGATTCACGCTTGCAAATTCATCTTCAGATAGTGTCTTTATAGCAATGTGCATGCGGTAGATCGCTCCCATTACAATGGGAAAACAGGCGACCGCTGCAAATTGCGCTTTAATGTTTGGCTGGTCAACTATACGGTATGGAAATCTTATATACCTGCTAGATGAACCCGTCTCATACAGCTGCCACTGCAAGGCTCAGACACGTTGTAGAGTGCATTTTAACACAACTGCCTCTAGGAGTCGCCAATGGAAATAAAACAGACACGCACAAAAAATGTGCATACGCCAGCCATAAAGCTGCCGTGGAGCTGCGCACATTCCCACGTTCAGTTCATCGTTAGTAAATCCAAACGTGAGCGATTCTGAGCGTGAAACCTGGCGTACGCAAAGTTTTTGTGCGTACGCAGCGTTGATACATGAGGCCCCTGGTGAGTTTAGCTCCAACCCCAATTAGACACACCTGAGCTAGCTTTTCAAGTTCTCTAAAATCTGCAGGACACCGCTCCCCAGGAATGAGTTTGGGCACCCCTGGTTTAGATCATTTGATTGGTCAGAAAATTTTATAAGAAACTGAAGTATGAGGTGATTGATCATTGATCTACTTACCTGAAAAATTACAAACTGCAAGCTTTCGATATTCAAATCTTCAAAGTATGAAATGTTGTGTTTGATTTCACAAGTACTTTAAAGGTACAATAGTGTTTTTTGCTCTGTAGGCAGTTTTTATAATGCTTCCTGCATCTTTTCAGAATGGTGTCACGACAGCGGAAATAACTACCGCATTGGCGAAAAGTGGGAGCGTCGGGCAGAAAACGGTCACTTGATGAGTTGCACTTGCTTGGGCAATGGCAAAGGAGAGTTCAAGTGTGAACCACGTGAGTTCTTCCTCTAAACAGACACTCTAAGGTCAGGTTTGGTCACTTCCAAGATCTGGATGTAAATGTTTCCATTTCGGTGTAGATGACTCCATATGTTACGATGATGGAAAGATGTACCAGATTGGAAACCAGTGGCAGAAAGAATACTTGGGGGCCATCTGCACTTGCACATGCTATGGAGGACAACAGGTATAAACAAGCAACTTATGTCCATATACACCAGGGGTGTCCAAACTCAGTCCTGGAGGGCCGGTGTCCTGCAGATTTTAACTCCAACTTGCCTCAACACACCTGCAAGGATGTTTCTAGAAAGCCTAGTAAGAGCTTGATCAGCTAGCCCCGGTGTGTCTGATCAGGGATGGAACTAAACTTTGCAGAACACCGGCCCTCCAGGACCGAGTTTGCATATGCCCGATATACACAGAAAGATTATATTTTAATTGACAAATCAAAGAGTGTGTTTAAAACATGACTCTGAAATTAAATGTGCTGCTTCTCAGGGTTGGCGATGTGAGAACTGCAGAAGGCCAGGTGCTGAGATAAATGCTGACTTGCTTAGGCCTGTGCGCCTTAACAACGGCCAAAGGGTGGTGAGTATCTGTGTTCATTCAAGCATTTCAAATGGCCACACACATTCAAATACAAAGTTATCATGACACATCTATGCACTCACTATGAGCTCAGGAATCTACTTCATGCTAAGTTGCAGTCAGCAATACTTGAGGACAAATGTAGCTGTGCACAATGCAAACCAATAGAAATAATAACCGAAAAAAAACAACCGTTTTATAGTACCCAGCAAGCAGTTTCTGTTTTAAAAAGATGTCTAATAGACGTCTAAACATAGTCATCTTGGCTAAAAGAAGGCTAAATTTGGACTGTCAGTGAAAATCTAATAGACGTCTAAGAATAGACCAAAATTAGACTAGTCAGCAAATAAACAGAAATGAATGACTACACGTGTAAACTCCATATAATCTGTCTATTTGACAGTCTATTTGTCTAGGCTTATTCTTAGATTCTTAGATTTTCACAGCCTAAGTTTAGCCTTGTTTTAACCAAGCGGCCTACGTTCAGATGTCTATTAGTCGTCTATCAAACACAAAAGATGTTAGCTGGGTAATATCTTTTAAAAACATCTCACAAACACTGACAAAAAGAATGGTCAAACAAGTACCTATACAAACTGACAGGGTATGAATGAGCGGCTGCAACTCTTGTTTCAGAGTTGACTTCAGTATTTGTAGCGCAACTGCTTACAGTTTATTGCTGATTAGTGTATGTGTGATACAATAAATCAATAGAGCTCAATGGGATTCAGCCTCTCTTGTCCTAAATACCCAAAAAGATTTGCGCTGTAATGACACCGTCCCATTCTCTATTGCATATAGTTTCTAAAAGGGGAACTATAACACTATAACCTTTATTAATAGCTTCGCAAGTCCTTAAAGGGATAGTTTATCTAAAAATGCTAATTCTGCCATCATTTTCTCACCCTTCACTTGGTCAAAACCTATTTGGGTTTCTTCTGTTGTACACTAAAGATGATATTTTGAATAACGCAGGTATTTGCCACCAACAGACTTCCATAGTAGGATCAAAAAGCATAGAATCACCAAAAGGCGACACTCAATAGAACGTTCCATTGCAACAGCAGCGCACAGCAACAGCCCCAGATTCCGTTCATTTTGGAGTGAAAGCGATCGGCTGTCCATTAGATCTTATTGCTGTTGCGATGGCAAGCAGCTGCTTTGTTTATTTATTTATTTAAAAAGTGCATTTAAGCCAAGATACAACCTGAAAGACGACAATACAACACTTACTATCACAATCATCCGTATTTTTTAATAGTTTATTTTACACTTATAATATGCTGTTGTTCTATTGGAATTTTCATTCCAAAATGGCTGCCGCCAATTTGTTTCCCAAATCGCACTAAAGTGTCACCTCTTGGTGATTCTACGCTCGTTGATAGTAGGATACTATGGAAGCATTTTACAAAATAGATGTTAAAAAGCAAAAATCTACGAGTGATTATAGCGCCTACCGATGGCCGATGTGGTTATAGTCATGGCAGGTATTATTTGGTACAGTGGTCATTTATTTCACTAATTTGATAACCATCAAACATCATCTGAGAAAAGATTAAAATTTACGTTTAGTAAAAAAACACAACACTACATACATATACTAAGAACATAGTGTATAGTGTGCCATTTGGATTGCAGTTATACACATGCAGCTATATTTCAGGCTTTCATCATATAACATCATGCTTTATCTTCCAGAATATTCAGTGCCCCATTGAATGCCTCCGACCAGAACTTCTTGCAGATGCTGTAGTCAATCCCAAAACCCAAGAGTGAAACTTCATCCGACAGTGACGTTCTGCCCCTCCTCATGTGTCGTTTCATGTGGGACATGTAATAAAAGATGTGATGTAATATGGAAATTTACTAATCACATACTGCCTTAAAGCCGCCCTGTTTGTTACCACATCTCTACTGCCGTCCAGCTGCTGCTTTACAGTCAGTCTGTGTTGATGCTAAAGTTGCATTCACTCACAGTTTTTAATTGGCTGTTCTTTATTTTAAGAAGTTTGATTGTCTTAAACTTTTGTTTGCTAGCGTGAGTTATACCTTAAATTGAAAAAGGTTCAAATAATTGCAATATTAAAGCAATCTCCCTTGTTTTTCCCCCCATTTTTGATACTGCAACAATGAGAATAAGCACATTCCATGCTAAAACAGTTTTTTTATATAAAGCTTTCCAGTTTAACTAAATTAGACCCCTCTCCACCCTTCCAAAATAAAAAAAAAAACTACCATAGCAGTTTTTCCAGAGGATTCCAGCCTTTATGAATGGACAAATGTGAGAGAGTCTTTTAAAATAAGTGAATAAAAGCACTGCTTTAGAAGAATGTTAGAGCACCACTGGGGTACACGGAGTTACCAAAACGTCTGAAATTGTCTGTGATCATTTTTCCAACATGGCTCTGTTATTTAGACAGTCAGCACTGTTTTCAGATTGTGTTTCAATTTGCATAACTCTTTGAATGTTTATCCCCTTCATTCTGAAGTGTTTGGATTGTATAGAATGTTATTGGTCTCACTTGACCGTCCTTGTTTTACTGCCGACACCCGCTTTCAACTACTGTTAAATCCATTATTGATATATTGCAAAACTCATGACGTTGTATTTATGAAATCTCGCTCAAATCAAATTGTTTTGGAACAAAGTTCTAAATGACACCATGCAAAAACATCAATAAATGGAAATAAACCCTTAATAAATATTACATTTGCTGAGTTTTTTTATTTTGCAATGCTCACGAGACGCTAAAGGCAGCACAATGGAATGTTTCAGGAAGTGTATGGAAACCATTTCATATTAGATACCATTTTCCAACCCCAGTTGCATCTTCAACAGGGACCACACGGCTGAAATAATGCTAAGAAGTATGTTAAGATGAAAATGAAAAATGAGTGGATTACATTATTCTGAATGCATCAGTATCAAAAAGTCATGCATGAATAATATTCCCACAGTAACTATGTTTAAAATCTGTTAGGTGCCATGTACTCGGAGTTAAACATTAGACTTAACACTGGAAAGTAGAGAGATTTACTACTACTCTGTGTTGAATCATGAAACCTAGGTAGCAACTTGAAACTCCAGTGTACATCTACAGAGAAAACACCTACAGTAGCTGTATATTTGTATGATATATTGTGTATTAGTATTCTATAAGATGCTTTTCACTGATGAAAGGGACGGATCTTGGTGTTTAGCAGGGTAATTCCTAGCTCACTGCGGGCATGCACATCTAGAGAAAGACGCCTGAAGTAGCTGTATACTTGTGGTAGCATATCTGAATTCAGCTGGAAGTTTTGTAGTGATTTTCAGTGATGGAAGAGACGAATGTTGGTGTGTACCAGGGTAATTCCCAGCTCATTGCAGGCCTTGACAACCACGTCATCCGCAGTAGAGCCAGACGGAGCAGCGATATACTCCACACCGCTCTAAAACCAAGCACACACAGAAGAGAGTCAGTGTTTTCATCTTAAAGGGAGAGTTCACCTTAAAATGTGTATTCTAATAGGAAATAGCGCCCTCCAGAGGACACATCTGAGTGACAAAATAAAATCATCCACATGGCCATAGTGAAGTGTTGCTCTAAAACAAAGTGCTCAAAACTAGCCCCTTCGAGGAGATCTTCGGATTTGAAAACATTTGAAAAATATAAATGTACACTGCAGGCCATGATCCTTGGAGCAGGGAAGCTTTTGGTTTCACACACAGTTCTAAATTAGCAAAGGTTCCTTCCTATTCCTTAATCCCTTCAGAAAAACCCTTCAAAGTGATTAGGGAATAGGGATGAGCCCTTCAGAATAGAACCCTGTGACAGTCCCTGCAGTAGCCAT
This sequence comes from Danio rerio, assembly GCF_052040795.2. Lineage (NCBI taxonomy): Eukaryota > Metazoa > Chordata > Actinopteri > Cypriniformes > Danionidae > Danio > Danio rerio. The sequence goes on along the minus strand of NC_141021.1, from coordinate 6,713,093 downwards.
TGATTTCGATAGTATTATATTGTTGGAACCCTGGTCTAAAACTAGCACATGACCATGCACTTTCTGGCCATCTGGGTATTCGAAAACCATACAATTGCGAGTTGCGATATTTTTTTCTAGCCTAGTCTGATGTAGTTAACTACTGCTTGTCAAGTCATGTCTGTCAACTAGCCGATAAACCAAACCAAATTATTTCTCCCTCTGTACCTTTTTTTCAACACCTGAGATATTGGAGGGAGTTATTGATTTTGTGGGACCAATGCCAAAATCTAAATCTCAGAAGCTGTCCTGATGCACAGTATCATAGCGAAAGCAATCATTAAATTTAGCTTCACATTCGGTTTATCAAAAATAATACAAACTAACCAGGGTCGTAAAAAAGTGGGGGCTCGTCTGGGATTTGAACCCAGGACCTCTAGAATAAATAGCTATATTCTAAACCAGTGGTTCTCAAACTCAGTCCTGAAGGTCCGGTGTCCTGCAGATTTTAGCTCCATCTTGCCTCAACACACCTGCAAGGATGTTTCTAGAAAGCTCAGTAAGAGCTTGATTAGCTAGCCCAGGTGTGTCTGATTGGGGTTGGAGCTAAAATCTGCAGGACAAAGGACCTTCAGGACAGAGATTGAGAACCCCTGTTCTAAACTATTGATGTCAATGGATACCAGTTACCAACATCCTTCAAAATATCTTATTTTGTGATCAATAGAAACTTTGGAACAACCTGAGGATGAGTAAGTAGAGTACTTTTTATGTTCAGGTGAACTATCCCTTTAAGAATACATGTACAGAATGAACAACAAACCTTTTTAATGCTACAAAGAATGCTAACAGTGTGCATAAAGCACCATGGAAAAGATGCATGAATAGGAAGTAATGACTGTTTGGTGACCCTTTAAACATCTTTACCTGTTTGGCACGGTCAACATTGTCCCTAAAGGGGAAGAAAGCATCAGAGCTGAGGGCCACAGCCTGCAGAGAACTGATCCAGTTCTTCTTCTCCACCTCTGACAGAGGCTCAGGAACCTCCTCAAAAAGACCCTTCCAGACCTCCTTATCTGGTCCCTAACATACAAACAAATATAGATTAGCTTATCATCAGAAGGACACAGTGGTGCAAAAAAATTAAATAATAATAAAAAAAAAAGGACTCGCAAACTTAAATTAAAAATTGGGATCAATAACTAAAGCTCAGAAGTTGACTAACAAAGTTTTACACAATAAAAAATTATCAAAATCATTAATAAAATTGTAATTTTATTTTTATTTTAATAAATTAATTTGTAATAAACCTATTTGATATTTAACTGTCATTATGTATTTTAGTTGTGATTTTAGTAAAAAAAAAATTATAATAATTTGCACAAACTCTCAGATCCTCAGTACTTATATATTATTATAATTAATAATGTATATTATTTTATCCAGTAAAGAGGATTAAAAATAAATGTGCTTGGATTATTTTGGACCGGGGTTTTATGCAGTAACATTAGTTGATAAATATACTTTATTAAATTATCTGTGAAGTAATATTTTATTAATAAATGTATGCATATAGCACACTTAATAACACCTATATATTTTTAATAATAAGAAATGCATGTTATATAAATTTAGACATTTACAGTTACAAAAAAAGATTTAATTGCTAATTATGGCATTAATAATGGTAATTCACAATTAAGGGTCCTTATAAATTTTATTCAAGGATTTAATAATAATTTTAAAAAGTGTAATATTCGAAAACCTAATATTTGCATCCAAGCATTTAGTTGAAAATGTTGGGTTTTATAAAATAACTGTTCTTCAAGACCAAATAAGCGTGGAAACCAAAAATGGTATACATTTTTTGTAAATGATGTAAGGGTTAAGCACATCTTGCACCCAAATTCTCATTGCTACTTTTATTTTTTGTTTTATTTATTTTTTCCATTTGCGGTGAAAATGATCCACACATTTCTCGTCTGTTTCTGAGAGATAGATCCACAACTGTTACAATTTACTACATTCACAAAATGTCTACATGTCTAGACATTGTAGTTTTTGTTGCTACTTATGAAAGCATGGTTGCAGACAATCCTGAAGCAGCTAAATAGTTCAATATATCCCTGTATGACTAGTACAAATGACCAATGTTTAAATAGACTACCTCTCCAACTGTGCCGCTGACATACTGATCAATAGCATTAGCCATCTCTGCACGCTTCACTCCGCTGCGGAACCTCATACTGAGCACTCCTGGATGGTGCCTGAGCCACCAGTTATCAGCCTTGTCTCCTGCCAGCCGGGTGCAGTGGATACGAGACTGCTGCCCAGCTCCGATGCCAATCACCTAACAAACACACACCAGACAACAAATATTTTTATACTGAATTTCCTTTATATATATAAAATGTATAAACTTTTGTTTACCTGCCCATCCTTAGCATAACACACAGAGTTAGACTGGGTGTACTTTACAGCGATGGAGGCGACGATGAGGTCTCGCAGAGCACTCTCAGAGAGCTTTAACACAAAAATCACATCAACTGTGTTAGAAGATCCTTCACATTAACACAAAAAGAGTATTTCAACAGTCTAATGCAATCAAATACCAGAGACTAAACCAGGGTTTCTGCAGATATCATAATGTCAAATTGATGACTTTAAGACCATTAAATAATAAATTTAAGACACAAAGAGACAAATGCAAAAATCCCAAAATTAGTGGTAAAATAAATATTCAAATTGCACTGTACTAAAGACTAAAAGTTAGATGCACAATTGAACTACAGGAAAAAAACATCTGAAAGCCGATTTATACTTTTGCCTGGCGCCACATTGTGCACCTCAAGAAACAGACAAGACTTTTATACTTGACGCATTCGCCATTTAGATCTTGGAGATTCTTTTAAATGACAGGGGGCGGTCATAAGAAACAGACAGTAAAATCAGACGGATAAACAGAGAAGTAGAAAGCTTCTGGAACTACGTCATATCATTAATATCATTTAAGATAATTGTTTTTAATTATTTTTATAATTTATTATAAAGATTTTTATAACCATTTAAAAAATTTTTAATAATTTTTTTTTTATCTAAATGATGCATCAGTTGCTTTTGTTCACATCTCAGACAGTTCTACCCATTAAAGTTAAATATTAAATGGCAACAGATCTTGGGTTGCTCTACAATTACATTTTTAGTATGGCAAGAATACAAACAGAAAAATAGTACACTTACTAAAAATACTGACTTTTTTTATTTTGCCCACTCAACTCATTTAGTTATCATCAATAAAGCCTAGAAATTGGGCATCAATATATTGTAAACTGATAGGTTCATATATTTATTTCCAGTTACATTTGAAGTCAGATTTAATACCCCCCCTGTTTATTTTTCCCCAATTTAATGGAAAGCAGATTTTCTCAACACATTTCTAAACATAATAGTTTTAATAATTCATCTCTAATAACTGATTTATTTCATCTTTGCCATGATGACAGTAAATAATATTTGACTAGATATTTTTCAAGACACTTCTATACAGCTTAAAGTGACATTTAAAGGCTTAACTAGGTTAATTAGGGTAACTAGGCAGATTAGGGTAATTAGGCAAGTTATTGTATAACGATGGTTTGTTCTGTGGACTATTGAAAAATATTTAGCTTAAAGGGGCTAATAATTCTGCCTTTAACATGGTGTTTAAAAATTAATTAACTGCTTTTATTCTAACTGAAATCAAACAACAAAGAATTTATCCAGAAGAAAAAATATTATCAGATCAGTAGCTCGTTTGCATTAAAAGAGACAACGAAAAACTGTGATCTTCAACCTAAAGAGTGTCATTTATAGCATGGTATAAAGTGATCTTTAAGGTATTTTGAGCTCAAACTACAAACACTTTTGCGGGGACACCATAGGACAACTTTATAATGAAAATGTAACATTGGTAGTTGCTTTTCTTACCTTTCCCTTTGACACAATGTTGCTGAAGAGCTCTTTATCAATGACAGCTCCATTCCTCTTCTGTTTGAGATGTAAACCAAACAGCACCCTCACCTCTTCCTCATCAGGTTCATATTCAGGATCCATCTAAAAAAATTAATTACTTAATTAATTAAATGGATAAATACCACAAAGGGTTACAGTCATGTTTAAGGACATGGACTTCAGGATAATTCTGAGACTTTAAAGGGGAAAAAAAGAAAAAATAATAATAATATTAATCTATATGTTTCAAAGTCTCATCATTAAAATTTAGTAACACTTATTTTGAAGAGACTGCATTAAATTGACATTACAGACTCTGTTGTTGAACATTTTATTTAAAAAAAAGAATCTTTTATCTTTTACAATTTTAAAAATGTGAACTCACCAAAAATAAAGCTGTTTGCAACATCAATTATAAAATCAAATCAGCAAATTAGAAAATCTGAACAATCATTTGACACTGAAAACTCAGCGATCAAAATAAACATTCAGACAAAGATCAAATCCTCCATCTCTTCAATCAATCCACAAGCATGCGCCTACCTTAAGGACACAATAGTTTCCATTCTTCTTTTTGGACAGAATTCGCAGGGCATCCTCTTCATAACCAGGAGCAACAATACCATCAGACACCTACAGAAAAAGGAGCAAAGTGCTGCATAAAATTATTGAACTTTTGACCTTCAGAAAAGGAGATTTTTATAAAGAAATGTAAATGTCAGAATTATCAATGTAAATGTATAACTTCAAATGCAATACCATAATGCAATGTATTTATTTAATACCATCCCAGCAACCAAGGCAATTTTCATGAACATTTTAGTAATATATATACAAATAAATAAATAAAAAAATTTTTAGTGCCAATACATAATAAAAATTCTAAAATGTGTTCTTGGTGTCACTTTGCTAAAAATGTTACAATACCATATGGCATTACCAATGACAAACATTTTTCAACTATCTAAATAATATGAGCTGACCACAGGGTTGAGGTCTACATTATGACCAAAGAAATCCTTACGCCCCATTCACACGAGGCGTCAGCTTTTGATTTCACTTTGATGGGTGACGTCAGGCATTGCCGAACTGCATTGTGGATCTGTCGGATCACTGCTTCAGAGACGTTGCTCGCTGCAGAAGTTGGGACTTAACGTTTCAAACGCCGACGGAAGCGTCAGCCAATCAGATCGCTGTATGCAAATACACCAGCTCATACAGTGGTCTATTGCTGACTAATTTCATTGGCTGATGCTGCTATGACGATCACATCAGCCCTAACTTCAGACTCGCCCTCTGTCAAGCGATGACGCTGAAGCCCCATTAGTCTCATATTGCTCTTGATATTGTAATGTTTATTAATACTGATACTTAGAGTTATTTTGTGTTTGGATTAAAGCTTCATTATAATCAGATTTTAAAGCATTTGTTCATTTTAGTGACACTTGCTTTATGAGAATACGAACTCTTCAATGTGACCTAAATGTAAACTGACCTCTCTGGAGATGATCTTGGCAGTGGGAACATCACAGACATCAGACACAGCGATGAAGTCTCCAAAAGAGGACATTCTGTCAGATCCTACAAAACATTATGCAGTTTTTTTTAAAGCCTAAACATGCTAAAGAGTAATGCCTGTTGATTGATGTCTCAGTACTAATCACAGAAAATGAAGTGTGGAGCGATGTTTGACCTCTGGCTCTGGCGTACGCAGTGGCGAGAGGAGTGAGATCCTGCAGCATGTCATTCACCATACACACTTTGGCCTCGTCTTCACTCAACGGGACGCCGACAGCAGCTCCTGAAAGCATTTAATTCAGAAGTGTCTTACTTTCTGCAAGACATAAATTGAGGCCTGCACATTCCAAAATTAATGCAATCACACCTTTGGTCAATCACATTTACCGTTTGTCCGTCAAAAAATATACACTTTTTATTTTGAGTTTTTCAAAGCAAGTGTTTGGAGATGTATTTTGACAATTCAGACCCACTGTATAAGCCACAGAGGTCAAAGCCAGTTCCTAGGCTCGCAGCTCTGCACAGTTCAGTTTCAAACCTACTTCAACACACTTACCTGTAGGCAGTGTTGGGCAAGCTACTTAAACTGTAGTGAGCTAAGCTATTAGCTACTCTACTTAAAATGTAGCTTAACTACACTAAAAGCTACCCTATTGGAAATTTAGCAAGCTAAGCTAAAAGCTACATGGCAAAAGTACCTACATCTACCTATATCTAAGCTATTTTTGCAATTTTAATTTTTACGTCAAAGTATCATGAAACATGAGGCAGAATGAGTACAAGCTGGAGGGACTGTGTCTCTCAGCTGGCCAGGGAACACCTCGGGTTCCCCCGGGAGGAGCTGGAGGAAGTGTCTGGGGAGAGGGAAGTCTGGAGATCTCTCCTGAGACTGCTGCCCCCACGACCCGGTCCCGGATAAGCGTATGAAAATGACATGGACATCGAAAGCTTGACAAACAGTTTTGGAGAATTTGAGGTTTTCCCATACAGACAGAATGCCTGAGCATACTGCCCGAGTTTCAAAGATGGCCACCGAGTTAAATTACTTGTCTTAAAGGGACTTTGTACCTCATATTGGACATGTATTTGCAAAATAATCTGACATTAAACATTAAACATTAAACCCACATGTCTAATCAGCTGTTTCTATTATGCTTACCTTGTTTACTGCTGGTTGCTAGGTTACCAATTCTACACTAAGCTGCTCTAACAACTTGATGGAAACGCACTTAATTCTCACCTACTTTTGAGAAAGAATTGCTTCAATTTAGGATGGACACCCGGACACTGGCTGTTTTTAAGAAAGATCAACAGATAAACATTGAAAACATCAAAAAAAAAAAAAAAAAAAAAAGAGTCTTAATGTGGATGAACACTAAAGCCTCCTTTTCACACGGCAAACGACAAGCGACAGATCAGAAGTCATTCATTTTCAATGGAGAGCAGTCCGGGAGCTGCGTTGAGTTCCGATCATCTCCGTATGCGGAAAATTCGGATCTGAATTGAGCTGCGGATCCGTTGAAATATTTGAACTCGTGCGACTAGACGGCATGCGACCTGCCGACCGGATATGTTGTATTCTAGTGTTGTCCAATCAGATCCGTGCGTGCGAGATGAGAAATAGGAGTTTATTTGGTTATTTTTTTAATTATAAAAAGTCTATACTAAAAAAAAACTTTTCTGTTCATAAATGTAAGTAAGAAAGTAATAAAAATATATATTTTTTAATGTCGTCACATTCCCTCCGATATTTTAGCGGTCTGAGTTTCTAGCATTCATTCATCCATTAAACTATGTAAACACACAGAGAATAAAGGCTCTTGCTTTTTCCCTCCTTTATTTCGGACACCGTGAGAATCAGCTTCTCCCCCGTGGTGCACGACAACACTGAAAATACTGTGCGGCTGCCACAAGGGGGCGTATTCAGACAGTCGTGTCCAAATGTGTGTGCAATGGAAAGGCGGCTTTATGATGATCTTTGGAGCATGTTTGTGTTCATACCTGCAGGACTGACGTGTTTAAATGAAGTGGCGGCTGGCAAACCGAGAGCCTTCTTCAACTCTCTGACCAGCTGCCAGGCGTTCAGAGCATCGCACAGATTAATGAAGCCAGGCGATCCATTCAGCACTAAAACAAACATTCAAATTAATATGGCGTTCATGGTTGAATAGCTCTCTGATGTGTGGCCATATTTACCTGTGAGCGGAAGTGCTGGTCGTGTAGTGTAGAGCTGAGCTGGTGCTTGATGTGGGTTCATCCCGTAACGCAGAGGAAGCTGGGAAACTCCTCGACTGTATTCACGTCTGAAGTAATCAGAGATGGCCTCGTCGTACTGAGCGGTGTGCGTGAAGGCCTGACGAATTACAAATACAAATTCATACACTAAAAAAAATTATTTATAAGTAACTGGACTGAATTTAGAGCTCTAAATAAATAAAAATAAAACAATTAATGAGTTCACTAATGACGATACAGTGGATGTCTAGAGTAGTATTTCCCCAACCCTGTTCCTGGAGACACACCAACAGTACAAATTTTGGATGTCATCCTCATCTGACCCATTAACTTCAGGTTTTGGAGACTCTTCTAATGTTCTGATGAGTTGATTCCGGAGTGTTTGATAAGGAAGAGGTTGAAGATGTGTACTGTTGGTGTGCCTTCAGGAACAGGGTTGGGAAACACTGGTCTAGAGAGACGAGTGACTAATACAAAGAAGAGAAACACTTAGGGCCCCATCATACATCCGGCGCAGTGTGGCGCAACGCGCGGCACAATACTTGTTTGCTAGTTTCAGCTTGGCGCAAAAGTCGTTTTGAGGCGTTGCGCCACGCTCTTTAAATAGCAAATGCACTTGCGCTCATATGTGCGCCCATAGGCGTTCTGGTCAAAAAAGAAAGGCGTTCTGAGGCGGACTGCTGGCGCGTTGCTATTTTAAGAAACTATAATGGATTTTTCATTAGACCAAAACAAACCCGGTCTAAACTCCAACGCAGAGTTGCGCCTCGCTTACACACTGCTTAATAGCCTACACACAAAATAAGCAAATATCTTTACATATGAAAAAATTTAAATATTAAGAATATATATAGGATATAATAATAATAATAATAATAATAATAATAATAACATATATAGGATATAAATGTAAAGGATTAAAATATTACAAAACCTTATTTTCTAGCCTACATAAATATGAAAAACCATTGCTTTTATGCCTTCATCTGTATAATGTTATTATTTTTAGCAGTATTATTTATGCATATTTATATTTGTTTTATTAAAAACAAGCTTAGATTTGCCCTACTGCAGGTTTTAGACCATATAGGGCACTGCATGTGTTTTAGGATATAACTCGGTTTTTTTTAAACATACTTCGCTATTATTGGTTATTTATTCGTTTGCTGGATATTAGAACTGAATTAAGAAATAGTTTTGAAACAAATCTTTGCGCTTAACAAACTAAATTAATTATTTATAGACTAATTGATGCCTGTGCATAAAGGTTTCCTTATCCAAGAGAGCGAAAGTGAAAGTAGATTGATTATCTCTCATTCTCAGCAGTAGATGCTCTGTTTAACTGTTTTGTTTAAAAAAAACTGTTAACTGTTTGCTAGAGAAATGCTCAGTTTTTCCACTTCGACTTACTTTACGTCCTGTAAACAGCAAATGCTCTTATGGCGCAACAAAGGGGGCTCTTAAAGGGAATGGGAGATGAGACTCTGATTGGTTTATTCTCAAAACACACCTATAACTCATCAAGAAAATAAACTCACCCCTTTTAGACCATGCGCCACGGCGCAAAGCATATTTTCCCGTCCTTAAGTTAGCAAATATAGATTCTGTCACGCCCTAAAAGCATTTGCGCCCTGCGCTTTCCGTTTTGCTCATGGACCGTCAAAATAGAGCCCTCTATATTCATGACATGAATCCTGAATAAAATGTTAAAAGCGCAATCGTTAGCATTAATAACATCTTCAAATGTTTCTTGCTAAGATCGCTGGTTTGAGTCCCGGTTGGGTCAGTTGGCACTTCTGCATGGAGTTTGCATGTTCTCCTCATGTTGGCCTGGGTTTTCTTGCGCTATAGGTGAATTGAATAAACTAAAATTGGCCGTAGTGTATAAGTGTGAATGAGAGTGTATGAGTGTTTTCCAGTACTACGTTGCAGCTGGAAGGACATCAGCTGTGTAACAATCAATGCTCCAAAGCCTGAACTTTGACTGCAGCCGCCTTTCTCTACAGCAAATATTTGAGACATGCCGTTGCAACAGCAGAAATTCTTGCAGAAATCGCAGTCAGGAGTTTATCAAGACAGTTAAACATGCGAATCAATGAATGCAATCACATTCAGACGCATGAAGCAGACGTGAATGAACCTATTGCTCAATGCTAACAGCAAACCTTTGAGCAAGTCTGAACATGGTTTACCACAAAACTCAGAACTCAGTAATGCAGAATATGCTCATGCGTGGCTATGCATCTGAAGAAACTCTCTCAGTCTCTGAATGTCTCCTGAATTTTATGTTAAGAGGCCTAAAATAAAAGTATTTACTGCATTCAGCTCACATCAGATGATTTTGGGGCCTTAAGCAATTCCAGCCAAATGGCCTGAAAGTCCTAATCTACACCCTTTGTATTTATTAGTTTCTTTCGCTGACTTTTTCTTGTATAACTTTTTCGTACATTTACAAAAAAATACAAATGAAAACAACTAAAAACAACAAATAAATCATTTCGTTTTTAAAACTAAATCTTCATCTAATTTGACTGCTGAACTGCTCCATTATTCAGAGGTGGGGGACAAATTTGCACAGATGTAATAATTATGATAAATTATTTTATTAGACCCCAGACTTTACTAAATATGAGGAAACAATGTTGGTTTATTCATATTCATTTATTTATTTATAAAATAAAATTTATACTTCTAGCTATTTATTAGGGAACTCCAAATTTCTTGAGAAATTTGGCCCCAAGCGGCCGCTTGCCTCACTTATTAAACTCGCCTTTGGATCAAAGAGTTTCACATGTGCACAAAGGTTAGTGGGTCAATAATCCCCACGCGTTTACCTTGAGCGCGAGAGTTTTGCGGGTTTCCATTGTGGTGTCGTGGATTTCAGAGGTCTCCATTTCCTTGGCCACAACATTGTAGTCGGATGGATCGCAGACGACGGTGACTCTAGCGTGATTCTTAGCTGCCGCTCGAAGAAGCGTAACACCACCTAAAGAGGATTATGGGAATAATGGTGAAACATGTCAACTGGAGAACCTCACAAAGGTAGTCAAGACATGTTTGAAGTACAGATGAAATTAAAACTAACCATATGATTTTGTGAGCTCACAATGCTAGTTTTGCGGTGAACATTTCAATTGTGCGTGTCATTAAGGAGAAAAAAAAATACTTTGCCCTTGTAATCTAAAATCAAAATCTGAAAATGTACTTCCTGTTTGTTTTCAGAATAGGTTAGTCTGAGGTATTGGGTGTGGCTAAAAAACTTAACCACACCCCTCCAACTGTTTTGACAACAAACAGAAATGTCGAGGAGGAGGTATCTGTTAGCTTGTAACTCGAAACCCGAAACTCTTATCGTGATGTTTCTGAATGACATGCCTACTTTACTACATCAAATCAGCTCGCAGCAAAAAAATAAAATAACAGGCTACGCCCTCTGTTTTCTTCATTTAATAATCGGTTTCTCTAGAAACTGAATCACAATACACAAGAAAAACAGTCACAGCTTCCAGTTCAAGCGGACTTTAAATGGAAATTTATTTAGATTTAAAACCAAATCTTTCTCCAATGAAAATGATGCTGTTTAGAAACACAATTAATGATTTTTTGCACTTTTTTAATCATTAACTAAATAAATCCCCAATAAAACGAGCTTAACATTTATTGAATATTATATTAAATAATTAGTTGAACTACGATTGAAACATGCAGTAAAAAAACAGCATGATATACAAAAAAACCTACAAAGATGGCATTATAGATAAAACACAAAAACGCACATTTGAGTACATAACAAGACTTGTCTCGGATTGTTGTCTTGATTTTGAGCATAAATAGAAATTTGCTTTGTTTTACAGTGTACTTGCAATTAATTTAGTAGTCACAGTAAAATTGTAATAATTAAATGGAATAACCTTAAACCAAACTCTAATCCTGTAGGCCCACCCGGAATCTGCACACGCAGAATTCCACAGATTTCTACAGATTTTTAGCCCATCATTAATTCTGTTGAGTAAATGTGTGTAAATCTATATTTATTCAGTGTTTTTTATTAATTTCAGTAATGTTATTGACTTATATGAAAATGTTCATCTGATTTATGTACAATGCAGTTTGTGCAGTGATATTCTCTGTCTTTTACTAGATACATTATAAGAGAGACTTGCTTTGTTTACCAAATAAAGTGAATCTATTTGGATTTGCAATTTAAACATTAAATAAAAGTTAAGACATTATTTTTTTATTTCACATATTAAGGTTTTAGTTATAATACTTCCAAAATAATTCTACTGAAATCCGCAGAAATAGAAATAGAAATAGCAAAAAACGTACGTAGATTCCGTCTGGCCCTACCTATACCTAATAATTCTTAACTGCAAAATTCCTGCATTTTTATACCTCAACGCACAATTACACTATAACATGTACATCAAAACAAAGTGTAATACACGAGGTATTACTTAAACGTTTACAGAAATTCATTACTCTTTTCTTAAACATTAATCTTGTTAAATATTAAATTACAGGTCATTTCTGAACCATTGGTCCCACTTTAGAAAAGGTGGTCTTAAATAATATTCAATATTAATGCATTTATTCATTCATTTTCTTGTCGGCTTAGTCCCTTTATTATGTTTTAGCCTACCCAATTCACCTGTACCGCATGTCTTTGGACTGTGGGGGAAACCGGAGCACCCGGAGGAAACCCACGTGAAGGCAGGGAGAACATGCAAACTCCACACAGAAACGCCAACTGAGCCGAGGTTCGAACCAGCGATAATGCATTTATATTATAATGTATAATACCTAAACTAATATAATACTTGCACTGAAATGTATAATTTGTTACAACGTACTTAGTCTAAATCCATGTTTTTTATGTTGTACTTACGATTAATTAAATACCTGTACATCTCTAGTTAATTGCATTTTAAGAGTTCAGATGCAAAAACCTCTAAATGCTTAATTCTCTTCTAAAATGTACTTCTTAATCAGGCTCGTGTGTGTATGTTTTTGTAATATCACTATTAGAGCATAGAATTAGCTTATTTCATGGCCTTTTAGAGTGGAAAAATGCTAAAGTCACGATGGAGATTTAAGATAAGATGGCACATAGAGGCTAAAGCATCTGAACTCTTCATTGGTAATTACAGTTGATCATCCCTTAAACCTTAACCCACCCTTAAACCTATCCATACCACCATACCCGCAGTCAACCCCACTAGTATACCATCTCAAGAGCACCAGAAGTGTTCTGCAATACATTTTCTGAACACAGAAAATACAATGTATATTTATGCAAGCACGTAGTAGTTAAGGGCACCTAATATAAAGTAGGACAGAACCATTAATCAAAACCGTATGGAGATTTAACAGTATACAGACCGATGTCAATCTGCTCAACAGCGTCTTCCACAGTCACACCAGGGGATGAAACGGTCTTCACAAACGGGTAAAGGTTGCACACGGCCACTCTTGAAGAACGGAAATAATAAATACTTAACTGTTACTGATGCAACTGTACTAATTACACTTACTACTTACATAAAATTATCTATACTGCAAGCTTTGCAATACTACATAAAGACTACTATAGTTCACAGTGCTCATGTGACTATCAGCAAACCAAACTTCACTCTGATTGGCTGAGAAAGTGAGATCAAAGAGGATGTGGTCACAGCACAGCAGCACTATTTTAATTATCAGTGAATAGATTACCAATGCAGAGTCTGTACTTCTAACAAAAAACCAATTGAGAGCATGTTAGCACCACAAAATCTGATTAGATCGCGTCACAAGACAATCACTCGTGAAATAACATGACCTCAATTTAGAAATCAAAGCATAAAGCATTACCTGACAAGACTAAACCCAAGTTTTTCCATATCAGCATTATCAGATGGAGTTTTTCTGGCCAAAATACCACCGTGGACAGCCGGATGAAGGGTTTTAACTCTGCCTCCGAGCATCTCAGGGAATCCAGTGATCTCGGATACATCCCTGTAGCAGAAATCAGATATCTAATTAAAATCAATGGTGATAGACTGGAGTAATGATGCTGAAAATTCAGCTTTGCAACAAAGGATTAAATAGTACCATAACATATAATGAAATGGAAAACACTTATATTAAATAGTAGGGATGTAACAATATTGTAAATACCGTCATACCGCAAAAAGCAATTTCTTTCAATATTACCGTGGTTGTGACTATTTTTATGATAAAGGAAAAGCAAGGCAAGGCAAGTTTATTTATATAGCACATTTCATACACAGTGGCAATTCAAAGTGCTTTACATCTAAATCTATTTACACTAAAATCATCTATTTACACTAAAATCATAGGTCTTTTGGTGAAAAGTTTGCTCAGGCGAATGGAGCGAATGGGAGGTAGCGGAAACTACAATTTTCATCAGCCCAGGCGTGGCCGCCATCCTTTGCGGTCTGTTGTCGCTACAGATCCAGTAATGCAGAAATGGAGGGTGCTGCTTGTAGCGGCAAAGAAAAAGAGCTAAAAATGGTCGAACCTAAAGCGGGTTTTAAATCAGATGTGTGGAAGCATTTCAGTTTCTCTCTGAAAAGAAACAAGAAGAAAAGGTGACAGAAAAAAGGGTATGCAGGCACTGCCAGACTGTGCTGAAATACAAGTCGGGGAATACGACTAACATGATGGGGATTCTTTTAGTCATGGGGACTACAGAACACAGCACACTGCACAGATTGATGGAGACACTGATTTGTACCACCAAGAGACCTCTATCTCACTCATGGCTTGTCCTTTCGAGTGGTGTTTTTTTTTTACATGGTTTAATATTTTTTATTAAAATTGAATAATTTACGTTCCTGTTTGAAAGTTTACAGATAGATAATTTGTATGTCATTGATCTGTTCAGTGTTAAGGTAACCTGAACATTCTAGCACTTTTTTTGAGTCTCTTCAAAAGTTTTGTTTTGCCTTTAAATGATTCAATAAATACCGTACTGTGCCATTCATACAGAGGTATTGCCGTATCGTGAATTTTTGATACCATTACATCCCTATTAAAAAGTAATACTATTTATGGTATTGTGTATTGGTATTTAATATGGTCTTAAATAGTAATACTATTTAACAATATTAACTCATATTTCGGTTACATTTACTGCCGTGAAATGTTTAAACACAAATAGTTATCATAAACTTATAAAAGTTTGTGACATTATACTCAAAACTGAACTTTTACATAACTTATAACAGTTATGTTTCCAATAATGCATTTTGGGATACTGCTGTAAAAAGTGGGTGGAAATACCGGAAGGAAATCCCAAGATGTGAATAGAACCAAAGTGTGAAAAAATAAACCTGATTTACCACAGTGTTTCCGCAGATTTCATCAAGTCAAATTCAAGACATTATGAATACAAATTCAGACTTTTGAAGGTTTTTAAAAATATATATTTTAATAGTCATCATCAGGTTTAAACAAATGTTAAAGGAAGATAATTGAACCATAAAAAAAAAGACTAGTCCTGCACAATATATTGTTTCTGCATCGATATCGCAATGCGAATGTCCGCAATAGTCACATCCCAAGATATGAAATGTTAAGCTGGGATTAGAGTTGATCAACAATTAAGAATACATGAAATCTGTGGAGTCATTGCGAAGTATAACCATAACAGAGTAAAACTTAATCATTTGCATGTGTTTTAAAGGCATTTCAACAGAGTTTAAAACATTTGGGCACAAAATAAATACATTTGTAACTTTAACGAAGAATACTTTTACTGATTTAATAGTTTCTGTATCTTAATACTGTTTGACCATAAAGTACTGTTTATTCTACTTTTTTCATTGCTGTATTGCAGTTACTTTTTTTTTTAATGTATACATGATTTACACCCGTACAAAATCACCCCAATTAATCTAAATAAATGATTTCTTTCCAAATAGCACCATTCATGCCATATGTTGAAACTAGTGCTGGGTGATATGGCGAAAATGTAATGTTGATGTTTATTTTCCATATTGAACGATAACGATATATATTTCGATTTAAGTTGTTTATGCTACCAGATTTAAAAAGGGTGCCCCAACAATGACTGAAGCCACAAAAAAATAAAAATCAGTGCGTCCATTAAATGGCATAACATTTTCGGACTTTTAGATTCCCGTTGTTGCACATTTCTGCTGTGTGACGGGCTCTTAGATCAATATAGAGTAAAAACGTCCAGAGCTTATCATTGTTATTGACATAAATTATAGCGATTCAATATAATACCATTTATCTAACCAGCCCTAGTTGAAACTATTCATATCATATGTACCAGGAAAACAAAATATCGCAATGTCAGATTATTTCAATATCAAGCAGCCCGAATAGTCATTTAATAAAACTTTTGTTAACAGGATTTACCAAAAGTGTTGTTGTTGATAGGATGAATGTTGGCCAAATTGGATAGCTTTACGTAGATAAAGGAAAACGAAGACATGCAAGTCTTAAATTATTTCAAACAACACAATATTTCAGTGAAATGTAAGACTTTTTAAGATTAGTTTTTGGAAATTTAAAACTTTTTTAGACTTAAGAACACTCAGACACCTCGCACAATTTATAAATATGTAAATTTCTATAAAAGACACAGTTTTCTTTTTCTGGACATACTGCCTTTTTAGTATTTCGTTTTTTTTAACAAACGATGGCACTGTAAACACATTTGAATGGCATGCAGTAATAAGAGATGCGTGACCTGACTGCAAGTCCAGCATCTCTGAGTGTTTTGGCGGTTCCTCCTGATGCCACTAATGACAGACCTACTGACACCAGACGCCTGGCGAACTCCACCAGTCCAGTCTTATCCGAAACGCTCAGCAATGCTGAAAGAGAAAAATCAATGAGTCAAATCAATTAGACAACCAGAAACTGTCCAAGCTCAGGACAAAGCATGTGACATTTCAACAAATGAAGCAATATGGAGAGTAGTTCAAATTGCATGTGATGATGACTAAACCACATCCATTTTTGTTTTTTGGCACAAAGTAAAACAATGATTGGATCAGGCTACAATACAATAGTCAGTTAATGATGTTTTAATAATTACACTGTGATGGTTTTAGACAGCAAAGTTACTTTGTTAATATGAAGGTCCAAGTCCAAAAAAAAACACGTCATATTTTTTAATGTACATGTGAAATATAATTTCTAAAAGTGACTTTACATACATAGAAAGCGTCTTAAAATCTAAAATATAGTAAAAGTTGTGCTTTTTAAAATAACACTTAAGAAAATATGATAAAATATAAGGGGAATAAACTCCGACTCATTCATGTGGTTTCTTCTGAAAATTAAATGTATAAATAAAAATAAGTACGAGAGTCAATAAGTCAGAAAAAAAAACTTAGAAAAGTAAATAAATGCATAAATAAATAAACAAACAGGCCTTATTTCGAAATTCATAAATATGTTTTTGAATGATAGTCCAACCTATTTGTAAGAACACCCTAATAACTTGTACCAAAAATTACATATTTGATAACTGATATACCTTATTATTTACAAAAATAAGCCTAATTTTAAGACTATAATGCAACATGCTTGAGCCAAATGCAGGGTATTACCATGGTACGTTTGTCTATACAATTAATAGTGGGATATCAGGTCAGCATGTGAATAAGTATCATACACAAACTCTTTTCTCTACATCTATAAAGTTTATGTAGACAAAATAATCAAAAGACGAAATAAACAAAATAAACGTAATACTGTAGAACTTTGTAACTATAAAGCATTATGTTTGAGCCAAATGCATGGTTATACCATGGTACGTTTGTCTATTAAAGTAATAGGGTAATTTCAGGTCAGTTTGTAAATAAGTACCGCACACAAACTCTTTTCTATGCATCTATAAAGTTTATGTAATGTTAGTAAAGTCTGTGACGAAGCAACATGTCATCATCGTCCTACATCACCCCACAAAACAAACACAGCATACTAGATTTATATGCAAAACACGCAGAAAGTTTAAAAAGCAATAAGATTACCTATTTCAGATGCCATGCTGCAGAGAAAGCGGAGGAAATCAGAGATTTGTGCTGGAGCGTCTCGTGAAGCGCGCGGAGTTAATCAAAACACGTGGATGCAATAGTTTTATCCGCGTAGATGCATGATGGGAATTGTAGTTTTTGAATTAAACGACACTCCCACTTCAGGGAAACTTGTTTAAAATCAGTTTTGTCGTAAGTATCCAGCTATAGAAAAGTGATTAAGAGACTTATCTGGATTTACAATTCAGTCATTGAAGTGTTTTTTTTTTTTTTTGTAATTATGTTTAATGCTAATTTAAAATAAAAAATGCGATCAAGAGCATTTTTGTTTTCATTAAATAACAAATAATATTTATTTTTAGACAAACCCAATATCGGTTTAACTGTTCAATAATTAGTACCCTAATATTCATAAAGAAAATTCTGACACTATCATTTTTTAAATTAATGCTTTCAGCGTTTAAAATAATAATAATTGTATAAATTCATTCATTCGTTTTTCTTCGTCTTAGTTCTTTGTTCTTTATTCATCAGAGGCCACTACAGTGGAAGGAACCGCCAACTTATACAGCATTTGTTTTACACAGCAGATGCCCTACCAGCCGCAACCCATCGGGAAACACCCACTCTCATTCACACACATACAGCCAATTTAGTTTATTAAATTCACCTATAGTGCATGTCTTGGGACTGTGGGGGGAACCGGAGCACCCGGCGGAAACCCACGCAAACTCGGGGAGAACATGCAAACTCCACACAGAAATGAAAACCGGCCCAGTCAAGACTCGAACCAGCGACCTTCTTGCTGTGAGGCGACCGTGCTAACCACTAAGGTACCGTGTTGCCTTAAATAAAAGTTATTAAAATAATTATTAAATTATAAAATAACATTTTAATCAAACCCACACCTAACAAACCCAGGAAAATCAAAGCGAGAATTTTCAACTGGTCTCTTATTACTCTTCATATATTTAAATAGGCTATTTTTAATATTATTCACACTTTATTAAAAATGCACTGTTGCAGTTACGTACCGAAACATAAAAGATAGGAGTCATGATGCATGTTCAAACAGATACCACAGAAATATATCAATGAAAGTTGTCATTTACCTTTGCAAACACACCGAAAGATGGCGCCTGTCGCACACCTTGCATTTTCACAACATGAACTCCCAATGCCTTCTGAAGCTCCTCGCTTTGTCCTCTTTGCGTCTTCTTTGAGATCAGCAGAACATTAGAAGTTCTAAAAAAGACTGACATCAATATTTAATCTTGATAAACCTAGCCAAAATATATAACAGTAGGTCTACATTTCATATTAGCTCAGTGGTTAGCACTGTCGCCTCATAGCAAGAAGCTCGCCAGTTCGAGTCCCGTCTCAGTTAGCATTTCTGTGTGGAGTTTACATGCTTTCTCCGTGTTGGCGGGTGCTCCGGGTTCCCCCCAGTCCAAACACATGCGCTATAGGTGAATATAATAAACTAAATTGGTCGTATGAGTGTGTGAATGAGTGTGTATGGATGGTTTCCAGTACTGGGTTGCAGCTGGAAGGGCATCCGCTGCGTAAATAATGTGCTGGATAAGTTGGTGGTTCATTCTGCTGTGGCGACCCCAGATGAATAAGGAACTAAGCTGAAGGAAAATGAATGAATGAATATTTAATTAAGTGATAAAATGTTAGAAGAAAGAAACAAACACAAATTATTATTATTATATAATTCCCATTACAATAAATTTAAATCCAACTTAAACCTGCCTAGGCTGGTTGGCTGGTTTTGACTGGTTGACCAGCCTGGTTTTAGAGGGGTTTTTGGCCATTTCCAGCCTGGTCTTAGCTGGTCAGGCTGGAAAATGACCAGCTAAAACCAGCTTGACCTGCCTGGTTTAAGCTGGACATAGCTGGTTTTGGCTGGACTCCTAGCCTGGCTAGGCTGGTCAAGCTGGTTTTAGCTGGTCATCTCCCAGCCTGACCAGCTAAGACCAAGCTGGAAAAGGCTGGAAACCAAATGGCCAAAACCCCTTTAAAACCAGGCTAGTCAACCAGCTAAAACCAGCCTAGGCTGGTTAAAGCTGGATTTTTCTGTAGAGAAACAATAAAACACATAAGGCTATTTTAGAATTAGGACCAAATTTGGACTATGCGTAGGCCTATAACTGCAGGGGTGAAAGCTAAATAGTTTATGATTTGGTTGTATAGCGAACCAAGTTGTAACTACAAGCTACACAGGCTTTTTATATTCTCTGAAGAATTTGACTTATTTTTATTGTAGGGGTAGGACAGATATATGATGCAAACTTCAAAGGGAAACACTTGGACTATGTGTCATTATTGTGTCTGGTTAAACCCCATGCATGTCATAAAAACGACATAAACAAGGTGATTTTTGTTGAAGTAATCAGAGCGGTCAGACAATTATCTTTGTATGCAAAATAATACTTATACACTGACACTTTACAACTAGTGTTTTCCACTGTACAAAAAAAAATTCAACATGTTCTACATAGGCTAATTTAATTAATTTAATTAATTTAATTAATTTATTAAATATTGCATGTAAAGAAGAAGGATAGCATTTGAAAACAATAATCAGATAGCATAAAGGCATTTCTGCATGTTCTCATTGTTCAAAATGTCAGTTTTTCTAAATTATTTACCCATATTTTTGGGTATTTATTTTCACAAAGCATTCATTCAATTTCCTTCGGCTTAGTCAATATATTTATTATGGGGTCAAAACAGCGGAATGAACCGCCAACTTATCCAGTATATGTTTTACACAGCGGATGCCCTTCTAGCTGCAACCCAGTGCTGAGGAACACCCATACACTCTCACATTCGCACACACATACACTGTGAACAATTTGGTTTATTCACCTATACCGCATGTCTTTGAACTGTGGAGACCCGGAGGAAACCCATGCGAACATGGGAAGAACATGCAAACTCCACACAGAAATGCGAACTGACCCAGCCGGGACTCGAACCAGTGACCTTCTTGCTGTGAGGTGACAGAACCAATCACTAAGCCACCCACAAAGCATATTCATTCATTCATTCATTTTCTTTTCAGCTTAATCACATTATTTAATCAGGGGTCCCCACAGTGGAATGAACCGCCAACTTATCCAGCATATATTTTTCACAGCAGATGCCCTTCCAGTTGCAACCCAGTACTGGGAACTCCACACAGAAATGGCAACTGACCCAGCCAGGACTCGAACCATCAAGCTTCTTGCTGTGAGGTGACAGAGCTAACTACTAAGCCACCATACCACCCTTCACAAAGCAAATTCATTCAGATTTTTTTTGGCTTAGTCCCTTTATGAATCAGGGGTCGCCACAGCGGAATGACCCGCCAACTTATCCAGCATTTGTTTTACGTAGCGGATGCCCTTCCAGCCGCAACCCATCTCTGGGAAACATACACACTCTTTCACACTCATACACTATACGGACAATTTAGCTTATTCAATTCGCCTATAGCGCATGTCTTTGGACTGTGGGGGAAACCGGAGCACCAAGAGGAAACCCTACACGGGGAGACACAAAGCATTTATTTTACAAATGAAGGTAGCCTACTTGCATTTAAAATGTCTTTGAACAGAATGGAAATATTATAATATAGGTTGTGGCCTAGTAAAACTACTTTTTAGTTTTGTTTAGTTTTGTTTTAGGACTATTAAATGAGCGCGTCACATCACACGTCAAATTAAAAGTTGGCACCACAGCGCCTCAGCATGTGTGCAAACACTTCATTTACAAAGTGAACATTAAATCCAGAAACCTCTAGCTTAAATTATTCGCCTCCGGTTTTTACAGTAAACTCCGTGTCTTTCTGCCAGCCCTGCAACCGTGTGTTTGGGTTAAAATACATAATGAGTTCATTAGGGCGCATTCCGGTAATCAAAAAGGGTGTCGTTTTAATTACTGGGCTCATGCCAAGCAAGCGCTCTTACGACTTTTGGAAACCTGTCTTTGTAATTTAATTAAAGTGAACAAATGGCATGCGCAAACTTGGCCCTGGAGGGCAATTAAGACAGAATTGTAAGCAAGTGAAGCCCAACTGGACGATTTGCGCCACCTATGTCAGTTAAGTTGATTGCATCGATTTCATTGATTTGCAACAGCTTCGGGCTAATTTCATCTCCAAAGGTGTGCACTCTATCTCCAAGAGGCTGTGCTTATTTATTTATTTCTCGAGCCGTGCACCTCTGGAGATTTTGCCAAGTGATTAGATGAAAGTGTTTCATCAGGGGCGACGAGAAGTCTCTTCTGCTAAAGGTGTCGTGAGGTTGGGGGAATCAATAACTTTTTATTTGCCTGAGGGTCAGCGCAGGTTGGATGTTATTGATGCTCTTAAATGCATCACAACTCTCTTTAGTCGAAAGCAAAACGCTGAGGTAGGCGGGAAAAAGTAGCACAGACCGGGAAAAAATGACATCTGTTTTGAAATCCACTGCATGCCTTTTAAGAGTCCAACATATTAGCTGCTCATGCTAACAGTGTTGATGCTATTATTATTCATTCATTTATTCATTTTCTTTTCGGCTTAGTCCCTTTATTAATCAGGGGTCGCCACAGTGGAATGAACCACCAACTTATCCAGCACATGTGTTTACGCAGCGGATGCCCTTCCAGCTGCAACCCATCTCTGGGAAACATCCATTCACACTCATACACTACGTACAATTTAGCCTACCCAACTCACCTGTACCACATGTCTTTAGACTGTGGGGGAACCCCATGCAAACGCAGAGAAAACATGCAAACTTCACACTGATACGCCAACTGACCCAGCCGAGGCTCGAACCAGCAACCTTCTTCTAAGGTTTTTTTGCGTAAGTATTTTACAGTACTGAAGAATGTCTCTGTCAATGTTTTCAAACTATTATATTTGATTGACCAAAGTCACACAAGTGCCAATTTCACATCCGTCACATCCGTAACGGAGAGACATCACATCCATAACGAAGCTTTTTCCTCATAAATGAAAAAATATTCAATGAAATAAAACCAGCATGTTTGTTCTATACTGAGCCAACTCTTATCCTTTTGAGTAGCATTATTACTTTTGGGTTGTGCAGTTTAATTGACAGAATTTCTATGTTGTATACTGCAAACTCGCATACTTTTTTGGTCACATTAATAACGCATTTATTTTCGTCAATTAAAGTACAGTACAAAGCAAGTTTATAGATATTTTTTTGGTCCCTGAACTCTGTGGTCAGTTGTTCTGGAAAATATAAACAGATTTAATATAATGTTAACATAAACTTTCCCTGTAAATTTATGTTTTGAGCTTTAACTGCAAATGTCACATTCATAACGCTGGAATTGCTCATACACTGTAAAAAAACAAAAACAAAAAAAACTGAATTTTACGGTAAAAAAAACTCATAAAATAACGGCCATTAAATTACAGAAATTTACTAGTAAAATTTTGGATGTTAAATTACAGAAATTTCCTTAAACCTTAATTTCTGGTAAATTTCCGTTATTCAACCTCTGTTATTTTACAGTAAATTTCTGTAATTTAACAGCCGTTATTTTACGTTTTTTTTCCAGCACCTTTTATAGACAGTTTTTTTACATATAAAAACTGTAAAAAAAAATCTGTAATTTTATGGTTTATTTCCAGCAGCTGGGGTGCTGGGGAAAAAAAACGTAAAATAACAGCTGTTAAATTACAGAAATACACAGTTTTTTTCTAAACATAATAGTTTTAATAATTCATCTATAATAACTGATTAATTTTATCTTTGCCATGATGACAGTAAATAATATTTGACTAAATATTTTTCAAGACACTTCTATACAGCTTAAAGTGACATTTAAAGGCTTAACTAGGTTAATTAGGTTAACTAGGCAGGTTAGGGTAATTAGGTAAGTTATTGTATAACGATGAATTGTTCTGTAGATTATCGAGAAAAAAAAAATTGCTTAAAGGGGCTAATATTTTTGTTTTAAAAATGGATTTAAAAAAATTAAAAACTGCCTTTATTCTAGAAAAAATCAAACAAATAAGCCTTTCTCCAGAAGAAAAAATATTATCAAACATACTGTGAAAATGTCCTTGCCCCGTTAAACATCATTTGGGGAAATATTTAAAAAAGAAAAAAAATCAAAAGTGGGCTAATAATTCTGACTTCAACTGTATATATATATATATATATATATATATATATATATATATATATATATATATATATATATATAAAGAGCATTTCCCCAATATAAAGTATGCTTGGTGCAGATTTTAAAGATTCTCTTTCTGCCAATAAAGATGCTTTATTAATAAACATGTTGAAAATACTTTCACTTTTCCTCTATAAACCTTTAAGGGATAGTTCACCCCAAAATATGAAAAATCCTTTACCTTTTACTTGTTTCGAACCTGTTTAGGTTTCTTTATTCTGTCAAAGGAAGATATTTTAAAGTAAATAGTATTAGTTTTTCTCCTGCAGACGTCAATGGTTACAGGTTTTTTAGCTTTCTTTAAAATGTATTCTTTTGTGTTCAACAGAAGAAAGAAACTCATAAAGGTGGGAAAAAAATTAGATCGAGTAAAAACATTGGGCGGCATGGTAGCACAGTGGGTAGCACTGTCGATCGCCTCACAGCAAGAAGGTTGCTGGTTCGGGACCCGGCTGGGTCAGTTGGCAATTTTGTGTGGAGTTTGCATGTTCTTCCTGTGTTTGCGCAAGTCCATGCAGAATAAGTGAACTGAATAAGCTAAATTAGCTGTATTGTGAATGAGTGTTGGGTTGCGTAAAACATATGCTGGATAAGTTGACGGTTCATTTCGCTGTGGCGACCCCTGATTAATAAAGGGACTAAGCTGAAAAGAAAATGAATGAATGAATTGAGTATAAATAGTGAGAGTGGTGGCTCAGTGGTTAGCACTGTTGCCTCACAGCAAGAAGGTCGCTGGTTTGAGTCCCAGCTCAGCCAGGTTGCATGTTCTCCCATGTTAGTGTGGGTTTCCTCTGGGTGCTCTGGTTTCCCCCACAGTCCAAAGACGTGCTTAAGTGAATTGGGTAAACAAAATTGGCCTTAGTGTATGAGTGTGAATGTATGGGTGTGAATGTGCATCTGCTGCAATAGGTGGCGGTTCATTCCACTGTGGTGACCCCTGATAAATAAGAGACTAAGCCGAAGGAAAATGAATAAATAAATAGTGAGTCAATTTTATTTCCTTTTTTTGCTGAACTTTCCCTTTAAGGCGTTGCATAGGATCTGTTTAACACTTAGGGTTAGGGCTTGTTCCAAATGTTGTGTTCAATTGGTTTCCAACATTTCATTAGGAGATTCATTGATTCATTGATAATAAAGTCACCTCCTACAATACAAATCTTGCAACCTTGACACCAAATCTAGAAATCAGCTTGAAGTCCTTGAACTGTCCTTGAATGCGTACTGTATCTGCATCTCTTTGTGTTTATTTCTTCCTGCACAGCAGCTTGACCAGTGTGATGGTTATATTTATCTTCTGCTCGGCGCTGTGATTGTGTCTAATTGGCAGATCAGGAGTTCATTAAAGCAGATTAAGTGTGAGGGAAGATGGGCGAAACACTGTGTTGTATCGGTGAACGGGGTGACGTGAAGGAGAGAATTAGCTGATTAAAATGGACAAGTGTTTGGACACGGGGAGGGAGGGTCTGCGGGTGATTGATGGCTGGTTGGAGCAGGTTGAAGTGTTTGGTTAAGGCCTGTCAGCGAGCGGCTCCAGAATGAGAGAGATCTCTTCATCAATTTAGAGCCATTATCATGTCAAAAGGAGAGATGCCATCTGCATGAGACTGCTTTGCAGGCAATCAATCTCATCCAAGAAAAGTGTGTGTATTTGTGTGCGAGTGTGTGTTCACGTCCATTTGTTTTTTTTCATTGTGATTTCTTGCAATACACAATTATGTATGCGCACAAATGCATCCAAATAAAGGATGGTGAAGCTGGATTTCTCAACCAGTCGATAATAAGAATATCTGTTATTAAATGTAATTGTTTATAACATTTGAAATGTGTATAACCTAAGTATGAAAACCGATATTTAAAATATTATACCATCAACAATATATTGAATAGGTTTTAATAAATAAAAAAAATCTATTATAAATAGTCTTATTATTGTTGTTGGTTATATATATATATATATATAGAGGGGGGACCTATAGGGGGACCTAACTTCATCCCTAAACATAACCGTCACTTGGGAATTATATCATACAAATTCATACCAATTAGCCACTAAATCAAAAGAGTTATGAATTGCCATGAGAATTTGTTGAGAGATCTGCAGAGTGGATGATCAACATCATCAGCCTGAGGTGTCAAGACATTTGTGCTGCCCCTTACATTACAAACCACAGGAGAGGGCAAATTCTCCAGCAGGATAGCGCTCCTTCTCATACTTCAGCCTCCACATCAAAACTATTCTGAAAGCAAAGCAGGTCAAGGTGCTCCAGGATTGGCCAGACCTGTCACCAGACATGAACATTATTAAGCATGTCTGGGGTAAGATAAAAGAGGATAAGACAAAGTTATTAGTTGTTGTTTCTAAAACTTGGATAAGTGACAAGATTTTTGTCAGGGGGTGTATATAACTGTTCTTATTTATAACATTTAAAATATGTATTACATAAAATATTAACTGATGACCTTTATTTTAAATATTATTAATTGAGTAATCTGTTAAATATTTTGGATTAAATATAAAATATTATAAATGCAGAACTATTAGCCCCCCTGTTTATTTTTTCCCCAATTTCTGTTTACCGGAGAGAAGATTTTTTAACACATTTATATACAATATAGTTTTGATAACTCATTTCTAATAACAGATTTATTTTATCTTTGACAAGATGATAGTAAATAATATTTTTCAAGCCACTATACAGCTTAAAGTGACATTTAAAGGCTTAACTAAGTTAATTAGGCTAACTAGGCCGGTTAGGGTAATTAGGCAAGTTTTTGTATAATGATGGTTTGTTCTGTAGACAGTCAGAAAAAAACTTACTTAAAAGGGGCTAATAAATTTGACCTTAAAATAGTGTTTAAAAAAACTAAAAACTGCTTTCATTCTAGCCAAAATAAAACAAATAAGACTTTCTCCAGAAGAAAAAATATTGTCAGACATACTGTGAAAATTTCCTTGCTCTGTTAAACATCATTTGGTAAATATTTAAAAAAGAAAAAAAAAATAATTAGAAGGATGTTAATATTTCTGACTTCAAATGTTTATTAAGATTTATAGAAAATAAAAAATAAACTTATTTTTATATTATAAATGAGAGCGATTAAATATATAGTAATTATGTATGTAATTGTTCTCTTTTATAATATTTCAAATATTTATTACATCCATTTACCATATACCCTATATTTTAAGGTACATTTAATATCATAAAAAAAATTAGGTACAGTTGCAACAATTTTTAATTTATTTGTAATTTATATATTATATTTATATAAACGTTTCTATATTTCTGCTATGGAAAATAAATGCAGGTGGTAAACAGACTTTGAAGTAAAGACATCATTTTTGAGAACAATCAAACAAATTTTCAAATATGATAATAAAAATAATAATATTAATATGAATAATAATAATAATATTAAAAATAATTATCCTTGCTGTATTTGACTACTGTTTTCCCTCATGCTCAACTCTAAACATTTAAAAATCTCTTCAGGTGGGTTTTGCGTTTGTGCTCAACAGAGGTTATAAGCACACACACACACACACCTAAATTCACACACCCCTCCCTCTCAGAGCATCTTTACCGTAAGCCTGTTTAATTTTCCTGAAATAGGCAGCTGACAGCCGCTTCATATTGATGGAGTGCAAAGACAAATGTAAAGATGGAGTGACACGCTGTTATCTGTCCCCTCATCTGCTCATCTCATTGCATACACAAACACACACATTCATCCGGCTACTTTTTACTATCACTTATCATGATTACAGTGAGAAAGCGGTAACCATTTTGCATTAAACGAACAAACAGTTCCTAAGAGAGATATTAGTGGATATGAATATTAATGGTCAAAATGACCAAACAAGGGAGTGTTCAATGATATCATTCACCTCGTTATTACTATATCAAGATTATAAACACTCGTTATAGTAAATAACTTCATGCTAAATTTTAGCTATCTAAAAATAAAGAGAAAAGCTTTCACTTAAAGGTGTATTACTTAAATCTTTGCTGCTTGTTTTGGTATTTCAGAGTTTTTTTTTTTTATTGGGATGTAAAGCGATGAGGGAAGATGTTGAACGAGGTGACGTCTCTCAGGACGGCAGCACCTTTAATGGCTGTAATTATACCAAGTGGATGGTTCCTCTCTGGATTACAACCTTCTGCCACAAGGTGAAGCGCTCTGATAAATGAGGGATGTAATCTCTCAAGACACAAATACACAGGTTCACTCATATGCATGCACACATCTGCATTCATCTCCTTGAAGCTTTGCATCTCAGCATTTTACATGTTCAGTGAAATGCATTATGCATTTGAACAGTTTGCATGTCTTTTGCATGTGTTTGTGGGTAGTGCTGGGTGTGTTTGATTTAGTTTTCTTTTAATATTTTAAGTCTAAACGGATATAAAATACGTCTGAAAGTTTATGTAATTTCAGTTATTGTCTATCATTCACAATAGAACAGTCTGCGAACAATATGTGTGGTTTTTTGAACAGCTTTACAAGTGAGACATTTACTATTTATTCAACTGATTTGTTTTAAAAACATAGCTACAGGAGATAAACTAATGGCTGTCTTTATAACTGAGTCACTGATTAATTGATTCAGTTGATTTGTTCAAACACATTGCTTCATACAGGAGCTAGATAAATGGCAGATTTCTTAAGTGAGTTGTTGAATCAATTATTCAATTCATTTGTTCAAAGAGATTGCTTCATGCTTAAGAAATGGCTTTATTCATAAGTAAATCGCTGAATCTTTGATTTAATCGATTTGTTCAAAACATAGCTTCATACAGGAGCTAGATGAATGGTTGGCTGTCTTCATAAGTGACTCAATTACAGATTCAATTGATTTGTTGAAAAACAAGCATTCATAAGTGAATCACTGAATCAATAAAATCAATATGTTTGCTTTGTACAGGAGCTAAATTAAAGTTTTTCTTCATAAGCAAGTTGCTGAATCACTGATTCAACTGATTTGTTCAAAAACATTGCTTTATACAGGAAATTAACTAACAGTTGCCTTCATAACTTGGTTGCTGAATCAGTGATTCAATTGATTTGCTCAAAAACATTGCTTCTAGACGAATGGTAGATTTCTCAAGTGAATCGTTGAATCAATTATTCAGTTTATTTGTTCAAAAAGATTGCTTAATGCTAGAAGAATGGCTCTGTTCATAAGTGAATCGCTGAATCATTGATTCAGTCGATTTGTTCAAAACATAGCTTCATACGGGAGCTAGATGAACAGCTGGCTGTCTTCATAAGTGACATGCTGAATTACAGATTCAATTGATTTGTTAAAAACATGTATTCATAAGTGAATCACTGAATTAAAAAAATCAATATGTTAAAAAACTTTGCTTTATAGAGGTGCTTAACTAATAGTTGCCTTCATGATTGAGTTGCTGAATCACTGATTCAACTGATTTGTTCAAAAACATTGCTTTAAACAGGAAATTAACTAACAGTTGCCTTCATAACTTGGTTGCTGAATCAGTGATTCAATTGATTTGCTCAAAAACATTGCTTCTAGACGAATGGTAGATTTCTCAAGTGAATCGTTAAATCAATTATTCAGTTGATTTGCTCAAAAAGATTGCTTAATATTAGAAGAATGGCTCTGTTAAGTGAATCGCTGAATCATTGATTCAATCGATTTGTTCAAAGCATAGCTTCATACAGGAGCTAGATGAACAGCTGGATGTCTTCATAACTGACTTGCTGAATTACAGATTCAATTGATTTGTTGAAAAACATGTTAATCATTGAATCATTGATTCAATCGATTTGTTCAGAAGCATCGCTTCATACAGGGGCTAAAAGAATGGCTGTTATAAGTAAGTTGTTGAATTAATGATTCAATCGATTTGTTCGAAACATTGCTTTAAACAGAAGATAAACAAATGGCAGTCATCATACTGTGAGCTGTTGAATAATTCAATTGATTTGTTTAAAAACTACTTTATATATAAAGTAGTTTTTAAACAAATTGATTGAATTATTCAACATATTGTTTAGCTCCTGTATACAGGAACTAAACAAATGGCTTCATATGAGTCGCTGAATCACTGATTCAATTGAGTTGTTCAAAAACACTGCATGATTCAGTTGTGAAACGGTCAGTGTGTTCCAAATGGAATAAATCTGAATATGAAGGACATTTTGGAGTAAGAACCATGTATATTATTTGAACCATATATATTTAGTTATTATAATTTTTTTTTAGTCCTCAGAATCACAATTTTGTATTGCAAATGAGTTTATTGATTTTCTCACATTCTGGCTTTTCTCTTTTTTCTCTCTTTTAATTGTACCTTTTTTCAGATGAGTGAATTCACAGTCACACGTATATAACTATAAATTCAGGATTGTATTAAGACAAGTGCCAATTTCTTTTTTTTTATTTATTTTTTATTCTGTGACTTAAAATGGATGCTAAATTTGACATTAAACCAACAAATGTCAATGACTAAAAGTAGACATTACTTTATTTGGAAGGCATTTAAAACAAAACATTCCCCTTTTTTTATTAATATGTGCAATTAAGTTTAATCTCGGCAGTGTTGCACAGCCTCCAGTGCTTGATTAAACGTGTTAAGTGTGTTTTATAAGGGGGCGTTTCTGCTTATTTCAGTCAATTAGCCGCCGGCTCCAGGACTGAGGGCCATCTGTGTAAGACGACATGAACTAATTGACCCGTCTTTCTGTGGACGGAGGAGGACAGGAGGAGGAGAGATGAGAGTGATGAACGGCGATGTGTCAGTTCAGTACACAGATTAACCTCAGGTCCAATCGAGCGCCGGTTAATTAACCCTACTGATGAAATGAACTGAGGATTATATCCTTTCACAGCATCTATCAATGACACCGACGACTGCCTTCACCTGCAGGACAGAACTACAGAAAAAAAACTACAGAGTTTGATTGAGATATGTTTGATGTACACAAACAAAAATTTCCCACCTTTAATATCTACAAAAGTCGCTTTTAAGTGAGCAACAAGAAGAAAAAAAAATGTTTATTTAACAGCCTGGTAAAAATCAACGTTTCTAAACTATTTAAAACAAAAATAATAAAAATAAAAAAATGTAAAAAATAAAAAAATAAATATAGCATATTTATTTAACAGCCTGTTAAAGTTTAATGTTTCGACAATATTTAAAAAAAAAATTATATTAAAAAAATATTAATAAAAATTTTAATCTAAAAAAAATATATATAATAAAAAATAAATAATATAAAAATAAATGTAAAATATAAATAAAAATAAATATATAATATCTTGCAGCGTGCAGCTTGCAGTGTGGTAAAGTTCAATATTTTGACCATATTTAGTATTGCAATATTGAGTTTGCATGTTCTTCTCTTGTTGCCGTGAGTTTCCTCCGGGTTCTCCGGTTTCCCCCTACAAGTCCAAAGTCATGGGCTATAGGTGAATTAGGTAAGCTAAATTGGCCGTAGTGTATGTGTGATTGAGTGTGCATGGGTGTTTCCCAGAAATGGGTTATAAAACATATGCTGGATAAGTTGGCTATTTATTCCGCTGTGGCAACCCCAAATTAATAAAGGGACTAAGTAAAAATTTTTTTTTATAAATAAATAAATAAATATATAATAGCATGGTAAAGTTATTTAAACGAAAAATATATATCTACATCAATAAATAACAACAATAATAAATAAATTATATATATATATATATATATATATATATATATATATATATATATATATATATATATATATATATATATATATATATATATATATATATATATAAAACAGCCTGTTAAAAAATAACAGAAAATAAATAAGTCTATATATAGAGCATTTCCTGCAAATTTAAATTAATTAAATAAAATTTAAATTTAATTAAAACATTTTTTTAAAAAAAAAGTAAATTTCAACAATAAAGGTCAAATTGGTTGATATTAGATGATCTGTTTTTTTCCCTTCATTCCATCCAACATCTAAACATTTTAAATACCTTACAAGAGAATAAGCCATAAGGAACTGCTGTATTTCTATAGCACATCAGTAAGCCGAGGCCACCCGCACTCATAAATGATATAATGATTCAGTCAGAAGTCAATATTGGGTTCATTGCTTTTCCATACTCTTATATTCTAATGCAGGCACTTGCAGATTTACTTAGCAACCGTTGATGAATAAATGTCATCCAATAAGAGCTCGAGTGAATGTCAGACTGCATTTGATCACTGCTAAGGTGACACAGACACTCAATCCAAATACTGCCACCAAAAAAGCCATTTGTTGTCCGGACAATTTATGAGCGATTGAATCAAATTTGTCAGCTTGACTGGGCAATTGATTTTTTCCAAGTCACAATCCTATAGTGGTCGAAGCTCAACAGTCAGCAGTGAAGTGCAAAACTGGCACGTGTCGCAATTTCAACAGGGTTTCTATTGGCAAAAGCGTTAGACTACTTAACTCAATAACCTCGATCTCTCAGCTCAATAATTTGGACATAAAGCCGCTCAATCAGACCTCTAGCAAGACACTGTAAATCACATTTATATGCAGAAATTGTGTCCCAGACAAGATGACAATATCTTGATAAGATTCAAGTTAGAATTATCCCCAAGAAACACTTATATGACATGGTGTGGTTTTATTTGGGTTGTGGCCCGTTTCCACTGAGTGGTGTGCGGTATAGTTTGGTTTGGTACGCTTTTATGGGCTTTTGTTGAAAATCGGATGAAAGAGAAGAGTGGAAGAATGAGGAGGACGGGGCAGGGGTGCACGTGAACACGGGGAGAACATGCAAACTCCACACAGAAATGCCACCCGACCTAGCCGAGGCTCGAACCAGCAACCTTCTTGCTGTGAGGCGAGAGCACTACCAAATGCGCCACCGTATTGCCCTCACCTAAAACAAATATTTTTAAATATATATATATATATGAACAGTAGCCGAACCGAGCTGATCTAAACTTTTTATTGGTCATTTTGAAACATGGGCTGCGTCTAAAATTGCCTACTACTCAGTAGACTGCATTTGAATTTAAATTTACTACTCGAATGTTAGAAAACTGTTCTATAATGTATAAATGTGAGCAGTATGAATGGAACTCGGATGTACTACATCCGCCATTTTGTCATGATCACTTGACCTACGCATGTCAGTCGGTTCAGATTTCAGAGGTGCTGGATCCGGATCAGGCTTGTTGCGACACAAATTAACGTCAACGAGCAACAAGCTCTTGCAACAAGCCAGGAAAATTAAAACAGTATATGAAATGAAAACAATGCTACAAGTGTGATATTGCATTTATACAACAGTTCGGCTGCATAATCGTGTATAAAACAAAAAGAAAATCAAACATGGAGCGTCTAAAAAACCTTTTTAAGAGGAACTATATTCTTCCGCCATTTATTCACATCTGCAGCTGACGTCAGAACAGCAGAAACCGTTGCTACTTCACAAACATCCTTTTAGAGCTAGTGTTTGATTGAGCAAAATATCTAAAGAGATGACAAAACAGGTGATTTTGCTCACATTTTAAGATTATAAGGCTGAACAGCATGAAATGCCATCAGTCTGCAGAGCTTTCCCAGTATTTCTCTGTTGTAATTGGGAGATCACAATAATTAACCCTGAAAAAGCCAAAGCAAACCAAACACTACCAGACTACTATGATATAAATACAGCACTACAACATATTTAAAAATAGAGATCAACCTTTTAACGGCTAAATATGTAATAAAACAAATATGTAATAAAATGTTTTGACAATATTTAAAAGAAAAAAAAAATCTATGTAAAAATAAAAAATAAATAAAATTATATATATATATATATATATATATATATATATATATATATATATATATATATATATATATATATATATATATATATATATATATATATTTATTTAACAGCCTGGTAAAGTTCAATGTTCGACAATAATTAATAAATAAATATATCTATATATATTTAAAAAAATAAAATATATATATATATATATATATATATATATATATATATATATATATATATATATATATATATATATTGATTTAACAGCCTGGTAAATTTCAATGATTCGACAATATAAAAAATAAACAAGTAAATAAATCTATATAAAAATTATTAAAAAAGTAAAACAAATAAAATAAATATATAAAAAATAAATATAGATTTAACAGCCTGGTAAAGTTCAATGTTCAACAATATTAAAAAGAAAATATTAATAAAATAAATAAAAAAATATATATAAAAATAATTTAAAAATAAAGCAAATAAATAATTTATATAAAAACAAATATTTATTTAACTGACTGGTAAAGTTCAATGTTTCAAAAATATATATATAATCTATATAAAAATAATAATAATAAAAAAAAAATATATATATATATATATATATATATATATATATATATATATATATATATATATATATATTGATTTAACAGCCTGGTGAAGTTTAATGTTTCGACAATATATAAAAAACAATAAATAAATAAATCTATATTATTATTATTATTTTTTTTTTACAAATAAAACAAATACATATAAAAATAAATATTTATTTAACAGCCTGGTGAAGTTCACTGTTCCAACAATATTTAAAATTAACAAAAAATAATAATAAACGAGTATTTTATTAGATCTGTGAGGGCTGTACTCATTTAAACTTGTATGACAAATTCACGATTTTGGTGAACCTTGCAATCATCTGTGATCTCGAGTGTGCTTTTATAAGATATCATTTGAAAAGTATTCTAGCTGAACGCACACCATCCAAAATCTCCATTCAACAGATGCTTGTTCTCACAGCCTTTCTCATAATCAAATTCACATAGTCTGATGTCCACTTTTCTGCATGAATAATTAAACGGCAGCTTCATGCAAATCCATACAAATGTTTTTTTTTACCAAGGACAAATTGAAGTGGTTAATAGATGGTGTCAACATCTGCTGGCCACACACACACACACATATGCACTACAACATAACAAATCAGTGTCATTACTCAAACCATTTAAGCGCTGTGTTGACTGTCACAATAGTTGTCTGGAAGTGTTCAATTGTGGCAGGTCATTAGAGGGAGCGTGTGAGTGAGACAATGGAAGAATAGAAAGGGCCGTGACTGCATTGTTCTCTCGTGTAGGATGTGGAGATAAAGCTTTCAGACAAGGAGGCAAGGAGAGGTCAATGTCTGAGCTGGAGATGTTTCTCACCCTCCTCTGAGAATGACAGAAGTGCCGTTATTGGAAAACTATATTTAACAGAGGAATTAGTAAGGAAGGATGACAAAAATTGTGGATTTTCTGTTTAAGCCAAACTGTTGATGTTTGTTAGAGGGCAGTGTAGTTTTTATATCAGGTGGAAATGGTTCATCTTTTAGTTATCAAGTTAACTGTGCATCAAAATAATGGTTTACCAGTATTTCCTATATTGTTTCTCTTCTGGAGAAAGTCTTATTTGTTTTATTTCGGCTAGAATAAAAGCAGTTTTTAACTTTTGAAAACCATTTAAGGGTAAGAATTATTAGCCCCATTAAGCAATATTTTTCAAAGGTCTACCGAACAAACCACTATTATATAATGACTTGCCTGATTACCCTAACTTGCCCAAGTTATTAACCTAATTAACCTAGTTAAGCCTTTAAATGTCACTTTAAGCTGAAGGCTGTCTTGAATTATATCTAGTAAAAGATTATGTACTGCAGAGATGCCCAAAGAAGGCCCGTTGTAAACTTTGATTTGGCCCACCATCCCATCTGAGAGAAGTGAGTATGATGGAGGGATCGTCACAGAGATCGTTATTCCTAACTTGACGTAACTTTTTTGTTTGTTTTATTGCTGAACTTCAAAAAATAAAAGCAAATTGAGCTTAAATGTGGCAGCATGGTGACGCAGTGGGTAGCACAATTGCCTACCAGCAAGAAGATCGCTGGTTTGAGCCCGGTCAGGGTCAGTTTCAGTGGAGAGTTTGCATGTTCTCCCCATGTTTGTGTGGGTTTCCTCCGGGTGCTCCAGTTTCCCCCACAGTCCAAAGACATGTGGTATAGGTGAATTGGGTAAGCTTTGTCCGTAGTGTATGTGTGTGAATGTGTGTGTGGATGTTTCCCAGTGATGGGTTGCAGCTGGAAGGGCATCCGTTGCATAAAACATATGCTGGATAAGTTGGCGGTTCATTCCACTGTGGCAACCGCAGATTAATAAAGGGACTAAGCCAAAAAGAAAATAAATGAATGAATGTAATTAAATGTTTCAATTCAATGTTCTGAATCTGGATAGCGATGGATAGAGAACTATACAAGACACCGGCAAGCAAATCAAGGCAAAAACTAGTGTTTTCAGTTATAAATGAGATTATTTTGTTTTTATTGTAATAAATTCATTATTAAATGTAAAAAAAAACTGTATTATATTAATATAAAGCAATGTTTTCTAGTCTTTTTAAAAAAAACATTATTAAATAAACTAGGATGACAACTAAATTTACCTCTGGCCCACTAGCCTCAATCAGGTTTGTTTTCTGACCCTTCATAAGATAAAGTTTGGGCACCTCTGATGTTCTCCCTGCAGGCACAGGACATCAATATGACGTCAGATTGACGTTGTACCCCAACGTCATTTTGGACTTTGGTTGGTTAATTCCACAACCTAAAACCAACCTAAAATCAATGTCTACTAATGTTACACTTTGATGTTGTATGAATGTCCAACGCAATCTCACGGCAATTCGTAACTTTTTGATTTAGTGGCTAATGCGTATAAATTCATACAATCTAATTGGTACAATTTAGTACGATTTGCTCATCACCCAATGACGGTTGGGGATAGGGATGGGGTTGGGTGCCACGCCTTCTAATTAAAATCATACATTTTTGTATGACTTAACTGCCACTAAACTGACAAAACGTAAAATACTTTAATTTCTTCGTGAGATCAGGCTGAAATGTCACATTATGACGTTAAGATGACGTTGGATTTTGGTTAATGCCACAAATTTCAACCAACCAAACATCAATGTCTACTGTTGTTAGACTTTGACGTTATATGGACGTCACATTATGACGTTTAGATGACGTTGGACTTTGGTAAGTTAATGCCACAACCTAAAACCAACCAAAGATCAACGTCTGATGTTATACTGACGTTGTATGGATGTCTTACTATGACGTCATTTGACGTTAAACTGAAACTGAATTTTGCTCCCTGATGTCGCTACCAAAATATAACCAAATACCTACGTCATATGACATTGTGTGCCTTCTGGGCTGTCATCAGGACAAAGCTGAAAGAAATAAGTTATTAGAAGTTATAGCTATTGAAACTACTATGTTTAGAAATGTGTTCTTCTTTCCGTTAAGCAGAAATTGGCGACAAAATATTCAGAAGGGCTAATTATTCAAACTTCAACCATATATTTCATTTAAGTGAACTTTTAACATTATTACATAGTGGGTTTTGATTGCTTTCCTGCATGGTAAAAGTTAAAAGGAGTCCCGATTCTCAGACAAATTAGCCAATAAAGGCCACACTTACTGTGTGCTAATGACTTGAACTTCCTCATTGACTTTATAAGTCACTTTGTCGCTGGGCTTCAAAGGCCAAGCATTGTTATCTATGCCAAAATCAACATCAATTAGCACAGATGCAGCAGGTAAACGATAACCAGAGATTACAGAGAGCGGGAAACAAACTGCAGGAAAAGAAGAGAAACTTCAAAGCGCTCCATTTTCTCTCGTAAGGCCAGAGATAATGGTGTGTGGAGATAGCAGGGATATCAGGGTGAAAGTAATGATGTTTTCTTGCATGTGATTGGTACAGTATGGGTTGTTTATCTACAAGCACACAATGAGGCCCTTGTGCGGGGCCATAAACAGCCTGGTTGTTAAAGGCTGCCCATTAAACCGCCATAAAACTCAACACCGTCTTGGGAAGCGTAAGGTGCGTTTGTTACCTATGTGGAATAAAACAGGTGGCTCAATGCTACTTCTAAACTCTTAAAGCAACAGATATCCTTGACTTTTCATTTGAGGAAGTGTTTTTTTCAAACATCCAAAAGCATTTTATTTATACAAGTATTTTTTTGTATTTTTGCATCTAGCTAAAAATACAAAAATTTAAAGGAAAACTGAACTTACTAAATAAAAACATATTGAAAATATTAATACAATAATAATAGTACTCAGAATTATTAGCCCCGCCTTTTTTCTTTTTAAAATATTTTCCAGATAAATTTTTACAGAGCAGGGAAATGTTCACAGTATGTCTGATAATATTTTTTTCTTCTGGAAAAAGTCTTATTTGTTTTATTTCGGCTAGAATAAAAGCAGCTTTTAATTTTTTAAAATCCATTTTAAGGTCAAAATTATTAGCCAATTTAAGCTATATTTCTTTTTGATCGTCTACAGAACAAACCAACGTTATACAATAACTAATTACCCTAACCTGGCTAATTAACCTAATTAACCAAGTGAAGCATTTAAATGTCTTGAAAAATATCTAGTCAAATATTTTTTACTGTCATCACGGCAAAGATAAGATAAATCAGTTATTAGAGATGAGTTATTAAAACTATTCTGTTTAGAAATGTACTGAACAAATATTCTGTCTGTTAAACAGAAATTGGGGAAAAAATTAACTGGGGGGCTAATAACTCTGACTTCAACTGTATGTGTGTGTGTGTGTGTGTGTGTGTGTGTGTGTGTGTGTTTGTTTATTGTAAACTATTGGGAGTTTTAAAAAATATTGGCAAATATTTTGCATGATGATTGATGACAGAGCAAAAACATTTTTACATAAATAAATAAATAAACATTTAAATATTTAAAATTATTATAATATCAACCAAAAATTTATGTTTTCATTTATTTATTTGTTTATCTGAAAATGTCCTAGCGCTGTTAATCATCATAGAAAGTATTTCCCAATATTTTCCCAATTATTTTGTATTTTACTGTTCACAATCTTTTGTATCATCAATTTTTTTTTTTTTACCAAATTAAGCTAGCTAAACCTTTAAATAGCTCTTTAAGCTGAATACTAGTCAAATATTATGGAATAATGGAATATTTGAAAATCAATTGTCCATTTGTATGGTTTTGTTCTCCTCAAATAATAATGTCTCTTCCCGGAGGATTATGTCAATAGAGAACTAATCATTTTTATTAGTTTATTTTTTAAACTACTTTACTCATAATTAAACATGAAATGTTGAGGTTAAAATATTCTAGTTAAAAGAAAAAAAGAAAAAGAATATCTGAAATACTTCAACAAACTGAATTATCTACATATTCAAATTTAGAAAATCTACTTAAACAAGTAAATTAATCCAAATTTATTCCATGATCAATATAACATCTTCAAAAATACTGACTGCTATAATAAAGTTACTATCATTATCATTAATCTTGCTTAAAACAATAATTTATTTCATTTAGCAACTGGGGAAACTTTTCTAAGTCCAGGGTTTCTGCAGGTTTCACCAATCAAAAAGTCAGTGGAATATTTTTTACTTGCCCCATTAAAATTCAGTTATTTCTTAGCCACATATTTTAGCTAAAGTGTCAAAACTAGTTATATTTTTATCACCATAACAGTTCTTTAACAACTATAACAAACTAAATTTATTCACAACAAACAATTATGCAAAAATACATGGAAAATTTTTAAACAAATGTTATTGTAAGGATGTAAGAAAGATAATTAAACCATTTTGGGTTCATCAATTTTATCTTGTTTTTCTGTAAGCCAGAGATTATGAATCTGGGTTATCAAATGGATCCTGAACTAAAGCTTGAAAGCCAAATTCGGTGTGTTGTTCTCGCTAGCTACTTTCACTTGAGACAACTGGCCAAAATTAAGCACGTTTTACCACACGAGCACTTTGAAACAGCATGTTTTTTTTATAACCTCCCGCTTGGACTACTGCAATGCCCTTTATTTTGGGTTGAGTCAGTCTTCTATTTCTCGACTCCAACTTGTTCAGAATGCAGCTGCACGTCTTTTAACTGGCACACACAAATACGAGCACATCACCCCGATTTTATCTTCTCTTCACTGGCTGTCCGTGCACTTCAGGATCCATTTTAAGTTACTTTTATTTGTTTTTAAGTGTCTAAATGGTACTGCTCCCCTTTACCTCTCTGAGCTTCTCTGTCCCTACACACCTTCTCGTTCACTCAGGTCAGACGACTAGTTCCTCCTGGGTGTGCCCAGGACCAGTCGAAAGCTCAGAGGGGATCGGGCTTTTGCTGTGGCTGCACCAAAATCGTGGAATGAGTTGTCGTTGTATATTAGACAAGCCTCTTCCATTACTCTTCTTAAAACCCACTTGTTCAATTTGGCTTTTAGCACAGCGCAAGATGTGGACATTTTATGTTTGTTTATTTGTATTTTAACGTTTGTTTTACTCTCTGTTGTCAACACTTTGGTCGACTTTGTTGTTTTAAAGTGCTTTATAAATAAATTGAATTGAAAAATTGTTGGTTGTACCGATTAGGTATAGCTTTCCATGGAAAAAGGAAAATTAAGACGTGTTTAAAAGTATTTAATACTTACAACCTCATATTTCAGTGACTTTAGGGCCTATAGGCTTTGAAATTTGAGACATTTTAAAACTTTTTTTGCATCCAGTTTTATATTTCACTGGAATTTGCTGTAAGTAGTTTAAGTAAACAACATCAGTTTGAAACCTAGAGTTTTGTACAATCAAGAATCTACATTCAGTTTTCATATAGTTGGATTAATTGAGACGTTAATATACACTGGCCCTGCTTATGACAAATATAAATGTGAACAGGTGTTACGATTATCTTTGAAGTCGTCTTATCTGAATGAAGGATTATTCTTGACCATCACAGAGCGATCGTAGTCATGACAAAACTGATCAACACAATAAAGCCACATCATTTAATGCCAGCCGGGATGAATTTATGAGTCTCGATGGGCCGCAACAGATAAAAGCATATCACGTGAAGCCGCACAAATGAGCAACCGCTGAGAGCTGCAAATCCAGGACAAAAACATTGAAGAATAATGATTCGAAGTTACTTTCTGGCATTCGGGTATAAAAGCTGAACATTTATCAGTGTTTAGAAGCAATGCCAGGACAGACAGAGATGTTTTCACAGCAGGTATAATTAGTATAATGCATTAGGCAGAAAACGTAGGCTAATTTTTCATAAGATGGTACATTAAAAGCTCTCTTGAAGGGCAGATCTTTAATTAAACATTTAGAAAGCAAAACTTTTTCTGATGTAAGTGCTTGCGCTAACACATTAAAATGAGTATTTTAGCATTCAAAGGTATCTTGATGTCAAAACAACACCACAAATGATGCCAAAAATGCAAGTCAGTTTGATGTCAGTTGACAACCTTGATATAAAATCAACATTAAATTGACGTCTAACATTGGCGTAAAAAAAAAAACACAGCACAAATCGATTACAGGATTGTTCTCTAATTGATTTATGATGTTTTTATGCAGTTGCTAGATGCAATTTTGACATCAAGGTAGTTAGAAAGTCCAGTGTAAAATGTGTGATTTGTAATGGAAGCCTTCACAACCTTTCTTATATTATTTATATGCAATACTTTTTGTGTCATTATGTTGGTGATCAACAAGGCATCAATGTGTGGATGTCAAATAGA
The DNA here is from genome assembly GCF_052040795.2 of Danio rerio. NCBI lineage: Eukaryota > Metazoa > Chordata > Actinopteri > Cypriniformes > Danionidae > Danio > Danio rerio. Next base: position 6,671,505 of record NC_141021.1, on the reverse strand, counting down.
AGTCAAGGTTTTGACATCAGATTGATTGGCATTTTTTGACGTCATGTTTGATATCAATTTAATGTCATTTTGACATCACAAATTTTCTTTCTCACTTAAAAACAAAAGTTTTTTACTGGTATTAATTGACTGCCTTGATGTCAAATTGACATCTGGCGTCAAAAGCACATCAACAGTCTATTACAGAACTTTTAAATGTGAATGTTAGATGTCGACTTGATGTCGCTTTGACATTATTGTAGAGATACAAAATCAAGTGTCAATGTATAATTTGTAATTCAAGCTTTCAGCTGATTAAAACATTTCTTGTAATACTTTTGCATTGTTATTTTGACGGTAAAAGGGCATCAATATGTGGATGTCAAATACACAAGATTTTGATATCAAATCGATTGGCATTTTTGACGTCATGCTTTTTATCAATTCAATGTCATTTTGACATCACAAATTGCCTGTTTCTCTCTTAAAAATAAAGGTTATTTACTGGTATCAATTGACTATCTTGATGTCAAAACGACATCAAATTGACATCTAACATTGGTGTTAAAACACATTAAAATTGATTACAGGACTGTAATTGATTTTAATTTTTTTATGTGAAAGTTAGATGTCAATTTGATGTTGTTTTGACATCAAGGAAGTTAGAGAATCCAGTGTAGAAAATCCAGTTTGTGACTGGTGATTAAAGCTTTCAGATGAACTAAACATTTCTTATATTATAATACTCTGTGTCATTATTTTGGTGATCAAAATGGCATCAATGTGTGGATGTCAAATAGACAAGTTTTGAAAACAAAATGATTGGCATTATTTAACCTGTTTTTTTTTTTGTTTGTTTGTTTGTTTGATGTCATGCTTGATATCAATTCAATGTAATTTTGACATCACAAATTGATGTCTCTTAAAAATAAAGGAATATTAATTGACAACCTTGACATCAAAATTACATCAAATTGACATCTAATAATAAAAATTGTAATTGATTTTAGATTTTTTTTATGTGAAAGTTAGATGTCAATTTGTTGTCATTTTGACATCAAGCATGTTAGAAAATCCAGTGTAGAAAATCCAATTAGTTATTTGTAATTGAACCTTTCAGATGAATAATAAAAATATTATATTGCAATACTTTTTGTGTCATTATTTTGGTGATCAAAAGGGCATCAATGTGTGGAAGTCAAATAGACATCAATGTTTTAACATCAAATCGTTTTTTTTTTTTTTGATGTCATGCTTGATATCACAAACTGATGTTTCCCTGATGTCAAAATGACGTCAAATTGACATCTAACACTGGCATCAAAATACACGTCAAAAGTCGACCACAGGACTGTAATTATTTTTGACTCTTTTAATATCAAAGTTAGATGTCAATTTGAAGTTATTTTGACATCAAAGTAGTTTACATGCCTTTAGAGATACAAAATCAAGTGTAATTCGTAATTCCAGCTTTGAGTTGAATGAAACATCTCTTATTATAATACTTTTCGCATTGTTATTTTGGTGGTAAAAAGGCATCAATGAGTTGCATCAATAGACTAAGGCATCAATAGACAAAGGTTTTGACATCAAATTGATTAGCATTTAAAAAATATATATATATTAATTTAATGTCATTCTGACATCACAAATTGTCCACTTCTCTCTTAGAAATAAAGGTTATTTACTGGTTTCTGCTAACAGCATGTGCTAAAGAAATCTTTTAGAACCCTTCTTTTTAAGAGTGAAGAACGATTGTTGGGTTCCACAAAGAACCTTTCAGTAAAGAGTTTTCTCAGAAGAAGAGAGTTTTTAATAATCTGAAGAATGTTTTTACAAATAATAACCTTTTCGTGGAATGAAAAGGTGGATGGATTTGCTCGTCAGTGTTTGGACTTTTAGTAGTGAAAATTAAACCACACTGAACTGAACTTCAATTCTGAAAACACAGTTTCAATTTCAATTTACTAGAACTTCTAAGCTGTTTGACACAATTTACATCGTAAAAGCGCTATAAAAATTAAGATGAATTGAAAAGATTCAACAGATGTTAAAGGCTCTTCATGGAACCAGTGATGCAAGTAAAGTGCAGTTCCTAAAAAAATATATTGTTTCTGAAAAAAATTCAACAAAGTAATTAATTAACTACAGTTCATTCTTAAAAATTAAAGTACCAGGTATTGGCATCAATGCATTCCACTCCTACAAAACAGTTCCAAAGCTGGATTTTTTTGCAGCAATGCCATGTGTGGTTCCCTAAAGAACCTTAAAGAGTTCTTAAAAATGTATGAAGAACATTTTATTAATCCAAAAAAAAAAAAAAAAACATGGAATTAAAAGTTTCCATAGATTTAAAGGTTGTTATGGAACCACTGACTGATGTGAGAGTTAAGATGTGTTGTTCCAGACAAAAGTGTTTTCTGGGGAAAAAAAGACTCTCAGGTCAGTTTGTACCAGACTGTGATCTAGGTCATGGTCATCAGACTTATACTGTATTTCAATTCCATTGAAAAGAGAGAGTGCTGAGTCAGACAGAGGATCAAAGAGAAGTCATAAGACACCGGGACATCCGCCGGTCACGGCTGTGTGATCGTTGCAGAGCTGCGATAATGACCACAAAATATGCTTGTAATCGGTGATAAGGCCTTTAATGTTCTGTAAACGCGACAGGTACTAAAGTTTACAGGCCTAGAATTAAATGATAAACTTTGACTTTCAAAAGCACATCAAGAGTGAGCCGTGATATGAGCACTTTATGTGTCCATGCATAGATCCATGTGAACACTACATCATATATTCAAATTATATTATGTTTTAGAAAATGTCTTATATTTCTTTATCGTTTTAGAGTGCACAAAAAAATTCATATATGAATATTACCATAACTGATGAATCTTTAAAGACAGACCTGTTTGAGCTCTGGGTTTGGCTATGATTATGTGTAACCCACTGTTAGTTCAATGCCTTTTTAAAACAATCATGTTTAATAGTGGAAATGTTGCCGGTAATAAAAACATAATTTATTTTTAGCTTCATCCAAACACTATGAATGAGTAAACAAGTCTGTCTGCCCCTTCAAAATATCATGTGTACATATTTTGCAATAAACTAAAAATATATTGTATCAACTAATAATTGATTAAATACTTTTATATTTCTGCAAATTATTTATTTGAATGTGTAATCTGCAATGCATCTTTTGACCAATGTTCAGTCTTGGATCTTTGACTTTTTGCTTGACTTTCTTAGCTTGTTATGTTTATTGGTACCAACAGAGAAAAGTGAACAAGTAATGCACTCTACTATGAGTAAAACTACATCTCAATATGATCTTATAATAAAAAAATAGCTGTCAAATAAAACGAATTTGATTAAATTTAAAACATTTCCATTAGGACTTAAATAATTGTGTATATAAACTGTATATGTAATAAGTTAAGGAACTTTAGAAGACACTGAGAAAAAAGGTTGAAACAAAACCTGTAGTAAAGTTAATAGAACAGCATATAAAACATTGCTGGAGTATGTTTGGTAAAACAAATCAGGCTTATTAAAAGTTCACATTCGATCAATGTGTTCCTTGATTCTTTAAAATTATTTCTGTTAATTATTAATTATCAGATATTTAAGAACTGTTTTAAAGTAAATCCACCAATTTTTGCTGATGTATCATGCAACATCTGACTAATAAGTAAATAAAAGTAGTATTAGACTTGCTTTTTGGATGCATGAAAACCCTTTTTGATTCAGAAAAAAAAGTTGCATTTTCTATTGCAATGTTGCAAGGCTTTAATTAAATCCATCTAAGCAAAACATCTTAACTAAAACGCGGAATTAAAAATAAATCAGGAAACTATGACACAACTATAATTCATGTTACAGAGAGTGTTTCAGCCGTCTTATTTTAGCATTGCCTGTCAATGCATTGAATCACTGGTGTTCGTGTGCGCGCGCGCGCTCCGTGACACGAGGCCGGCGGTGCGACCGCGCGCATTGATTCAATTTAATTTGCGCACCTCTGTCACAGGGTGCCAATGACGGATTTACCAGTGGCCGGGCTGTTTAAATTACTTTTAAATCATAAAAGCAGCAGCAGCCGCCGAGGGGAGGGACAGGTTGCTGGGAATATGCAGAGAGCACTTGACTTCATGAGCAAATTAGCTCAGTGGATCCGTCTCAATACGCATATAGTTACCTAACTGGACGGCATCATGATAGTATTATTATTTAGTAAATTTTCTTTTAGAGATCGGAGATATCTTGTAAAATAAATAAGTATATTAGCCCCCCAAAAATCTATACTGTACACTTTAAAAACATCACATTTAAAATCTATTAATTGACTGATTGTCTAATATTATTTTGTAGCCTTGCATGTGCACTGTAAAAAATATATGATCAATTAGTCCTGACAGCATGTTTTAGCTCATTGCAACTTATTAAACTAAAATAATAATGTTCTAACTTAATTGTATAAGTTACACAAGCTGTACTATAAGATACTATAACATACTTTAACATACTATAAGTTCAATGGACTCATAAAGATAATTTGACTCAGCTTAAAAATGTAAGGCAACCATGTTTTTAGCATAGCTACATTACAACAAAACATACAATTTAAACGAGAAAATCACAGAGAAATCAGAGAGCCGTTTATGGTTTAATAAAATACAGTGATTTTTGGTTAGTAATTATCTAATGCGCCCTAAAACGTGTTGTCTATGAAGGGAGCACGTCGTGTTTTGAGACAGACCCAGCATTTGTACCGCAGCCCATTTGCGGGATAAAAGGGCGGGCCGCTGCAATCTTCTCAGGTCAAGGCGAGAATATCAGCTTTTCGGCCTCCTGTCACCCGTTTTCCATGTTATTAATCCACAGTCCATGTGGAGGCAATGTTTAAAATCCCAATTGCGAATTTCAATTCATTTCGTCTCGATTTATTGCGTGTTTACGACAGGTTGTTCGTGTGTGGGATATTAAGGTTTGGAATGAATTGCCTCTATTTTATTTATTTATTTTACATAGGTCAAAAACCCTTTTTATTATTTGTATTATTACCCATAACGCAGGCTATACGGAGTGTACAAGAGTCTCGTTTTATTTTTTCTCTAAATGATTATTTATTTCACGGTGTTTTCTCGGATGGACGATTCTGTCTAAAAAATAAAAATAAATAAAATCTTAAAAAGTAACTATTAATAATTAGAATCGATCATATGTCGGCAGGTGATTATATCAATTAATGAAGCAAAAACTACTTTCATCAGTATTATTACATTATTAATTATATGTTTAGAATAATTGAAAACAGAGATGCATTCAGATTTTATGCTATTTTAAGGGGTCAAAGATATTTCTACTTGGCTTGCTCTTAAACCTTTTTATGTGTATTTAAATCAGTTTAGTTTGGTCTGTTTAGTGAACAAAAAAACAAGCAATTACATGAAACAAAACTAGTTATTTTAGACCATGATTTATTTTTAGGAAACTATTTGTGTAATAAAATAAATAGTGAATATTTTACAGATCCTGCAAATAAATCATAAATATAAGCTATCGCAAGATTTTATGAACTGTGTAATGTGAACTCATAAAAATAAATTATCTTGATATTACAGTCGCGATTCCTTAAATAAGCAGGTCGTTAAAATATTAGATCACATTATTAAAATGTCTAGAGCAACTGCTCAGTGAGCTCACCCGTTTGTAATGTTTGCATTATTATGCGTCACACAATATAATAATAATAACCTATTATTGTTGTTGATGCTGCTACCACTACGGATATTCTTCTTATTATTTTTCATAATTAGCCTATTACTATTATTATTATGGACATAATTAAAGGTCTCACTAGTCAAAAATAATAGCAAAAAACAACTACAATAAATTAAGATCATTGCCATTATTATGTAGCTTGATTATTTTGATGATTTTTGATGATTTATGGATACCTTTAAACTTGCAATTTCTGCAATTAATTAACTATAGATGAGAAACGCTTGGTGTCAGGCACTTTGGAAACTCCGCACGCGTCTCGCTCTGATGTTGCTTCAGGAACAAGTCTGAGTCCAGGACGCGCTCCAAGTGTCTATACTACAGTATGATTAGTTAATTAGAAAACTGTCAAGTGATCTGCTCCCGCAGGACAAGCTCTGCAGCCAATCAGCGCTCGCACAGGCGTTATGAGCGAGATGTGAACGCGCGCGGAGGTTCAGAGAGCGGATCAGATGACAGAGATACTCCTCTAAACAACAACAACTAGAGCTCTACCATAAAGCGCTTAAATCTTTTTCTGTGCGTACTTCGGCTGTCTCATGGGCTGAGTTCCAATGGGAAAGTTCTAGTTAGATTAAACTCTACATATCAATAGTTAGATATAACAGAAAAATATCATTAATCGAGATTAAAACGAATGCATCTGCGCGTAAAACGCAGCTATCAGCGCAATTACCTGCAACTCTAAACACAACAAAAGTGTTGCAATGGAAAAGTCAAAGAACTTCAGGATCGACGCACTTTTAGCTGAAGAACCACATCGAGGGAGCCGAGAAGTTTCCCCTGGACTGAGCAGCGACAGCCCGACTGGGAGTCCGGTGTCCTGCAGGCGCGGTGACACCCCGTCCCCCCGCGGGACCCCAGGTGCCATACACCTCCAACCCGGAATCATACCGAAACCAGGGCTGCTCAATCTCCCTCACCCGGGACTCACTTCTATCCCAGGCATGTACACGACGCCCATGTACCCCATTTCAGCATTGGGAGGTCAGCACCCTGCACTAGCGTACTCTGGGTTCACCCAGCTGACGCAGCCGTACCCGGAGCAGCTGAAGGCGGCGGCGATGGCCGGATCATTACCGCTGGAGCATTGGATACGAGCTGGCATCATGGTACCACGACTGCCCGATTACACCTGTGAGTGGGGTAGCATTCAGATGAGTGGGTAACACTTTAAGTTACTAATAAACATCACACAGTCCTTATCAGATCAGCAGTTAATGCTATAAATAAAAAACGATTACGTTTGATTATTGTTTAACAGAAAATTACTTGCCGTTTCTTTATAATTAGTAGTAAAATGTAAAAGCAGTTTCGATTTTTTATGCACATATTTTCCTAAGTGAATTTAAATAATTTGATTGTTGATTTCTACCTGAATGCATTATTTAGGCCTATACATCTACTGAAAAAATGATTCAGAGAATCCTTGCAGTTGCTAAATTTTTAGTAAAGGTTAGGTGGTTGTAAACAATTTATTTGGGTTAAACAAATTAAGCTGAACATTACTGGATTTAATTTGTTTAAACTCGACACATATTTGTTAGCAACTATTTTTAGACATCATTTTTTCAGTGTGTTATATACTCACTGAATTGCTTTATTATGAATGATGTTTACTATTATACAAGAAATTGTAGTAAAGCGCCAAATTAATTTCCTCATATGCATTTAACATAATGACCATCATTTAGTCTACACTGATACATGAACAGGATGTATTATGGAATTATAAATGATTTGCGTTTGAATGCAAATGTAATTTGCATTTTTACCAGTTAAAAAAATCAATAATTATAATTATCGGGTGCATCATATTAGCACCTTATTAACGAATGCCGTTTTGCCTTTAGAATAATACTCACACACACAAAAAACCTGGTTGCCTAATTTTTTTAAAGCTGAATCTAATTAACCTTACAAATTCATGTTAAACTGACTTAAAACTACTTGTGTGACTAATAAAATTAAGTTATAGCGTGATTGATTTAGTTTAATAAGTTACAATGACCTGAAAACATATGCTGTCTGGAGTAACTGATCATATAATTTTTTACATTGCTTGCCCTCAAAAAATGTTTTCTGCTTGTTCAAACTACTTATTTAAAAAGAGTTGAAACAACACAATTCTTAAGTTTTTGGAATAACTTAATTGTTTAAGGTTCAATCCACTTCAATTTGTAAAAAAAACAATTAAGTTAGCGCAATCGATTCGGGCTGGGAGAACATGAAGGAATTATATGAAACCCAGCTTTTTTCCTAATTGATTCTAATCGTAGTTTTCATTTAATAGTCCGGTTTAAAGTATCCAGAGTTGTATCGAAAGTTTTGCTCAAATCATGCACTGCTTGGCCTGTGCTCCTCCATCATTAAAGCGTCATTACTGTCACACGCCAAATTTTGTTGCATTACCGCCATAGTCAGTTTGAAAGCAAATATCGTAAAAGCGCATGAAATCCTTTTCAACATAATCAAAGGTGAGGGAAAGCAAACAGAGGGAGAGGTGTGCTCACACACACCTGTGACTCTTGAAAAGCCCCGAGTTAATTTGTCACCAAGCAATTATGATGTTTACAACTCCTGTTTGATGGATTATTAAACTGAAATCATGGCGCAGCATGTGGCGAAATTAGTTTGCAGAACTTTATATGGCAAACGATAAAACAGTATCAGGAAATTATGACTTTGCCTTAGCTTTTTTCCCTATTTATTTATTTGCAATTAACAGGAAATCAATCATTAACAAGTGAACAAACCAAATATATCTAATCATATCTAACATATACAACACACTCCACATAGACATGATTGAAAGTTTATGTTATCCTTGGATAGTTAAAAGAAACGTCAACTCAACAGTAAAGACAGTCTGACTTAACAATGGCTACCAGGATTTACACCAAACCGTAATAATATAATTTTATTTTGGGCTTTTTTATAAAGCCATAAATGTCAGCTCGATGAAAATTGTCTTTGTGTGAGAGAGAAACTATAAACAAACACCTTAAACATACTGTAGTTCATCAATAAAATCCCAAAAGCGTTCATTGAATTTTCATTAAGTTAATGGCTTGCTCTTGCGTTTTATGGCCGCCCAGCCCTGCTTCACTGTGTTTAACAATAAGCTGCAGTAAAGCTATTATAGTAAATGATATAGCTGCGAATTCTGGGCTTTCTTTTGTAGTGTGTGTGCGCGCGACCCCGCGAGTCCTTGACATTATATAAAAGAGACAAAAATCTCATAAAAATAGTCTAAACGTGGATTACAGCAGCTTGCATCCTTTTGCCTGGTGCTTAATTTTTATATCTGCAGGCTCAAGAGGCCTGTTATTAATTGGGAACGGATTTACAGTTTCACCAAATGATATTAGTGCTGGTAATTAAAAGTAAAAATGCTGCTAAACCTTTATGCCCTTTGTTTGAGGTTTATATTAGATCAATGTAAAGTTACGTTCAACTGCAGCAGAATAATCCACATGACAAGAGTTGATTTAATGTAGTTGTTGTTGTTAGTGACTATCTTTGATTTTTGTGCGTGTGTTTGTCTTTCAGCTGCCCCTCAGTCTGGTTTGATGGGTAAATGTCGAAGGCCTCGGACAGCATTTACTAGTCAACAACTACTGGAGCTGGAAAACCAGTTTAAACTTAATAAATACCTTTCCAGACCCAAACGCTTCGAAGTGGCCACATCTCTAATGCTGACTGAGACACAGGTAATGCTGAGATCCACCATGGTCTCAGTGCTATTTATAGTTAAATATAACTAATACCATAAAGTAAAAATAAACAAAGAAAATGCATATTAATGGGAAAACTACTGCTGTTTCAGACAGTTGCTAAAAAAAATATTTCTAAACTTGAAAATTGAAATGATTACAATAATAAAAATGTATAAAATTTATTTTAAAAATCTCAACAATAAAAAAAATTCTGCTGCCCAAAATTATAAAAAATACTGCTCAAAAATCTTGGGTCGGTATACCAATTTTACTGTTTTAAATGTCCTGTGCATTTATGTATTTTTAAATCATTACTATTCATTGCGTTCTTTTCTAGTGATGAAAAGCTATTTTGCTTTATCAAACGTCTTACAGAAATGATTCTATAATGCCCAAACCCACACATCATCAACTGAAACTGTCATCATATCATTAATAATGTTGAAAACATTTGTGCAACTCTGCATTTTGTGTAAAAACAAATTAAACAATTAAACAACAACAAAAAAAATCTCAACATTTATCAACAAGTAGATGTTCTTTAGTCAGTAAAGAACATTTGTATAGTTAAAAGCATTAAAGGGGCCATGAGCAGTACTGTACTGTCACATTCTGCTGTAAACTTAAATCAATTAAATGCAACCATGCAGAATAAAAATGCATAGGAAACAGTACAGTTGAAGTCAGAATAATTAGCCCCCCTGTTTATTTTTTCCCCAATTTCTGTTTACGGAGAGAAGATCGGGAAAACAAAAATTGCTTAAAGGAGCTAATAATTTTGACCTTAAAATGGCTTTTAAAAATTAAAAAAATGCTTTTATTCTAGTCGAAATAAAACAAATGAGACTTTCTCCAGAAGAAAAAGTATTATCAGACATACTGTGAAAATTTCCTTAATCTGTTAAACATCATTTGGGAAATGTATAAAAAAAAGAAAAAAGAAAAAAAACTAAAAGAGGGTTTAATAATTCTGACTTCAGTATATATATATATATATATATATATATATATATATATATATATATATATATATATATATATAAATGCTCTTATTAAATTACTCATTATTATAGTTAATTTAAACTATTATTTAAATTTTAAAGTTAATTTTAGAAGACTTAAAAATTGTTTATAGGACGTAATGAACTAAAACTGAAATGAAAAAAAAAATAATAAAAAAGAGGGATAAATAATTAATAATAGTAATAATACCAACCTTAAAACACTACATAATTATAGAAACTTTAAAATAAAAATATAAAAAAATGTATAAAATTAACACAAATTCTGAATTTTTATAACAAAACTAAAAAAATAAATACATAAAACAAAACCATACGAAAACCTTTTCTGGTTCCCCCAAAAATATTATCTTTTGTGCTATGAAAAGGTTCCATCAATGCCAATACTAATATTAAAACAGTATAGTTTCTATAAAATTGTGATAATATGGTATTTTCCATATGTCTTCATTCCTCTACAATGTAAATACAATCCATGAAGATGTTTTTTTTTCATGTTAATTTAGCTTATTAAAATAAGTTATTCAAAATAACCATAATTTGATTTATTTGTTGATTGTGTTCTTTTGATTAAAAAATGATTCAATTGATTTACATTTTAAAGGTTAGTGATTGCAAACAATTTATTTGGGCTGAATTTAAACAAAGTAATAAAGTTGAGCATTACTAAAGTTAACTTGTTTGTTAAAATTCAGCGCATATAATTTGCTTGCAATCACTAACCTTTAAAAAAATTGTAAATCCAGTGAATCATTTTTTGAATCAATGAATCAAGTAAAATCAAATGAACAAAATCAACAAATGAATCAAATTATAGTCGTTTTGACTTAAAAATGACTGAAACTTGCTGAACTTTTTATGAGGTTAAATTAACATGAAAAACATTGTTTTCTTTGATCGTATATAGCTACAGCGAAGCAGAATAAAGACAGTAATTTTTAGAGGACATTATTTGGAAAATACCTTATCAATGTTTTATTTGTTTGTTTCAATTGTTTATTTTAATGAGTAGAATAAAAAAAAGAATAAATTCAGCCCATGTAAATTGTTTGCAACCACTTACTCTAGCTTAAAAAAATTAAGTAAACCCAATGAATCATTTTTTTCAGTGAAGCAGAATGCATCTATTATTGCTGATCACCTTGTGTCCATGCATGTGTGTGTTTTTCTCCCACACCAGGTCAAGATCTGGTTCCAGAACCGGCGGATGAAGTGGAAGCGCAGTCGTAAAGCTAAAGAGCAGGCAGCGCAGGTGGAGGTGGAGCGACAGCGTGGAGGAACCAAACCCAGCGGACGGGACAGCAGACGCGCTCCAGCAGCTCCCAGTGTGGAGGAACAGGAGGAAGAGGAGGAGGAGGAAGAGGAGATAGATGAAGACGAAGAGGACGAAGAGGACGGACAACACAAGTTCATCAACAACAGCCTCAGCGTGTCCCGATCCACAGACTTTCTGCACCACACCGCTGCGTTATATCATCCCGACAGCCCCTTCTCGGAGGACGACATAGAGGAGCTGCATGGAGGAGAGAGGAAGATCCGGGCAGGGTTATGAAGACTTGTTTAAATGACTATGGAACTTTGACTCTATGGTAGCATTAGGGGTAAATATCAGCCAGCCTTTTAGACACTTATCAGTGATGGCACTGGACATTGGAGAGTAGAGGATTGTCACTGATGTTAAAGGAGACAGAGGAACTCAAATGTATAATATAACAAATAACATATATTTAATAAGCTGTGTTCCCAAATCTGTAGACATCTTTTAAACATCTTAAGGAGATTTTTTTTATAGTACGTATATGTATACACCACATACATATACATACAGCTGAAGTCAAAATTATTCGCCCTCCTGTGATTTTTTAAAAATATTTCCCAAATAATGTTTAACAGAGCAAGGAATTTTCCACAGAAATTTCCTATAATGTTTTTTTCTTCTGGAGAAAGTCTTATTTGTTTTATTTCGGCTAGAATAAAAGCAGTTTTTAAATTTTTAAAAGCCATTTAAGGTCAATATTATTAGCCCCCTTAAGCAATTTTTTAATATTGTCTAGAGAACAAACCACTGTTATGCAATAACTTGCCTAATTACCCTAACTTGCCTAATTAATCAAGTTAAGTCTTTACATTGCACTTTAAGCTGACAACTAGTGTCCTGCAAAATAAGTGGTAAACATTACATACTGTCATCAATGAAGAAAAAATAATATAACTTAGCTATTAGAAATTAGTTGATAAAACTATTATGTTTAAAAACGTGTTATGTTTATTGTATTTCAAAAAACTCCATTAAAAAGCATTTGGGAAATATTTAAAAAAGAATACAAATTTTACAGGGGGGATAATAGTTATAATAGGGCTAACAATAATAATGTATTACTGTAAAAACTATTGTTCAAAAATTTCGGTTAGACTTTTCATTTAGGATTTTTTTATTAAGACTTTAAGAAATTTTTCGGTTAGACTTTTCATTTAGGATTTTTTTATTAAGACTTTTTTAAGAAATGTATTTATTTATTTTTCTTTTAGCAACAATGTATCAAAAAATTAAGTAAAATTAGTGAAGACTTTCATGATAAAGTCTTAATATTAATATGAAATTATTAAAGATAATATTACTTTTCTAAGTAACGAGTAAAGTAATGCATTACTTTTAAAAAATTAAGTAATTATATTTAAGCTACTTTTTAAAAATGTTACATTTTAGTTTCATTAATTCGCTTTTAAAAAATAAAATGCTGAACTAAAATGATCGTATCATTGAAATAAGAGAATGCAGGAACTGGCAGCAAGGAAGACGGCAGAACCTTACATTTCTGTGAAAGAAATATTTTCATTATTTTGAACACATTGAAGAAAAACAAAAGATGATTGTCTGAATAGACACTGATTATACTTTTTAATTAGACAAGAAGTACAAAAGTTGCAAACGCATTGCTTTAAACTTTCATTAATCTGTGATCTGCAATTAATAATGTACTGTTTAACCTTCATTTAGCTTTAAAAACACGTTATGTTTTAGGATAATGTTATCTGAGAACTTCCTGACCCCAGAGCTCTACATGGCGTACGTACAGATTATTGAATGCTTAAAGCAATGCGTTTGCTACTTTTGTACTATTTGTAAAAATCACTGTCCATTGAGACTATAATCCCCTTTTCCTTTTCTTCAAAGCGTTCAAAATAATAAAACACAATCTCTCACTGACTGCGTGAATCATTGTGATTACTTTCATTTTAATTCAGCAATTAGTTTTTCAAAAGCTCATTAATTAAACTACAAAGTAACTTGCATTACATTTTCAAAAAAGTAACTCAAATAGTATTACTTACTTTTTAATCGTTACTTACAAAAAGTAACAGTATTACATAACTCGCGTTACTTGTAATGCGTTACCCCAACACTGTGTGTTATGATACTTCACATTATGTATTTCCTTTCTCTTTCCTAATTTCCTTCTGTCAAAAAACACTAAAAACCCCAACTACAAACCTTTAAACGGTTAATGTATATATTATTTGTTCAGTGCCAAAAAAAATGATAATAATAGTATTTAACATGTCAAACACTATCATAACTGCATACTAAATCAGTCACTTAAGTTTTCATGTTCATGATTAAAGGCAGCTGCCTATGTAGGCAACAAGAGCTTTAGATTACGGTTTATTGAATGTATGAGAGCTGCTGTACGTCTTGTTTCAGTAAGACATAAATGTTAATTTATTGCTTTATCATTGTAAATAGCATTCGATGCTCCATCATGCTCAAATATATGCAATTTTTGCAGTAAAACAGTTTTGGCTACATAATTACCAATTCCCCCTAAAACGAAGGAGGAAAAAAAAAACATTAATCTAAATTACCCAGTTTTACTTAAAACATTCCTGGTTTGTTTACACAGTGCATGATTTATTGGTGCACAGAATAGGATTGTGGTTTTGAAAAGTCGTTACAAATAATATTCAACTTCAATTAACGCATTTTTAGTTTGTTTAGGTGCTTTTTCATTAAAATGATCTAATATACATCTCTAATCTAACATGCATCATTTGCCTGTGTGCTGGAGAAAAGACATGTATATTTCAATGTGTCATGGTTACATTCATATGTGGCTCAGTGTTTGTTCACTTTAATGTTATTTAAGCAAGTCTGTAATTTATTTCCACTGAAGAGGTGTCGACGCACTGTATAATGATGCTATATTTGTCTGGGTTGCTGTAAATGGCTTCAAATAAATGAAAAGAAAACTTGCAAAATCTGAGCAAAGCTCCCTTATTGAGTTAAGTAACACCCAATTCATTGTAAAAAAAAATGTCTGTAACTTGTTTTCCGTAATTTGTGATTCATGCTTTATCATTTCCTTTATTTTTTTTTTTTAAAAGTGACTTTAAAAGTTTAAAGTGATATTTTGTCTGGGCTGATGTTGTATACTACAGTACACAAACCTTGTAATAAACTGCCAGTACAATTGATATATATATATATATATATATATATATATATATATATTCACAGATGACTTTATTAGGTACAATTACTACTACCGGGTTGGACCCCCTTTTGCCTTCAGATCTGCCTTAATACTTTGTGGCATGGATTCAACAAGCTACTGGAAATATTCCTCAGAGATTTTGGTCCAGCTTGACATAGCATCACGCAGTTGCTGCAGATTTGTCGGCTGCACATCCATGATGGGAATCTCCCATTCCACCAAATTACAAAGGTGCTCTGTTGCATTGAGATCTGGTGACTGTGGAGGCCATTTGAGAACAGTGAACTCATTGTCATGTTCAAGTAACCAGTCCTAGATGATTCGGGCTTTATTACATGACGCGTTATCCTGCTGAAAGTAGCCATCAGAAGATGGGTACACTGTGGTCATAAAGGGATGGACATGGTCAGAAACACTACTCAGGTAGGATGAGGCGTAGACATGATGCTCAATTGGTACTAATAGGACCAAGGTGTGCCAAGAAAATATCCCCACACCATTACAACATCACCCGCCTGAACCTTTGATACAAGGCAGGATGAATGCATGTTTTCATGTTGTTGGTGCCAAATTCTGACCCATCCCTTTACCATCCGAATGTCGCAGCAGAAATTGAGACTCATCAGACCAGGCAACGTTTTTCCAATGTTTTATTGTCCAATTTTGGTGAGCCTGTGTGAATTGTAGCCTCAGTTTCTGTTCTGAGCTGACAAGAGTGGCACCCGGTGTGGTCTTCTGCTGCTGTAGCCCATCTGCCTCAAGGTTGGACGTGTTGTGTGTTCAGAGATGCTCTTCTGCAAATCTCGGTTATAACGAGTGCGTACTTGAGTTACTGTTGCCTTTCTATCTGCTCGAACCAGTCTAGCCATTGTCCCCTGGCATCAACAAGGCATTTGTGCCCACAGAACTGCCGCTCAATGGATATCTTCTCTTTTTCAGACCATTCTCTGTAAACCCTGGAAATGGTTGTGCGTGAAAATCACAGTAGATCAGCAGTTTCTAAAATATTTACATTAGCCAGTCTGGCACCAACAAGTTGCTGCCATGAGAGTGGCTGATTAGAAATTTGTGTTAACAAGCAGTTAAACACGTGTACCTAATAAAGTGGCCAGTGAGTGTATATATAATCGTTTATTTTTAATTGAATAATACTTGAATAATTTAAACTATGTAGTGGCTGAAAAAAGCATAATATTTAAATGTTTTTATCTTTATAAAATTAAATAAATTAAATTAGAATTCTAATAAAATTAAATATTACATTCTGGTTTCAGATATCGTGAGTTTCTATTTTTATTTCTTAACATTAATGGAATGTTATTTTAAGGTTTGCATAATGTTCCTACAAATGTTCTTTCTACCTAAATTTTATGAACAATACAAATGTTCAAGAAATGCTGACAGTATATCATTCATTCATTTATTTTCTTGTCGGCTAAGTCCCTTTATTAATCCGGGATCGCCACTGCGGAATGAACCGCCAACTTATCCAGCAAGTTTTTACGCAGCGGATGCCCTTCCAGCCGCAACCCATTTCTGGGAATACTGACTGTATATTCCAAGAATATTTAAATTTATAGTCTTTAGTTTTAATGTTTGGCAAATGTTTTTCATTCATTCATTCATTTTCTTTTTGGCTTAGTCCCTTAATTAATCTCGGGTCGCCACAGCGGAATGAACCGCCAACTTATCCAGCACGTTTTCAGGGTAGATGCCCTTTCAGCTGCAACCCATCACTGGGAAGGCAAATGTTATTTTAAAGTTAAAATATAGCTCTTTCAACGTTCCTTCAACTGCAGTCGGTTAAGTCACTGACTAAAGTGAGCAGCTGCCTTCATCTTCAAACACAACCAACACGGCTGATTAACATGCTGGAGAACTGCAGAATCTGCTGGCCATAATAAAGCAGCTGAAAGAGCTTATTTACAGCCCGGCCTCTCAAATATGAATTACTCATGCAGGTTTACTGATAGTCAAATAATTAAGCTAATGAAGAGGAAGCAAAGTAATCAGCCCCTTGGTGGTGATGTCATCATGCATATTTCATTTACTGAAAAAAGCAGAAAATAAAAGCAAAATGATGTGATATATACGACCAAAACAATGCACTTTATTGGGCTTTTGTATGAGTGCGGTGATTAAATTAAGACAGAATATCATGTCTGTCACAGAGGCTACAGGACAGCATGTTTATATAGTGATTAAATGCATTTTTAACTGGCCTCAGAAAAGGTGCCTCTGTCTTGTTAAAAGCTGAACCAGACCGGGACATCAAGGACAGTCTCCGAGCGAGTTTTTTTTACTCATTTTCAGAGATTGGACTACACAGGTTTATTTCCCGATGAGGTGAATAATACGCTCTTCCTGTAGGGAGATTATAGGGCTTTACAGTCTGAGAGTTGTCAATGAAACCCTCAAAAGTTTTACACCGAGTAGGTTTTAAAGTCAAGAAAAGGACTCCTGTAGTGTCTATACCTGATTAGGTAATTGCACATTAGCATTTGCTTTACATTTGGCAAGCACATAAAGCAAGAAACGAGCAATATGTTGGATCAGTTTATGCAGGAATCAAAGACATGACCTTGGAATTTGGGCAACAGGAATGCAACAAACTAAAAAGATTTGAAAGGCACTATTAGTTAAAATAATAATGATAATTCCTTACATTTATAATAATAATAATAATTATTATTATTATCTATGTTTATAATAATAATAATTATCAGTTTATATTAATAATTACTTGTTTATAATAATAATGTTAATAATAAAATAATTAATTACATTTCTAATAATAATAATAATAATAATAATAATAATAATTCCTTACATTAATAATAATAAAAATAATTCTGTACATTTATAACAATAATAATTCCTTAAATTTATAATAATAATAATAATAATTTCTTACATTTACAATAATAAAAATATTAACTTACATTTATAATATAATAAAAATAATAATAATTCCTTACATTTATAATTAATAACAATAATAATTCCTTACATTTATAATAATAATAATAATAATAATTACTTACATTTAAAATAATAATAATAATAATAATTCACTACATCTATAATATTAACATTAATAATAATTCCTTACATATAAAAAAATAATAATAATTATAATTCTTTAGATTTATATACCTGTAGCGCTTTTCTGGACAGTCAAAGTGCTTTACACATTTTTGGGGGGAATCTCCTTATCCAGCACCAATGTGCAGCATCCAGCTGGATGACACAACAGCAGCCATATTGTGATGAAGCCAATTATGATATGGTGATGGTTAGGAGGCCATGATTGACAGAGGCCAGTAAGCAAATTTGGCCTTTTTTTTTTAAGTTGGGGATTTTTAATGACCACAGAGACAGTACCTCGGTTTAATGTCTTCTCCAAAGGACGGTGCTCACTGAGCAGTATAGAGTCCCCTTCACTATACTGAGGCATTAGGATCCACACAGACTGCAGATTAAGCGTCCCCTGCTGGTCTCACTAACAGAAAAAATTTATTGATTTGGTACAGGGAAAAAAGCATCTAAAAGCATCTTAGAAACTACATAGCAATGTTCTGGCAAACACAGTTTTTTTGCACAGGTAAATGTAAATTACAATGCGTACATAATACACAATATATCACAAAATTATCGTTATCGAGATAATAGTAAATGCAATAAAGATATCGCAGATGTGTGTGATAAATTATATTTAATTCATGCATTGGCTGCAAGGGCAGCACCGTGGCGCAGTGGGTAGCACCGTCGCCTCACAGCAAGAAAGTCGCTGGTTCGAGCCCTGGCAGGGTCAGTTGGCATTTCAGTGTGGAGTTTGCATGTTCTCCCCCTGTTGGAGTGGGTTTCCTCCGGGTGCTCCGGTTTCCCCCACAGTCCAAACACATGCGCTATAGGGTAACTGAATAAGCTAAATTGGTCGTAGTGTATGAGTGTGAATGCAAGAGTGTATGAGTGTTTCCCGGATTTGGGTTGAGGCTGGAAGGGCATCCGCTGTGTAAAACATGCTGGATAGGTTGGCAGTTCATTCCGCTTTAGTGACCACTGATGAATAAAGGGACTAAGCCGAAAAAAAAAATGAATGAATCATATACTGTTCATTAGTTTCATATTTTTAGATTACACTTCTATACACATCAGGATTAGCTAGCTTTAGCCTGTAACCCAACAGCAGTGAGCCAAGCCAAAGTCATGAACATGGACTTTCCACTCAGCTCCGCTTTCAGCTCCTGCCCTTTTATCCGCATGAAAATGTCCGTTTCATAGTGAAATAAGTAAACGCGACTCTATCAATTTGTCTGCAGGCAAATCAGCAACAATAAGTTGAGCGACATGACCCCGTAAAATATTTATACCCTGTAGTTTAATCAATCAGACTCATTACGGGAATATGAACAGATTGTGTGATCTTTTAAAGTAATCACCCTTATTGCTTGAGATTTCCCTCGGCCTTGTCGTGTCACTTAAGCTAATGGGAAGGTAAGAGAATGAGAGACTGGCCCCATAAATTCACATCTGTCCCGACTTTAACCGCAGCTCAAACACACACAAAAAGGCCAAGTTTCAGTAATAAAGTTTATTGAAAAAGGCTCAGCCTTTTCTCTTTAAATGCAAGCTTGCGTTCGGGACAGGCATTTATTATGCTTGCGGGAAATCTATCAAACAGATGCGAAATGTGGCTTAATAATCAAGATAAGCGACTCGCTAGCCGTCACGATGATTATGATTGGCTTGGAGTCAGCAAAAGGCCGTGTTTGTTTTTCCCTGCCGCAATAAATAATCAGCCTATCCTTGAGATGTGATTTCTGAATGTACACGCAGAAAACGGCCGATGTTTACTTTTATACACTAGTGGCTAATTTCACTGTACCTTAGCTTTAGTATATTTATAGCTGATTGCCTTATGGCTGTTTTAAAGATGTAAACTCCGACCTTGTGGTCCAATATAGATAGACGCTCTGTGGTTCAATGTCAAATGTAAACAATAGAAATACACTAATTTTGGATTCTGAAAGTTAAAAAGGTCAAACAGATGCAAGAATTGTAAACAAAGAAAGTAGTCAAATTGACCACGTCCAACACATTTACACTGTATTTCCTTCTCCTCTCTCTGTGTTTTTTTTCTGGCAGATCTGTGATTTAGTGAAGGAGAGAAACACTGCAGGATCAAAGGCACTCAACGCTGACCTATAATCCCTAGCTAATTAAATAATTCACTAATTGATTCATTGCTAAATCAATAAAGCTGGAGATGGTTTATGGTGTTTGTATAGTGCCATGCCACCAATCGGTTGCAAAGAGGAAAAGGCATTTTTATTAAGCATATTATAAAGCTTAGTACTGTTAATATAGAAGGTAGTTTCAGGTTTGACAAAACCCCAAAAATAGGAATTTTGTACAACTGCTAAGACTACCCAGAACAACCTAGCAAACACAAAGCAATGTGATTCAAAAAAGAAGAAGAATTAATAGACCACCTACCATTAATAAGTATTTAAAGTAAATAATTCTGCAGTATACAATACTTTTCCAAACTTGTAAGTCATTATAATAATACTTACAAACTTGTAAGTATTATAGAATAGCAAAGTCGAGTAAAAGAGGTCGAGCTTTCTTGTTTATGGCTCCTACACTCTGGAATAGCCTTCCTGATGATGTCCGAGGCTTAGACACATTCTCACAGTTCAAAACTAGATTAAAGACCTATCTGTTTAGTAAAGCATACACTAAATGCATCACTTAACAGGATTCCACACAAGTTTCTGCATCTTGTTTATATACACTATGAACAGCAGCTATGCTAATTATTCTCTTTTTTTCTCCATTTCCACCTGGGGATACTTATCCAGAGGCCCTAAGACTATGTGGAGTCACTGATTGGATCCAAGACGAGATGATCCCAAGGTTTCCATATCCTGGACCAGGCCATATCCTGAGCAGCTGCTGCGCTGGTCATGGAGGAGTGGAGAACATGAGACTCTGTGACGCTCCAGGGACAGACGAGTCTTCGCTGAGGCCAGCTTCCAGCCTCTGCCTCTGGGACTGCAGCTCTGCACAAGACGTTTGGCCAGCGGAGAAATTAAAATGGTCGTGTCCAACTGAGTCTGGTTTCTCTCAAGGTTTTTTTTCTTCACTCGCCGATCAGTGACGTTTTTTTTTTCCCTCTTCGCTGTCACCTCTAGCTTGCATGGTTTGGGATCAGTAGAGCTACCAGAGCACTTGAAAAAAACCCACGCAAAAACTAGGAGAACATCCACACAGAAACACCAACTGACCCAGCCGGAACTCAAACCAGCGACTTTCTTGCTGTAAGGCGACGGTGCAAACCACTAAGCCACCGTGCCGCCCATCAACAAACCAAAAACTAAATCCTAAAACAATCAAACTTTGGAAAAGTATTTAATATTTTAACAAATACTTACAGATGAATCTACAAATGATTATAATTTTCTTTAAAATAATGATGACAAATATATACAGCTGTAGCCCATTCAGTATTGATAATAATACATATTTAGCACATTAAATCAGCATATTAGCATGATTTCTGAGGGATCATGTACATTTAAAATAGCTGAAAATCAGCTTTGCCTTCACAATTATGAATTAATAAGTGGTAATTGTTACATTAAAAGCTTTATTGTGACAATATTTTGAAACATAACAAGTTTTAATGCCGTTTGGTCAACTGAAGAAAATCTTCATTCATTCATTCATTCATTTTCTTGTCGGCCCTTTATTAATCCAGGGTCGCCACAGCAGAATGAACCACCAACTTATCCAGAAAGTTTTTACGCAGAGTTTGCCCTTCCAGCCGCAACCTATCTCTGGGAACAGACATTCACACACACACACTCATACACTACGGACAATTTAGCCTACCCAATTCACCTTTACCGCATGTCTTTGGACTGTGGGGGAAACCGGAGCACCCGGAGGAAACCCACGTGACGGCAGGGAGAACATGCAAACCCCACACAGAAGCGCCAACTGAGCCGAGGTTCGAACCAGCGACTCAGCGACCTTCTTGCTGTGAGGCAACAGCACTAACTACTGCGCCACTGCCTCGCCCTGAAGAAAATCTTATTTTAAATAAAAAATAGGGTTTTTCCCCAGTGTTGGGTTGCGGCTGGAAGGGCATCCGCTACGCAAAACATGTGCTGGAAAAGTTAGCGGTTCGTTCCGCTGGGGTGACCTCAGATTAATAAAGGGACTAAGCCGAAAAGAAAATGAATGAATGAAAAAAAATAGGGCTGTCAAAGTTAATGCATTAATACTGTCTGCTGGAATATTACGAATGTTCTGTGTTAAAGGATGCCGTGGTTAAACCCCTCTTTTTCGAAGGACATCCTAAGATTTTTTACGAAAACGTAGTCAGGACCTCGGTTTAACGCTCAACCGAAAGACGTTGCTCACTGAGCAGTATAGATTCCCTATCAGTTTACTGGGGCTTTAGGATCTACACAGACGACAGGCTGAGCGCCCCCTTCTGGTCTCACTAACACCACTTCCGGCAGTTAACTTGCTTTCCCATGTGAACTTGTAGCATTTGAAGCTACATTTGTTCACAAGAAGCATCAGTGGGCAACCATGTGAGAGTTGCAGAGAGCTAGCTGCCGGCTACTAAATTGAATCAACTCTAAATTGTTGTGTATTAACGTTCCTTAAATTGATGTTTTGTTAATTATATTAATTTAAGGTCCATTTAGAAGTGATAAAATGTGATAAAGTGCAAATAATCCCATGTTAACTCATGGCAATCATGCAATTAATAACGATTAAAAAAACTATTCCATCCCTAATAAAAATATTAGCTTTTTAAAACATCTGAATAATAGTGTTTTTACAATAACAGTACAATAGTAGTGTTTAAAACAATAAACTTTATGACCTGGACACATTCGCATTGTAAACAGCATTACAAAAAATATCAGCTCCACCATCATATATACACACACACATAGCTATTCCAGCAGGGATGCAGATTAACCCACTGAAAAATATTACCCTCAGACAAAGCCAAGGTAGGTTTGGTGTGACCTTGAAGTGGACTATAACATGACATCATCTCATAGCCGATGGGATCATGAAAACAGAGCGTAGGACATTCGCACATAAACATTGTTTCTGGATAATGAATGATTATCTAGAAGGGGCCGACTGGACCTGGTTTGCATGGATGGGAATGCTAATTAAAGTGTAATTCATCCCACTGGAACTGTATCTCTGCCTGTGCATTACATTGACTGTCTGAAAACCGGTGATTTTTAGGTAAATGTGTGTGTGCATATGCAGTTTATAGCTTTTTTGTACCCCTGTCGGTGGCGTAAGGTCATTGATGAGATTGATTAAGATGAATATTGAGTAAGAGCGTCACTTCTGACCCCCACAACCTCAGGGAACCATAAATTCTGGTGCCTAAACAGCTAGTAATAATTGTTTCATACCTTCAAGTAACAGCATGGAGGGGTTTGAGCAGATTGTTTTGTAGACGTTTCAGGAGGTGGTCACTGAAGAAACTGTATTTGTGAAGGTCAGCCTCTGAATAAACAACATTAAAACATGGCACATCGTTAGAGACCCAAAGTAGGGATCAGTCACTAAGTTTTGGATCAAATTCTGATTTATACAAAGCAAAAATCGATGTAATATTTTAGTTCAAATAAAAATTTGAACAAATAAGCACATTCCACTGTGGAGACCCCTAATAAATAAGGGACTGAGCCCAAGGAAAGTTAATGAATGAAAGCACATTAACAATAATATTTAAAATAAAAATAAATCACTACTTGCTACTACTCACTATTAAAACTGCTGCAGAATTATTTTTCTTTATGTTTTTTTATTAAATAGACTTACGTTAATATTGGGGTTTGATTTAAACAGCTTTTTAACAATTGCCAATTAAATAAACATGTAGGTGAGCTATGTTTATTTCAAAAGCAGACATTTATTGTTTTGCAACAAACATTACATTTTAAAGGAGATTCTTCCTTTCTAAACAATTATTGCCTACATTCCACGCTGAGAAAACAGCTTAAACCAGCCTATGGTGGTTGGATGGATTTATTTGGTCGACCCCCTGTTTTTAGATGGGTTTTGACCATTCCAGGCTGGTTTCCAGCAATTTCCAGCCTGGTCTTTGCTGGTCAGGCTGGGAGATAACCAGCTAAAACCAATTTAACCATCCTGGTTTTGGCTGGACTCCAACCCTGGTTAGGGCTGGTCATCTCCCAGACCATCAGACCAGTAAAGACCAGGCTGGAAGTGTCTGGAAACCTGGAATGGAAAAACCCCCTCTAAAACCTACTACAGGAGTACATTCGTATACAACGGTAAATTATTAATTCCCTGCTGAAAAATCTAACTTAAACCAGCATAGGCTGGTTGGCTAATTGACCAGCCTGGTTTTAGAGGGGTTTTGGCCATTTCCAGGCTGGTTTCCAGCTATTTCCAGCCTGGTCTTAGCTGGTCAGGCTGGAAAATGACCAGCTAAATCCAGCTTGACCAGTCTGGTTTAAGCTGGACATAGCTGGTTTTGGCTGGGCTCCCTGCCTGGCTAGGCAGCTCAAGCTAGATTTAGCTGGTCATTTTCCAGCCTGACCAGCCAAGACCTGGCTGGAAATGGCCAAAAACCCCTCTAAAACCAGCCTGGTTGTCCAGCTAAAACCAGCCAACAAGCCCAAGCTGGTTTAAGCTGTTTTTTTCCACTAGGGTAACTTAATACTCCAATTTCTCGGACACACTTTGAAGTGTTAGCTTATAAAACAGCATATTATCATTTCTCGCCATGTAAATATGTCACTACAGATATCAAAAGTAATCAAAACGATCTCGAAATGTCAAAAAACACTCACCAAACCTCGTCTTCAGTTTTCTTCACCGTTTAACCGTCATCAAAACACAACTTGAGCAACATCTCCATCTTGTGGCTATACTGAAAACCAAACCACAACTCATATCTGTCGACTGTTCACACTTTATTCGGTTTTTAACAAAACAAAATTCCTGAATACATGAATGCCAAGTTAAAAGTCTCCGGTCTTATATGCTATAAATTAAGAGTCTTGCATAATAATTCCTGAACAGAAACAAACTCGGATAGAACTTTGTGTGCAAGTTCAGATGACCTTTTTAAACACCAAAATCTGAGAAAAGTAAATGTGAATATAATCAGTTCAAAACAGACGAAGAAAAAGCATGGAAACATTTAGGTCCTAATTCACGGTTAAATTCCAATTCCAATTAATAAATATAGTTATGGAATGCTTGAGTTATTTCAGTCCTGAGTTATGAAAAAGCATGTGATGCATATCTCATGAAAACATGTCAAGGCCAACGTAATGCCCCAATGACAAAAACAAAATGTAATCAAATTAACAGTACAGAATACATGCAATTTATTACTTTCTATTCATTTATCGATGTTGAAAGCTTAAAAAATATGACCTGGATATGTTTCCATGAGACTCATCCTCACTAACCAAGCCTTACTAGACTAAACAAAAATGCTAAAATGATCTCTAGATTTCTAGCTCAATGAACACAATTGCTTATTACAATTCCTTTAAATGACGCCATAATACTGCAAGCAAGTGTTTCTCAACCATGTTCCTGGAGGACCACCAGCTCTGCATATTTTCCATGTCTCCTTAACCAAACACACCTGATTCAGATTATCAGCTCATTAGCAGAGACTGAAAGATCTGTAATGGGTGTGACAGTCAAAGGAAACATCCTAAACATGGTTAAGAAACACTGCTTTAAGCAATGAAAGAAACTTGTTAAAGGGTATTTGAGCACCCATTTGCACCTCTTAAAATGGCAAAAGTGAACACATTCATCATGGAAATTAATGTGAAATAGCAACAATCTGTTATGAAAACTAAGTGTACATAACATCATTTTCACTTGCTGATAAAAGCCAAGTATTACTTATTCTTGAATCCACAAATTTATCAGACTTTTTTCACACTTCAATAAACATGAGCAGTACCATTTTTACAATCTTACATCAAATGTATGAATTAATTAACAAATGACAACTGTTGGTTGTGTGTTTCACATATGAGGACAAAAGGCAGTAGCACAGCTTTATCTGCACTCTCAGAAATAAAAGTGAGCGAGCTGTCACTGGGGTGGTACCCTTTCAAAAGGTGCAAATGTGTACCTAAAAGGTCCATATTAATACCTCAAGGGTACATATCAGTACCTACAAAAAACAAGTGTTCTTAACTTTTTTAGGAAAAAATATATACTTTTGAGGTACCAATGTGGACCCTTTAAGTACAAATGTGTACCTTTTGAAAAGGTTCCACCCTAGTGACAGCTCACGTACCTTAATTTCTGAAAGAGTGTGGACCTTTTTAAGAAAACGTTCATAATTTTGTCCACAAAAAAAACTTGTGTCTTGTTTTATTGTTTACATAATCACTTTAAAATAAGATCTATGACGAACAATATATATAGCTTCAGCATTTTAGTCTTCATTTATGCATTTTTGAGGTCACAGTTCAACCTGAAATGAAAATGTGCTGTTAATATTTACTCAAACCATTCAAGATGTAATATATACCTTCAGAGTAACATTAAATAAGCTGAAACCATGGTTATTAGTAGCACTCTATAAGAATATACACTATAAATAAATGCATATTTCACACATTTCCTTCATGTTGTCCCAACATAAATCAATTGACCCTTCGCTAAGCCCCGCCCGTCAAGCTTTCGTGCCTGACATGGCTTTTACTACGTATGTGTATGCGCCGGTGTCAGACATTGCCAGGGAGATATCCTAGAAAGCCAGACAAAAAAGGACGCAAGTTTGCATTACAGGGGTATATTCACGACATAGGCAACCCATTAGAGAATAATTTAATCTAAATTAAAGCTAGCTTAGCCTAGCTGCCTCATATGCTGACCAGTCAACAGCTTAGCTCATGGTCAGCAGGAGAGGTGACATTTAAAAATAACCTAATAATAACAAATTAAACCGTGATTTCTCTATTTTTAGCCCAAAAGCCTGATAGACTATTGTTGTGCAGTGAAATATAGTGTTACTAACCGACGAGGAAACACGCATGACAGTGCTTTTACATAGTTCGTTCTTAGAAAAAGCAGCCATAAAGGGGAAACTGATGGATTTGTGCGGAATATTAGCATCATTGACCCATAACCATGTAATGTACTGTGAGTTACCTGTCAGTATGTTTGTATGCTCTTTATAAATTACAGAAAAACAGCTGCTGGTAAAGTATATTGATCGCAAGTGCTCAGTCTGTGATCACTTCTCATGTAATTTCAAATATTCGTAGCTTAAAATAGATGGAAATATGAAGTTCAGTAAAGTTAGCAACAGATTCGCTCTGCTCCTTTAGCGCCCCTCACACAGCTTGATCCACGCTGGCATTTCTCCTCTTGGTTTTTTGGTTTTGAAAAAGGAAAAAATTCCACCATCCCGTCCAAAATTTAAGGATACCGGGTATCAGATGTACACAATCCATATGCACTCGCTCGAAAGTTTGAGAGCCCCTGCGCATTGCTACAGTTGCTAAGCCACCATTGGTGGGTGGCGGTTTTTGGGTGTGGCTTAGCGAAGGGTCAATTAACTTAACTGAATAATGGAAAAAAACAATTAAGTAGTCCCCCAAAAAACTTGAATTGTGTCTAATTTTAAATAAGTAGCTTGAACAAGCAGCAAAAGTAATTTCTTGACTATACAGTCACATCAAAATAGTTATCAGTGTCTCTGGATTAGATTTTGAGTACTTATATTGGAAATAATGTTCAGTTTCTTGCACAGGTTTTGCTCCATAAGTCATTAATGTATCATCAGGACCAACAGGTATTAATTTTGTTATTCCTGTACATGTTTTTGACTCTCAAAGTGATGACTTTTATTTTATAAATCATCAAATCAATCAGATAAAAGCATAAAAGCATGTAAATGTTATGCTAAACAAAAAAAAACACTACATTTTAAACAAAAAGTGAAACGACAGCAAATTTAAATTTCTGGGTGAACTGCCCCTTTTAATGCATTGTGAATAATCAATAAACGATTGTATTATTTATGAAATAAACCGATATTTATCATAATCCTTTAGTTCATTAACTAATGGTAAAAACAAGACCTTATTGGAAAGTGTTCCCAAATAATCTAACTTCTGTCAGTTACACTTAAAACATCAATTGAGAACATTATAAATAATCATTTTTGGTTCTTTAAAATGCACAAACAAATACAAGTAATAAAAAAGGGTGTTATAATCAGAAAACAACCTGTTTGATGATATGTAACATTAGTGAACAAACCGATTGCACTCTCTAATGTGGTTTGTGTGATAATATTGTGAATATTGCAACACGCCTGCTCAAATTTGACCCACAAAACCATCATAATTTCATGAATTTTAGGGCGGAAATTGAGAAAGTGTGTTAATGGTGCGCTGAGCTCACTGAGGTAAGAGAGAGCAAATGTTTGCAAGGCTTATGAGTTCATTGAGTTATTTTTGTCTGAAATAGAGAGTGCATAGTCCAAAATGTCCAGAGTCCGGTAGAAACAGACGGGACGTGCCAGAGGAATCATCATACTCTGTTTGTGTCGATATCTGTACCGTCTGAGCCCCGCAGACTCTTGATCTGATCGAGAACCCAGCCGATTCTGGGCCTTTCCTGAGGATTGGTCACCATAGTGGAGCTGAGCAGCGTTTGGAGCTCTGGAGAATAACTGAAACAAGTATACAGACATGTCAACTGCTTATAAAGTTATCACAGTAACGTTTTGTTTTATTATTATTATTATTTGTTAAGGCAGCATTCCCAGTTGTAGAGATGCAAGAATATGTTATGATTAGAAAATATAAAGTAGCTTTCAATTTAATGCAAGAAAAAAATAAATGTTATCTCAGTATACATTATTCTTTCATTCATGGTTGCTTCGGCTTAGTCCCTTTATTAATCGAAGGTCACCACAGCGGAATAACCCGCCAACTTATCCAGCACGTTTTTTTTATGCAGCGGATGCCCTTCCAACTGAAACCCATCTCTGGGAAACATCCGCACACACTCATTCACTCTCATACACTACAGGCAATTTAGCCTACCCAATTCACCTGCACCGCATGTCTTTGGACTGTGGGGGAATCAGTACACATCATTTTATATATACATCCAAAATCAAATAAAAAGTGCTTCAGGGGTAGTTAATGTGTCTGTGCTCTTTGGGTAAGAGATTCATAAAGATACCTGATGAAGGTAAGTGTTGCCGAAATGCGTAGGCGTTGTTTTAAACGAATAGACAGTTATGATAATAATGGCTTTGTAATTTTTTCACTTACATTTCGAGTGCCTTGGAATTATGGTTTTGTTGTTTATCACTTTATATATATTTACCAACATGTATAAAAAACTTATATACATGTACAGTTGAAGTCAGAATTATTAACCCCCCTTAATTAAACCACTTGTTTATTTTTTACCCAATTTCTGTTTAACGGAGAGCAGATTTTTTTTACACATTTCTAAACACAATAGATTAATAACTCTTCTTTAATAAATTATTTATTTTATCTTTGCCATGATGACAGCAAACAATATTTAACTAGATACTATTCAAGACACTTCTATACAGCATAAAGTGACATTTAAAGGCTTAACTAGGTTAATTAGGATAAACTAGGCAGGTTAGGGTAATTAGGCAAGTTACTGTATAACGATGGTTTGTTCTGTAGACTGAGAAAAATATAGCTTAAAGGGGCTAATAATTTTGACCTTTAAATTAAAAACGGCTTTTTTTCTCAAAATAAAACAAATAAGACTTTCTCTAAAAGAAAAAAATATTTTCAGACATACTGTGAACATTTTCTTGCTCTGTTAAACATCATTTGGAAAATATTTAAAAAAGAAGAAAAAAAAAATTCAACTGTGTATATATATATATATATATATATAACCCATTTCAGGGAAAAAAAGTTTTAAAAATAACTTAAATTAAATATAGTGAACATATCTTTACATTTAAAATGATTAATTAAATTTTTAATTGAATTCAATTAACTTTTTAATTAAATTCAAAAACTCAATTTGAATTTCTGAGTACAATTTTATTACATTTTACACGGTACATTTTATAACATTATGACATTATATACATTTTCAATGTGGAAAATATTTTTGGAGCTTTGGTGTTGCTGCCGCGGATAAATATTTAATATACATTTTCAATGTGCAACTTTTAAAAATTAAATATAATGTAATCAATTTTATCTAAAATTTGCTATTTAAAATTTCATGTTTTAAATGAAACTAATTCCTATGTAATTTGTTAATGTCTAAACATATGTTTGGCATTTAATATCACAGTATAACACATATATTATTATTATTATTATGTTTTCATAAAACATGAGCTTTTTTATATATATATAATATCATTCAAAAGGAAAGTTCTATAATTTCCTGTGCGTTTTGTTTAATGGGGGAAAATTATATTATCTATATATATATATAGTCAAGTGGATCAAATAAGTTTTTTCAAATTGTCTTAAGACATTCATTAATTTTCCTTCGGCTTAGTCCCTATATTAATCAGGGACTAAGCCACAACAGAATAACCCAAAAACTTAACCAGTGTATGTTTTACGCAGTGGATGCCCTTCTCGAAGCAGAGACCTTCTTACTGTTAGGCTACAGTGGTAACCACTTTGATTAAAGGTTTTGATCCACTTTCATCCAGTGTTGACAACTACATAATTATAAAAGTAATCAGCAAACATGTACATAAAGCATTGCACATGCAACAGAGCTGCCTCTTCCAATAAACTATTGTCCTGAAAGATCTAAAGCTCACCTGCATGGCTGTGGGATGGAGACTGGATTCTGGACAGCGAGAGCCACACTGTCCCCCTTCTGAAAGATCAAATCATACGGTCCCTCCAGCATCATCATACAGTACAGCACACAACCTAGAGACTACAGGCAGAAAAACAACATACAAGTTACAGACGTAACACTAGAGATGTAAAAAAGACAAAGTTTATTAATTCCAGACCTGCACACACACAGCAGTCTACACAATGAAGAGCAATAAAACAACATCTATAATATTATATTATAATTATAAATAATATGGGTTTTGAGTGCTGCTGCTGAATTCAAGCCTTTATTCATGTCATCATTGTTATTTTGGGAAAGAACATCTGAAAGGTGAATAAAAAAAAGAAATTAATTACCCAAATGTCTGTTCTCTCGTCAATAATACAGTGACTCTCCACATTAAACAGCTCTGGCGCTCTATAAGAAATGGTGCATCTCTGAGCTGCCCAATCCTGAAAGACAAAAAACATACACAAACATTAAATATTTTATTTTAAAGACAACACTCAATAAAGTGCTGCTTAATATTATTCTCCTCTAACCTGGACTGTCATGGCCTCCCTTGACCCCCGGACTTCAATCCTGGCTTTGTTCATGGAGCCCAGGTCCATTAAAAAAGGACGATCGTTTTCATCCAGCAAAACATTGGTGGGTTTCAGATCTCTGAGTTCAGAAATAAAAAAACATGTTAGAGTCATAAGAAGATATAACATTGTAAGAGGCTAAATTATCATATGCAATTGTTTATAGGAAAAAACATGTCTTTTTGACTCAAGAAGGTCCATACTGACTCCAAAGGCAGATACTGGTAAGATCAGGGCCTGGTATGTGGACTTTGGGGGTTTTACGATGTGGTCACATGTTGATTGGTTAGTTTGAATGTCTCAGGATTTGGGCTTTAGGCCGTACTCACACTAGGTACAGTTGCCTCGAACCGGGCCAAAGCACGCTTGTCCCCCGTCCCGTTTCCCCCGACAGCCCGCACTCACACCACAAACGGGCCTGGGCACGCTTACGTCATCGCTGCTGCGCTGTTCAGTGAGAAGCGCTCTCTCACTCAGCAGCACAGTGGAGATTTCTCTAGTTATATCGTTTCAGTCGTTTGTTATGCAGTGACATGCAGTCAAATAATTAGCCAAACAGTCATTATGGATGCGGGGACACGCAGTCAGATATTTCGCCGAACAGATCCGTCACTTTTGGCGCTCATAAACAATCATAAAGCTCTCGTGCTGCAGGTATGAGGAGGTCTGCTGAAGGCGCGCAGCTGTCGTGCTGTGAGGAGTTCTCGTTTTTAATAAATGACGGCAGTTTGCGTTCACTGAACAGTAAGAATTATTAATAAATCCATATGAAACAGCCCCTTAAAAGTCACGTCTCGCTTTCAGTTTTGAGCTTTGGCGCGTTTTGCACTCACACACAAGAGTACCGTGCCAAAGCACAAGTGAACCGTGCTCAGGCACACCTCTTCCAACCGGGCCAGGGCCGGCCAAGTGAACCGTGCCTGAGCCTGATTCAGCGCACTCACACTTCTCAAACGATCCAGGAAACGGGCCTGGGCACGGTACGGATGGCATAGTGCGAGTAGGCCCTTAGTCACATGGTCAAGAAAGATACAAAATAGCTAGTAAACTAGTGCTCTGCCTCTTCTTTTCCATCTCTGCGCTTTCCTGCTCTGCTCCTCTCCTCCTCTGAAGTCTATCTTTTCTGACTCTACTGCAATCAGGCTAACTTCTGGGCCTGCTCTCTTTGTCTCTCTCTCCCTTCCCCTGTCTCTCTCCAACCTCTGGTAACTTTAACTTTACATTTAAGCTGGGTACAATTTATATCATATGTTTTACCACTTCATATTTTATCATTTCATACAGTTACTTTGTAATTAATTCAGTTGTAACCATAGAGAATTGTTGCCATTAAATCATCTAATTTTCAAGTATTTGTGAATGACTTTTGATTTAACATCAACATTTATTTGTTCCATATTTCAATACAATACAATCACATAATATCTACGCTCTCCCACATTTTTAGCTATTAATACTGCCCTTATTACCGGTTTTAGAATAAGATTGCAGAAGAATGGTTTGACTAGAAATGTACAGTTTTTTACCATCATGCTGATCACTTTTTAGTCACTCTGCAGAACTACAGTTTGAACCGCTGTGGTTAAAACCCATTAATACAATATACTAAAAACAGGTAATTCCTGCCATAATATAATAACTTATTTGGGTTGCCATTACTTAAGGTATATTGATAAGATTTACATAAATGAGATTTTCTTTGCTTTTTATTTCACATCTTTAAGTTTTTTATAAAAGAAACTATACTTTTTATTCGTTTAAAATAATATCTCGTTTGTTAAAATTAGCATTAGCTAATACTAACAAGCATTATGTGTTTAACAGCCTTTATAAATATTTGTTAATGTTTCTTAATAGAAATACTATTAATTGCTGTTTGTTCATGTTAATCCTTATTGCACTGACCATTGTTAACACAACTTTTGATTTAAAAACTGTATCATTAATTGTTGTAAATGCACTAATAAAGATTATTAAAGGACATACAAGTTTTGTTCATTGTTAGTTGATGTTAACAAACAGAAAGTCATTGTAAAGTGTTGCATTTGCATAAGCACTATTATGTAATTAACAAGACAGAAATAAGGCAGGAATTTGGGCTTCAGCTAGATGCATTTTACTTTTAGTACCTGTGTGCATAGCCTTTGTCATGAATTGCTTTAAGTCCTTCACAGATGCCATGCAGAATGTGTAAGATTCGGCTCTCAGGCATAAAGCTTCCCTTATCCCGCAGCTTTTCCAGAACAGACCACACGCTCCCCTTCTGCACACAAACAATTCAGAAAAATCACACAATTATAAGGCAACAAACTGCATGTGAATGAGATCAAATAAATTTGACCTTACTTCCAGTTGACTGATCACATTAAGCATTACAATCATTTTGCACGTGCATTCATTGTAAACAGTTTTTTTTAAATAATATGTTTATATATACAAATGAGGCATTATTTGATTAAATACGCACACATTTGTGTACATTTCTACCATAAACATCAGAATACAGGATAAAGTCAGGTTAAAAATTCTTGATTTTACAAAAGAGATTTTGGGAAACTCCTTTTATTCAGAAAGTACACAAAACAGCCCACAAAAAAATGACATTTTCACAACTTCTTTTTGTACAAAAAATGACGTATATATTAAAGCAAATTATGTATAAACAAATCGCCAGGTAAAACTCTTTATAATATAGATATGAATTACACTGTAAAGTGTGGTGTATAAAAAAACTCATTTTGAGAAAACTGCATTTGAAAATATGCACTATAATTAAAATCTTCAGACACAAACTGATCAAGTGCAATAAAAGAAACAAAATGAAACTTTGTTTTGGATGTTTTCTTTACATCATAATCTCAAAACTGAGCGGTGCATGAAAGGCCTTTAGTGTCTCGGCTTAAACTGCATATTTGTATTTATTTACTGTATTTAATAATGTAGGCCTGTGGTGCGAATTATACAGTTTGTGTAAACACCTGCCTGAAGTAAAAGGGAAAGTACACTTACACTAAAATAAATGTTCATTTAATTCAAGAATGACTATGGCTCGTGATGATTTAAAGTGGTTCGGTTAAATC
Organism: Danio rerio; assembly: GCF_052040795.2. Taxonomy (NCBI): domain Eukaryota; kingdom Metazoa; phylum Chordata; class Actinopteri; order Cypriniformes; family Danionidae; genus Danio; species Danio rerio. The sequence continues at coordinate 6,636,953 of NC_141021.1, read as the reverse complement.
AATATTTAAGTTAACCCTTGTGTGCTGTTTGAGATGTTTTCATCCCCTCTGGGTTGATTTTTGTGTCTTAATGTGGCCACAACTTCCTCTGTGTTTCAGCAAATGGAGAGATTTTTGGTGACAAATCTTATTTGACACACATTTTGGAAAAACGTTTTAAAAATTGTCAAAAATTCAACAATACACTCTGGGAAAACGTACTACTCATTATGTTGGGGTTGTTTTTGCCCCATTGACTTCCATAATAATGACATTTTTTTATTTGAAAGCCAAAGATACCATATAATCATGCATGAAGAGGTTAAATAGGTAGTTTTTACTGTTGATCGTCAGTTTTAGTGCAAAAAAAAAGTGTAGTTTGTGGCTTAAAATTGTATGGTTATATGGAGTATAGTGTGTATGTGTGTGTTTGTATGTGCGAGACCTTTGCGCACTTACCTTGATATATTTAAGGAAATTAAAAATAAGCAGCTCAGCTCTCAGATCACAGTAAGTGTATTTATGCGTGCACACTATAATTTGTTGCTTTACTTCACAGAACTCCACCTTCCACAGGCCTATCTAAAGGGTTAATGATGCCAACTGATGATCAACAGTAAAAAGGAAAACTTTTACCTCATCCCAACAGGGAAAAACACCAACAATCAAGACTGCATAATTATTTTGTGTCATGGCTTTTACAATCAAAAAATGTGCTTATAATGGAACTCAATGGTGCTCAAATATGGTTACTTACACCTGACACACATTCTCCCGTCAAGTTTGCTTTTTTTATAGATCACAATTCCTGCATCGGAAGTGGCATATGCACATTTCCATCGCCATTCTGTGTGTACGGCATCTTTATAAAGAGAAGCAGAACCCACAATCTACTCACACTGATGTAGGGGAGCAGCAGCCAGGCCTCACACTTGCCGCTGCGCTCCATGAAGGTGTATGCAGTGAGGCTAAGGACATTCGGGTGGTTAAAGAGCCGGTGCATCTCCACCTCGGTCTGCGCCTCCTTACGGGCCTCGCGGTCATGGCAGAGGATTCGCTTCAAAGCATAGAAACGACCATCGTGCGCACCTTCTACCAGGTCCACATAGCTGAAACCACTAGACAGAGTGGAGAGGATGGTCATGATGATGAGGATGATGATGATGGTGAATTTTTGTTTAATGCTATGTCAGCAACAAAGGCTATTTTCATGGCTAGAACATTTCATTATTAACATATAATTAAAACAACAAACTAATTAATGCATGAATAAAATAAGATTTTTACTGTTAATACATATTAAAAATTCTAAAAAACAAATCTAGTGGCACTTTGCTAAATATGTCCTTTTAATAAAAGTAAATCATAAAAAATAAAAAATTAATAATAATAAATGATAAAAATAAGAGTTCATTTAATAAAAAAAGCCTTCTGCAGTCATTAACGCTCTTATTATCCTTGGGATAATTTTACCCCATTCAAAGTAAAATGAATGTGCATATATTTAAATATATATATATATATATATATATATATATATATATATATATATATATATATATATATATACATACATACATATATACATATATACACACACACACACACACACACATATATATATATATATATATATATACACACACACACACACAAACACACGCACACACACACGTATGTATGTGTATGTATGTGTATGTATGTATATATATATATATATATATATATATATATATATATATATATATATATATATATATATATATATATATATATATATATATATATATATGTGTATGCTTAAAGGGCCATGAAACCCATGAAACCCCCTCGTTTCAGCAGGGTGTTTTCACACCTCTACTTTGGAAAAAGTCAGAAAAGTGGGCGTGTCCAGCTCTGTTTAGGGGGGAGTGTCGGAGGAAGAAAAGTGGGATGGTGTGGGAGTGTCTATTTGGGCACGCGCGAGTTTCAGAGTCAAAATACACACACACACACACACATACAGGAGAATGTGATGGTGTTTAACCTACATGGACATCTGTAGTCGAATTATTTGCCAAATTATTAAATGGTGGACTTTAACTGCAGTTTGGCTCTTTCATTCAGGGAATTCATTCATGCCCCTCGCGACACACGAGATATTTGATTCGAGGAGCTGCTCTAAGCGTGTATTTTTCATACAATGTTTTATACCGCACGGCGAATGAGAGAAAAAAACCCTCTGCATTTCCCGGAAACTTAGATGCATACGACAGGTAGTGTCAGAAAGCCGCGCGTGTTATTCCGGTCACTAAATGCGGTAAAAACCCTACACGAGGTTAAAGTTTGGTTGTGGTGCTAACGTGTTTACACTCTGTGCAATAGTTTGTTAGATACGAACAAACTGAATAAACAAAGAGCACTGGTCGCTCACTTACCAAATCTGTAGAGACAGGACAATCACCAGCAACTAGAGCCGCGTCTTTATGAAGAGAATACTACAAGCGAATCCGGATCTCAGCGTTTGCAGATGAGAACAGCTCTCAGGTAAACAATAATCCTCCTTAGACACGTAAGTTATTGTTGTCGAGCGTCGCGTACACTGTTAATCCACACGTGAGTCTGAGCTCTCACAGAGAGAAAATGAAAACGAAACTTAACGGCAGCAAACTATAAAAGCAACACTTCACGCTTGTTTTGCCAACACAACGTGGCGTCTCTGTCCTGAAAACACGGTGATAGTAATGAATATTAATGAAGTTGCACAATAGAGCGCGCTGATTGGTTTGAACCAAGCCTTACTCATGCATTAATGCAACACACTGTAAGACGTAATAAGACTCACTCTGGGACAGACGCCCAGTCTGCACGCTGGAATACACGCTATTATGTCATGACCGTGACGCAGCTTCAAAAATTCGTTTCAAACAGGAAGCACGAATTTGCTTGAAATAACGCAAAAACAACCAATTTACACTTTTTAGTGAAATATAGGAGTCCTAATAGTGTTTTTAGCAGTGTGGGACCCATATACGACTGTCAACAGCTCAAAAAATGTGTTTTGGTGTTTCGTGACCCTTTAATCATTTCCATTAGAGCATAATTTTACAGAATATCAAGGCACATTCCCATTCCCAATACTTTTCATGAGTAAAAGCAATCATGTTTGGACTGACACTGTTCTGGTTTTGAAGGCCTGAAACTGAAGAGAGGGGTCTGGATGCAGACTAGGTGCAGTCACAAGGTGAGCTGCATGCAGTGCTTTTTAATGCACACACCTAACCCTACCACTCACAGTGACATCACTAGCTTCATTAAAGCGCATTGCATGTCTGAAATATGCAGTCTCAGCTTGCAAATCCAAGTCTGTATCTAGACACTATTAAAAGTGAACAGTCTAGTTAAAGAGCCTTACCCTTCTTCTAGTTTCTGAACAAAGTAGTATCTCTTGTTGTCAATGATGATGGCACTGCGAGAGCAGATACACAAAGCCTGGCCCATCTTCTCTGGAGCATCGCTTAACACCAACCATTGGTGGGGGAGAAGCACTGAAAGTCACCAAAACTGGATTATTTCCATGTAAATGCTTTACAGCAGTGGTTCTCAAACTGTGGTACGTGTACCACTAGTGGTACGCAGGCTTCCTTCAAGTGATACGTGGAGGAATCGCTGAAGAATTAAAGTTAAACAAATGAACACTTTTAACCCTTATGATAACATCATGTGATCAGTAAATAGATTTTAATAGGATATTTATTTTATTTTTAATTTTCTAATGTTTGTTATGTATTCTATCATTTGAAACTAGTTTCCTCTCCATATTTGTAAAGGTTGTTGGGGGCGTATCCTGTATTTTTATAACCGAATGTTGACAGGTATGGTTTAATCACTTGCTTTTCTGACACACAAAGCCTATACTCTAACACGCACTAGGCAGATCTAGTTTCTAATTTAAGTATGTAAATCCAATTCATATATTTAAAAACAAGTTAATACTTTACATTGGAGTACAGCATTTTTCTTTTTCTTTTTTAAGAACAGTGCCATTTTTAATAAACTTTTAAAAGCACATTTTAATTTAAACGTTAATGTTTTATTTTTTAACTGTACACAGTGCAGTGTTAATGTTCAAACTATTTATGTTTAAAGTGGCTGACAATAATAAATATTCATAATAAGAATTAAGCTGCCATGCCTTTGAACTGTGCAAAGCTGTAGCTGCTTAATGAAGCCTACTATGCTACTGTACTTCAATACCGGTCATTATAGTCTTACTTGGACAATTTTTTTTTTGAGGTGGTACTTGGTACAAAAAGTTTAAGAACCACTGCTTTACAGGATTGATTCAACTCCATTTCTTCAGATCTCTATTCTTTTCTTTTCTATAAAGAATAAATGTGTCACTGAAGGGTAAAAATATTATAGTGCAAAACTAGGTTTAGACTCAGGGTTCCCATTATGTATATTGCTCCCATATTTTTGTTTATTATTATTTTTTGTTTTATTATTATTAATGGATTGCAAATTGATGAATTGTAACATTTCAGCATTATTGCATTTGCATTTAAAGTATTTGAATACAACCCACTAGATTGTTAATATTATATTATTATTCATAATATTTGTTTTGTAATTAAACTTTTATAATTCTAAAATGATAATTTAGTATAAATTCAAATAGTGACTAACAGCACTAAATAAAAACACATTATTATTTTGGTATGGCGGTCTACAGCCCGGAACTAGAAACCTAGTTAGCATTTGTCAAAATAACATGCATTCAGCAGATAAAAGTGGTGTTAAGGTTGTGTTTAATACAGTATATCCAACTTTAAATCAATACATTGTTAAACTACAACTACTACTAATATTAATAATAACAGAACCATTATCATTAGTATAAACCCATACTATTAAATACTAAAATTAGTGAATGACTTATTTTATGATATATGATCAAATTAAGCTCGATTCAATGAATAGGTTGTTTTTGTTTAAACATAAAATATTGCTATAATCTATTTTTAACTAAAACCTTATGGAAAATGTCTGTAGAGATGTTATTGAGGTAAAGTTGTTTTGATTTTCACACATTCGGACTCTCTCCTTAATAATATCATTCCAGAGAAGTGTTGTTTGCAAATTCTAAATAGTAAAATCACATTAGCATCCACTGACTATCAATGTTTACAGTCAAGTAAATAATGCTAACTTTGATTTCAAGTCATAGCCTACTAACATGAAAATTCAGACGGAATATTCAAAGTACTATGGTAAACAAAATAAGGAGCATGTCACAAATTGTCACTGAATAAAACGTGAATATAATAACAACCTTACCTCAAAGTACGACATTGTTCACAGGCAAATAAATAAAGGGAGCATGTCACAAATTGTCACTGAACTAATGTGTTAATATAAAACCAACATTACCTCATTAGAAATCACCATCTACTTGGTAACATAGAGGTAAAGTTGGTTTTATATTCGCACATTCGTTCATTTAGAAGTCTCTATATTGTTTACCATGTTACTTTAAATATTCGATCGGAATTACCATACAAATATGACTTGAAAACAACATTAACACTGTTTATTTGACTGTGAACAATGTACTTTAATAGTCATTGGCTGCTAATATGATTTTGCTATTTAGACTTTGCAAGTAATACTTTTATTAAATTATATTATTAAGGGGAAGGTCTGAATGTGTGAATATAAAACCAACTTTAGCTCTATCTTGGTAACAAGAGCCACATCTCTGTAATTTGTATTACAGATTAATTATCCTATTTTATTGGTCTTTGTAAAGCAACGTTGCTTCATAAACCAGACCATTTTAAAAGCAAGACAATTTTGGCAGTTCATTAAAGTGAAATGAATATTGTCTATTTACATAAGACAGAGTCAGTGTCTAATTTTCCACTGAAATAAATTATTTATAGTGCACGACGGAGCTTTCTGACCTGCTCCTTATATTATTCCCCCTTATGACGTGCGCTGTTGAGCTCAAAACATGTCAGCCTAGACTTCAGCGAGTTGCTGTAAAACAAATCTAATTACTCCGTAATGTTTTTGTGAATTAATTCACGACTATTGTTTCACACATTGACTTGAATTGTCGACTGCAGTAAACGTGGCGTCTTCAAGAACAGCTGGTTTGTGTTTCGCATGCGGTGTTTTCAACGAGAGACCCGAAAGATCCAGATTTACAGTAGGTATTGTTAGCTAGTTGTTTAATGCTTTTATCAACGGATTTGTAATGAATTTAACTGAAGGGATAATAAATTGAGAGACTCCGTTTACCTTTAAAAGACGCTCCCTCTGTCCTCCGCTGATTTATCCGGTTTCTTCCGTGTACAAAGAAAACGTGACCGTGACGTAAACTGACGGCTGGCGCATTAACCCAATCAGTGCTCCTATGCCTTTTTACTGTTTAACATTAGAAACAGAAATGCGTAAACAAAGAATAAATAAAAATTTAATTAATCTTATAAAGCATTGTGTACATTTAATTTGCGTAATTCTATGTTATTGTTATTATTATAACTACTTTTTACTATAAGAGATCTGCAGAGTGGATGGCAACATCATCAGCCTGAGGTATCAAGAGATTTGTGCTGCCCATTACATTACAAACCACAGGAGAGGGCAAATTCTTCAGCAGGATAGCGCTCCTTCTCATACTTTAGCCTCCACATCAAAGTTCCTGAAAGCCAAGAAGGTCAAGTTGCTCTAGAATTGGCCAGCCCAGTCACCAGAGATTAACATTATTGAGCATTTCTGGGGTAAGATGGAGGAGGAGGCATTGAAGATGGATCTAAAGCACCTTGATGAACTCTGGGAGTCCTGCAAGAACGCTTTCTTTGCCATTCCAGATTACTTCATTAATAAATGATTTGAGCCAGCTCATGGGAGTCATATACAATATTTATTCTGTTTCCACTGCAGCATTACTTAATATTCTATGGACATTATTTCTGTTAAGTGACAAGACTATTGTCTAAGCAAAGTCAGACCTTACTGTCCTAATTAAATAAATAAAATTCAAGGCATGATATTCTTTTTTACTTCTGATACCAAATAATCAACTAGAAGTCAAGTTATTATTTGTTATTCCTAAAACTTGGATAGGGACAAGACTTTTGTGGCCTACTTTTTCTCATTTCTTTTTTAAAATATTGTGAGATGTATTTGTTTGTAATTATTTGCATGAAAAGAGCTTTGGAGAAAGAACAAATTACTTAACTTTTTTTAAAAATCAATGCTGCTAGGCTGTACCTTAAAGAACATTCATCTCTCTTTATTAATCAGTGTTTAAATAATAAGTAAGGTGTAGGCAATTCTTGTAGCTATGTAAAAAATCTAATTATAGCATGAGAATATAGACAAAGAGAGATATATATTAATTCTGAAATATGCTAATTATTATCTATAGGGAAAGAGATGGTACTTTGAATAATCTAATTATAAAATATTTCAAATTTGTATGTGCACAAAATTTGCTGGTAAATGTGACAATGTAAATATGTTTTTAACTGGGAATTATTTAGCATAATAGTTAAATTAATTTATTATCATTTTAATATCATATAGTTATTTATATTGTAATTAATTAATATTTAATATGCTTAAAATTTAATAGCTTTTTTTGTAATTAGGGATCATAAACCCAGAATCCATTAACAGACAACTAAAACATGTAGGGTCATTCTTATAAAAAATATTAAAATGATAAAGAATAAAAATATTTTAAAACAGTGTTAATAAATATTAAATATATGAATAAATAATATGTATTAAAACAAATAAATCTATTTTAAAAACAATATGGCTTACAGTGCTCAGCATAATTGAGTACACCCCATTTTGAAAATGAATATTTTTATCCATTTCTCATTAAATATAGGAAATGTATTTTGGTACATTTAAACAAAACAGATTTATTAAACAGATATATTCACTAAAATAATATGTTAGTCACCAAACATATTTAGAAGTTGAAAGGTAATACAATTAAATTAAAGCTAAATATTACAAAAAAAATTACAACCTACAAAATTTCAACTAATAATTTATATTATTTTGCTTCTCTTGATTTTTCCTCTTTTTTAAATTTGTTTTTAATATTTTTCTAAAACATTTAAAATCGACTGTACTAGTTTTTGGTTTGTTTCAAGTTATTTTGTTAGAAAGACCTAAAATTCAGCCTTAGTACGGACTAATCTAAAGCATATGCACACATTTAATATTGTATAGCTTCCTATTAAACAACTGAATGTATTTAATACATTTTATTTTATATTTTAATTTTAATCATGTTAATTAATCATTAATATGCTTGATGGTAATAATCAGAAATTGAAAGGTCATACAATTACATTTAAGCAAAATATTGAAAAAAATTACAACCTACAAAATGTCAACTAAATTTTTGCTTCTCTTTATTTTTCCTCTTTTTTAAATTTGCATTTAATATTTTTTTATAAAATATAAATTTGGGCGCGAGGCAGTGGCGCAGTAGGTAGTGCTGTTGCCTCACAGCAAGAAGGTCGCTGGGTTGCTGGTTCGAACCTCGGCTCAGTTGGCGTTTCTGTGTGGAGTTTGCATGTTCTCCCTGCCTCCCTGCCCTGTCCTCCGGGTGCTCCGGTTTCCCCCACAGTCCAAAGACATGCGGTACAGGTCAATTGGGTAGACTGAATTGTCCGTAGTGTGTGTGGATGTTTTCCAGAGATGGGTTGCAGCTGGAAGGGCATCCGCTGTGTAAAAACTTGCTGGATAAGTTGGTGGTTCATTCCACTGTGGCAACCCCAGATTAATAAAAGGACTAAGCCGACAAGAAAATGAATGAATGAATGATATAAATTTGGGCTAGTTACTAGTTTTTGGACCGTTCTCGTAAGTTATTTTGTTAGATAAGCCTAAGATTATGCTTCAGTACTAACTAATCTAATGTATATGCACTAATATAATATTGTATGGCTTCCTATGAAAATATGAATTTAAAATATAGATTTGTGAGGGGTGTACTTATATATGCTGAGCAATGTGTATAGAGAAATTGAACATATTATAAAAACAATATTTTATAATACCATAGTGTAAAGCATGAAACTAGTATAAATGTTTAATTCTCAATGTTAAGAGTAATCAAATAATGCAGTTGCCATTCTCAAAATCCCAGCACCACATTAAAAACAACACAACGGGACAATTTAAAGCTTTACTTTATTTAGTTTTTGGTAGAAAAACAAACAAACACTTTTCTCTTTTAGAACTCTTCCCCCTCCTCGTCTTCCTCAAACGAATCAATGCCCACTTCTTCGTAGTCCTTCTCCAGAGCTGCCATATCTTCTCGAGCCTCAGAGAATTCGCCTTCCTCCATCCCCTCGCCCACGTACCAGTGCACGAAGGCTCTCTTGGCGTACATCAGGTCGAATTTGTGGTCCAGACGAGCCCAAGCTTCAGCGATGGCAGTGGTGTTGCTCAGCATGCAAACGGCTCTTTGCACCTTAGCCAGATCTCCACCGGGAACCACAGTCGGGGGCTGATAATTGATGCCCACTTTGAATCCAGTGGGACACCAGTCCACGAACTGGATGCTTCTCTTGGTCTTGATGGCGGCGATGGCCACGTTGACGTCTTTCGGCACCACGTCTCCCCTGTAGAGCAAACAGCAAGCCATGTATTTCCCATGCCGTGGGTCGCACTTCACCATCTGGTTGCTGGGCTCGAAGCAGGAGTTGGTGATCTCCGCCACTGAGAGCTGCTCGTGGTAGGCTTTCTCAGCAGAGATCACTGGAGCGTATGTGGCCAGAGGGAAGTGGATGCGAGGGTAGGGCACTAAATTGGTCTGGAACTCCGTCAGGTCGACGTTTAAAGCGCCATCGAAGCGCAGAGAGGCGGTGATGGAGGACACGATCTGACTGATGAGCCGGTTGAGGTTGGTGTAGGACGGGCGCTCGATATCCAGGTTTCTCCTGCAGATGTCATAGATGGCCTCGTTGTCCACCATGAAGGCGCAGTCGGAGTGCTCCAGGGTGGTGTGGGTGGTCAGGATGGAGTTGTACGGCTCCACCACAGCCGTAGACACCTGTGGAGCTGGGTAAATGGCAAACTCAAGCTTGGACTTCTTCCCGAAGTCGACCGAGAGACGCTCCATCAGAAGAGAGGTGAAACCTGAGCCCGTGCCTCCACCGAAACTGTGGAAGACCAGGAAACCTTGCAGTCCTGTGCATTGGTCAGCCTGTGGGGATCAAATGATTTGAAATCATTTTAAAGAGCCACTAAATATTGATTGATAAATCAACAAACTCGTAATCATGTTTAATGTACTTGTTTTATAAATGTGTGTCTACCACATGTTGTTTTTGTTTTTCTAAAATAAAAGTCCTATTATAGGGACAAGTTGGTCTGACATTGCATCGCTGAGTGATGCAAACTCAGCTTGCATCAAAAAGGCTGAATCCAGATATTATTGACAAGTTCTGCAAATTAGATCATTATGGTACATGCAGGGATGGCTGTTAATGAATTGAATAGAATTTTTATTTGACAGATTTTAGACAAGCTATACAAAATACAAGTATCTCATACATTTTAAAATAAAAGCCAGGATAAAACCACAATAAAGCCCTAGGCTTGTTATGTTGGCTTGAGAAAGCCAACATACTGCTATACTACTCTGTCCTTGAAAACAAACGTATCTCCTCCTAGGCCGTTCATGCCACAAGGCCCAAATGTGGTCAAAATGTGCCTTCTACATTCAAGATTGTTGCTATATCTCCTCATGCCTATAAGACTTATTTTTTTTTTAATAAAAAATGTTAAATATTAAATTTATATAATCCGGGCATATAAAAAAATTATACAAGCCCCAAATATGGCCAAAAGCTGTATTTAGATGCGTTAGGTTTTGTTGCTATATCTTTAACGTTTATTAGACTTATAGTTTTCCAAAAAATAATTTTTAAGCATTAGTTTTCTTAAAATATGGCAAGCCATTTTTGACTTAAACTCCATATTTTTTACTGATATGGCAAGCCATCTTTGCATGTATCACTTTCACACTTATTAAGCATTGTATTTTCAAAAAAATACGGCAAGCCATTTTTACATAATGTTCATTCCCTTAGTCCCTTTATTAATCAGGGGTCGCCACAACGGAATGAACCGCCAACTTATCCAGCGTTTGTTTTACACAGCGAATGCCTTTCCAGCCGCAACCCAACACCAGGAATCCATAATGTTCAAGTACAGTTTTTGACAGTCATAAAGACTGTCATAGAAACATCGGGGTTGATTAAGATCACTCATATTGCCAAGAAGCTTTGATGTATGGACGGTGTAGTCCCCATAGTAATAAAACAGTATAACCTAGCAACCATTTAAAAATAGCAATATCTCTACATCAGAACATCGTAGGGACCTGGGCATTGGCTTGTTTGACTTATGCTAGCAAATGGGACTTCCTGTGTACTATGCATGGTAACAATGATAATGGAAGCCAAGTGCTAAAAACGATTAGCTACATGCTATGAATGATTATCTAAATGCAATAACATATGCTAGAAATGCCTACTAAGTATTAGCATTTGATCAAACATGTACACGAGCATTGCCATTTAGCAACTGCTTAGCAACCACCTAACAATGCCATAATTGTTTTAGCAACTGCCTAGCAACCACTTAGCAACAGCCGCTGTGCTTCCTGCCAACTGCCATTCCCAGTCCTAGCGCAGTCACGTTGGCTTTCTCAAGCCAACATCAAAGTTTATCAATAAACTTTAGGTTCTAGTTTCCATTGTGGTCCTCGCTGTTAAATAAAACAATGTCTTCAAAATACAGTTGATGCATAAAAAACTGTACCTCCACATTTTAAAACAGGAACAAAATTATTCACAAATACATTTATTCTTTCATTGATTTCTTTTCTTTTCGGCTTATAGTCCCTCTATTAACCAGGGGTCACGGTAACCCTATTCACAATACAGTTGAAGACTGAATCAAAATCAGAAATTTGGCTAATAATTTTTACCTTAAAATGGTGTTTAAAAAATTTAAAACTACTTTTATTCAAGCCAAAATAAAACAAATAAGACTTTCTCCAGAAGAAAAAATATTATCAGACATACTGTGAAAATTTTCTTGCTCTGTTTAACATAAATTGTGAAATATTTAAAATAGAAAAAAAATTCAAAGGGGGGCTAATAATTCTGACTTCAACTGTATATGCTCTGAGGAGGAATTGAGCGAGTGTTGATGTTTACGTGAACAATATCTTTAATTTGAGGGCTTTTGTAAGCTAATGTAAGTGTTTAGCATTACCAGTTTGCGAATGCGGTCGAGCACAGAGTCAATGATCTCCTTGCCGATGGTGTAGTGCCCGCGGGCGTAGTTATTTGCTGCATCCTCCTTTCCTGAGATGAGCTGCTCGGGGTGAAACAGCTGGCGGTAAGTGCCTGTGCGGACCTCATCTGAAACAATAACAGCACCACATTAAACCAAATCCTGACCAGCGTTGGGTACTAAACCTACACTGTAAAAAAAATTAGATGATCATTTAGTCATGACAACATTTGTTTTTAGTTAATTGTAACTTATTAAGCATGTTCAAACCTAATTTAATGAGTTAAGCAAGCTATTTTAAATAAGTTTAATATAGATGACTCATTTATTCATTAATTTTCCTTCATCTTAGTCCCTTAATTAATCAGGGGCACCACAGTGGAAGGAACTGCCAACTTATCCAGCATATGTTTTACACAGCGGATGCTCTTCCAGCTACAACCCAGTACTTGGAAACATCCATACACGCTCATTCACACACATACACTATGGCCAGTTTAGTTTATTCAATTCCCCTATAGCGCATGTCCAGTCTTTGTGTTGGAACGTGATCAAAATTCAACGTCTGATAGATGTCATAGTGATAACGTCCACACAACATCAAGGTGTAACATTATAGACATCGATATTTGATTGATTTTAACTTAAAAGCAATACGAACAAGGACTTGGCACTAATCTTGGGCTAAATGACGGAAAACCCTTGGATTGTTGTCGTTTGAATGATGACATCGATGACATATATATATATGTAGTTTATATATATGAGCAATATCACACGAGTAGCAGTGCCGATATACAGCCATATCGCACTGCCACTCATGTGATATTGCGTTTATACAACAGTTTGACGGCATAATTGTGTATATAAAAGCAAAATCATACATGGAGAGTCTCAAAAACCCTTTTGTATGAGGAACTACTTTCTTCCGGATTTAAATCATAAGCTGACAGTTAAACAGTTGAGCGTGCATCATTTAATCTTTAGATCTGTAGTGTCTGCTTTTTGCTGGCTGTATGTGGGCGGAGTAATACACAAAGGGTAAAGAGGCTGTAGGAGTTCTGATATTGGAGAATATCGCACGGCTATAAGCCAATCAGATTTGAGAACCAGACAGAACTGTTGTATATATATATATATATATATATATATATATATATATATATATATATATATATATTGGGTTGATTATAGGTTGATTTTACGTTGGACGTTGGACATTGATGTCGGCCTGACGTTGGGTTCTGATGTCAACAGGATTTACATTTCCAAACAAAATCCAACATTCCCACGACATTGGGGTACAACGTCAATATGAAGTCATGTTGATGGCCTGCGCCTGCAGGGGTAGCTGTATTGTAGCAGGTGCCAGCTTCTTTCTGTTATGCAATATGTCACTCGGGACTGCACTAATTTTACTCTGTGCTGCATTGCTCATGTAGTCTAATAGTAAACTGACTAATGCATGTGCTCTTGTTGCCTTAAATAAAACCCCATGTTGATTTACCAATGACTGTCGGCTCCAGGTCTACAAATATTGCCCGGGGTACATATTTGCCAGCTCCTGTCTCACTGAAGAAGGTGGTGAAGGAGTCGTCATGTCCTCCCACTGGTTTTTGGCTGGGCATCTGCCCGTCCGGCTGGATGCCGTGCTCCAGACAGTAGAGCTCCCAGCAGGTGTTGCCCATCTGGACGCCAGCCTGCCCCACATGCACAGAGATACACTCACGCTGAAAAGAGAAGAAGGGTTACATTAGTGAATGAGGGATGATGCTCAGTACTGCTTTATGGGACATTTGGCAGTTAAAGTCAATGTGAAAATTATAATCGCTAAATTAATACCCAAGCAAAGAATTCTGGCCCAGATTTGGCATAAAGCTGGTACAGCAGGCCTTCATCGGGCACTGTGGGCCAAACATGGGCCAGGTTTGGCAGAGGTGGCGTCATCTTTCAGGTGGCATAAAAGACTTAGGCCAGATGTCAAATGTAGAATTTGGCCCAGAGGTTAAAAATTGGTATGTGGGCCTTAAGTTTGGCCTATTTTGACCCACATTTGAAAAACATTTAAATTATTTTTGAGTTAAGAAAAAAATTCTACCAATCAGGTCGCTTCGAGAAAAATAAAGCTAATAAAGCGCAATACTTCATGGGATTATCAATTTCATTGCAGTTGGGACACACCAACATATCTGGCCCAGTTCAGTCTCAGTTATAGGTTATTAGCTTCGCTGAGACTTGACCCAGATATGGTCCATGTTTGGCCCTTGTCTGGAAGCCAGACCAATCATGCCATTCACCGCAGCATGTGGGCCAAGCAAAGCTGATTGTGTGGGCCAGAGCTGGGCCACACACGCTATGTGGGTATATCTGCTTATATACTTTCTTAACACACACATTTTTAGTAGTCCTGTGCAAAAGTTAATCGTGATCAATGGTTTTTAAAAATAAATTTTGTTTTACTTAATTTATGTACGTATGTTTATTATGTATATATATAAATATACACATTTATGCATATATTTGTGAAAATTTTTATTTGTATTTAGTTATAAAACATATTCAATACAAATTATATATGAGTCCATGTAACGAAATTGGTTTGTTTAGTTTTGTTTCTATAAATGTGTATCACATATACATAATAAATAATAAATGTTATATATATACACACACACAAACACACACATAAATTTTGTCAAAACAAATGTTTATTTAATCAATCTAGATTAATCTTTGCCCAGCATTAATTTTTAGTCTTTTCAGTTTGTTTATTAAGTTTGACAAAGTAATAATATCAACATAACATCATCATCAACATAATCATGATAATATATTTATTTCAGTAACCAATATCACAAACTCAGAGTGTGTTTAATTTAGAAATCTTAGAAATCAGATTTAGAAATCAAAAAATGAAACAAAAATCACAGAAAAAAAGTGATTTTTATTATATTAAAATCATTATGCTATAATCATTATATATATATATATATATATATATATATATATATATATATATATATATATATATATATATATATATATATATATATATATATATATATAATAGACAAAAACAATAGGTATGCAACAAAATTATTAAAAGGTGAACATAATAATAATAATAATAATAATAATAATAATAAAAATAATAATAATAATAATGATAATAATGATAATAATAATATTATAATAATAATGTAAGTATCACAGCAAGTAGGTCACTGGTTTGAGTCATAAACTAAATTGGTCGTAGTGTATGAGTGTGTATGTAGGTTTCCTAATACTTGGTTGCAGCTGGAAGGGCATCCACTGTGTAAAACATATGCTAGATAAGTTGGCGGTTCATTCCGCTGTGGCGATCCCAGATTAATAAAGAGACTAGCCTAAGCCGAAGAAAAATGTATCCATGAATGTATGTATGTATTGCATTTTCCTACGGACTATGTTCCAAATAAATACCAAAGCTAACATTCAATCTGTTTACTTTCTTAATTTATTGGTACTTTCTTAAGGCCCAAAATGTAAACAAACTGATTTATTTAATACAATAAATTAAATGCTTGCATTTCTGATAAATTTAAAGATTCTATTTCTTTTCAAAGAAAACAGGTCATGCGTCAATTTACTTTTCAATGGGTATTAATTATATATTATGCTACACATCTATCCAATAAGAAGCCCACACTCTTGAGTGTTTTCCAACTAAATAATAATAATAATAATAATAATTTTTATTTATATAGCGCCTTTCCAGAGCTCAAGGACACTTTACAAGGAATGCAACAAAAAGATAAACAAACATACATGAGGTCAAATATAACAAACATGAATAACACAATCAAAACCTAAGAGACATATGAGCAGGATAGTGGTGGATCAGATTAAGTGGTCAGTTTGGTAGATCAGATGCAAAGCATTCAGAAAATAAGTGAGTCTTAAGTAAGGATTTGAATTCAGAGATATTATTAGCAGAGCGAAGTGAGTGTGGTAGAGAGTTCCAGAGTTTGGGTGCAATAACACTAAATGATCTGCCCCCCATAGAATATGTAATAACATCTGTATAAAATTTTAGTTTCGCCCACCAGGGGGCAGAAGAAAACACAAAACGTCCCTTTATTATTATTATTATTAGCGTGAGGGTGGTCTCAGTGTATGCCATTCACAGATGACTGACATCTGCAGCTGACAGGACAGAAAAAGGTGCTTATCAGATCCCTCATAAAGCCACCAAACATGTTTGTCATCGTGGGTCTGCTCCTATCTACATAACAACCCTGAGATAACAACGTCCGAACTGTCCTTGAATGCATATTGTGGCGTGTTAAAGTTAAACACCTCTGTTTGTTTGTAAAGGGAGTTTCCTGAAAGACTCGACCTGTGAGCCGTTTACGATGTGACACTAGAAACATATGGCAGACAGACCTACTAACCCTCACAGCCGTTATTTTCTCCTCACACATACACACTAAAACCTTCCACAAACAAGAGTGAAGCAGCAAGATGAGGCTTGAGGTGTCGACAACAGCCCTGACAGGTTTATATCAGAGCTGCGCCCTAACGAGGAATTCATAGTATGTGTCCTAAAGAAAGTTGAAGATCAATGAATGGAAAAACTGATAATGAGTATGAGGAGCTAACATGGAAGATGCTGTTACTTGTAACCTTTATACACTATAGGCCTATATGGTTTAAATTAGCGATTAGCATGGACGTATTTGATCAAAACTAACTATAAATATATTTCCTGGCAGATAGACAATATCATAAGACGTTAATATTAGGTTAGACTTAGGTTGCCAGCGTCTAAGGACAATGTAATTTTTACATCCAATAAAGTCGTGAAATTATGTTAATATTTGGTTGATTTTAGGTTGTATTGGAAAGTGACCAAAATCCAATGTCAAGCCAACATCTTAAACCAACGTCCTATTGGCATCAAAAACTGACATTTATTCTTTAGGTGTGGCAACCAAATCTAATGTCTGATAGATGTCATAGTGGTAATGTCCACACAACGTCAAGTATTAGATGTTGATATTTGTTCCCACATAGCTAAATTTCTTCGGCCCAGCTCTGGACCAGACACTCAACTTTTGCTTGCACCATATCCTGCAGCGAATTACGGTACATGACTGGACCAAGTCTGGCTTCCATACAAGAGCCAAACATGGACCATATCTGGGCCTAGTCTCAGCCAAGTTAATAACCCATAACTCAGCCATAAACTGGGCCAGATATGGCCCATGTTTAGCCACTGTCTGGAAGCCAGATTTAGTGTGTCATGACTGCAAATAAAATTGATAAACCTATGAAGCATTGCGCTTTAGGTGCGTTATAATAGTAATGTTAGTAATAGTTAATAATAATATAATTTGTAAAATAATAATTTGGTTAATAAATAATATGTAATGTAGGTTCAATTCCAACCAAAGCTCATTATGAAATCGTAGCCCCGCGGACGTTTCTGGAGGCCGTGCTTTACGTGGCCGGAGGGTGCATTTTATTTTTTTAAGCGAACGCTATGGTGCGGTGTGACGCCGCTCCTCTTCGCCGGCTGACAGCTCACCTCCGTGTGGAGGGCTTTTCCGCCACAATCAGTTAGCTCGTTGTGTACGTCGGTGGAGTGGAGATCCAGAGTGGAGCCGATGGCGACGACTGGGTTTGAGTCCAGGGAAGAGCGGTTCCAGAACTTAGGTAAGACAAAAACAGAATCTAAAAAATAAAGTGAACGAGTTTCTAACAGCGCGAAAATGTGGTGCAATCCGAAAATGCGATCAAAATCAGACAAGGGCTTTTCTTTTTCAGGTCAATCGGTTAAACTGGTTGGGTTTAGGGAGGGAGGAGGAGGGTGGGTCAGCTGATTGGCCGATCGCCCAGTCAATCATTCAGTCAGTCGGCTTCTGGCGGCTTCATAAAATAATTTATAAAAACAATGAAAAAAACATTAGTTTAAAAATATTGAACGACATTATGATATGACGTACTTCCGGAAACTTTCTCTGTTTATGCGTCTGATTTTAGTGTGGGTTTCTTTTGACCGCGCCCTGTCGTTTTAAAAAATATCACAACGGTGAACACGGCAAGTATAAAAGCCTCAGCTGTTTCGCGAGGTGCGCGCACAGTCAGCGGAGGTGCGCCATGCGGCGCCAGGCATGAGTATAATTCGCCCTTTACGCGAGAACAGCGCAGGTGCGAACGGCGCTCGTGGGAGGCGTTCGAGATACGAAAAAGCGCGCACAACGGATCGCGGATTCACGAAAACAAAAACTGCATACGGGACATATTTCGCTGTCTCCAGAAACGTCAGTTATTAGAAATGAGTTATTAAAACTATTATGTTTAGAAATGTGTTGAAAAAAAATCTTCTTTCCTTTAAGCAGAAATTGGGGGGAAATATACAAGGGAGCTAATAATTCAGGAGGGCTAATAATTCTGACTTTAACTTTACATATAGTGTGTTGCACAATCAAAATCGAGGCCAATGTTTCACTACCAGGGAATGCTAGGACTGCTAATATGCAAATTGTTTGGTTAAAAGTATCTGCCAAATGCTTAAATGTAGGTGTTGCCATTATGCAGTCAAAACAACAATGCAAAAATAAAAGTCACGTGGGTCTGCAATAAAAGTGCTCTGTAATGATTCAGCCCTTAAATCTGTGCCTGTGCTCCAGAGAGATGGCCTACTTCAGCCCGAGAAGAAATATCCAAACTCTGCTTCTCCTCTGTGGGCTTGACTCTTCCTCTGGATTCGTTCTCCTGGGGTTGGGACTCTATTTTTACCCCCTGTCCCTCTCTGTCTATTGGTGTGTCAGTGGGGAGGGGAACGGGACATTACACAGGCACATGGGACTGCCTAGTTTGGGCATGGCAGCCAGGTTAGAAGTTATTTATGGGTCGTTACAAGTCATCTTTCCCCACTAGCTATTCAAACCCTCCTCCACCAACCCATGAACACTTTCTGCTCATCTCTTGACCTCACGGTTAGCTGATACCTTGTTCTGCTGCATTTTTTTACTTGCACAAATTATGCTGCCTTGTAAATTTCACAGAATAGATGCAAATTATAAAGTATGTCCTGAGGAAATCAAAATCAGAGCTTAAAAATGTATGTAATCCTCTTAAAAACGCTATTAAAAAAGCTATTTGGGTGTTGTTTTTACGAGTTGCAGTAGGTGAAACTATATTAGCACAACATTACAGATGAATCACATTTGCCACTTG
Source organism: Danio rerio (assembly GCF_052040795.2). Classification (NCBI taxonomy): domain Eukaryota; kingdom Metazoa; phylum Chordata; class Actinopteri; order Cypriniformes; family Danionidae; genus Danio; species Danio rerio. Next base: position 6,617,423 of record NC_141021.1, on the reverse strand, counting down.
CTGTTTATGCTATTCCACTGTTTTTAAAGGCACAATATGTAAGACTTTTTCATTAAAATATGAAAAATCATATCCTAAATTATTGATTTTGCAGAGTTATGCACTTATATTATGCGAAATCTTTCAATGAATGTTCAAATCCAGAGAAATAAGCGATTTTAACTAGTGACATGGGCCTGTGCTAACACGCCAACCTGATTTGACCAAGTTGGACATTGTTCCTGGATTAACATCTATGTTGATCCTGGAGCAACATTCCAATCAGCCAATCAGTATTAAGGGATATGTTTACACTGTATGTTAAGTTTAGGCTTACGATTAGGTTTATGCACTTCTACATTGTGGATTGTTATCCAACTATTATTCCCCTCTCTTTTTGGGAAGAGTTTACAGTTATGGTTGGGTTTAGGGGTAGGGAATAGGTGTGGAGAGATGTTAATCCAGGATCACATCATTCTTGGAAAAATCGTTATGTGCTGTCCTATGTAGTCATCTCGATGTTTGGTTTTGTAGAAAAGGATAAAGATGATTTAAATTCGGCTTGAACCTGAAGTTATAATAATAATAATAATAATAATTCATTTTATTTATAAATGGCGCCTTTCTGAACACCCAAGTTCGCCTTACAGTAAGCATCATCAGACATGCTAAACAACTTAAACATTACTAAAAACAATCAATGACCAAACAAGTTAAAACGCAATAGCGAATATAAAAGAACATAATAAAAACATGATAAAAAAATTGTTAAGTAAAAGCCTGCTTAAAAAGATGGGTCTTTAGACGTGATTTAAAATTGTGAAGACTATCACTGCTCCTAAGATCTACTGGAAGTGAGTTCCATAGCCTAGGAGCCATAGAGCTAAAAGATCTGTCTCCCATTTTGCTCAGTCGAGTGCGAGGTGGTGCCAGAGTGAAGTTGTTAGCTGACCTAAGGGTACGAGAAGGGGTGTAGATATGGAGAAGGTCAGTGAGATATTGAGGAGCGAGATTATGAAGTGCCTTGAAAGTTAGAAGTAATATTTTAAAATCAATTCGATATTTTACTGGAAGCCAATGAAGCTGATAGAGGAGTGGTTTGACGTGCTCGTGAGATGGGGTCCTAGATATGACACGAGCTGCATGGTTCTGAACCAGTTGGAGTTTATGGAGAAGTTTGGAAGTAAGTCCAGAAAGAAGTGCATTACAGTAGTCAAGACGTGAAGTAACTAATGCGTGGATGAGAATGGCTGTGTTATTAGTTGTGAGAGAAGGGCGGAGACGAGTGATATTACGCAGGTGGAAATATGCAGTACGTGTAATATTATTAATGTGACCTTCAAATAAGTTGCTGAGACTCTTATTTCAGTATGTTGATGTACTTCCAATAGAAACTGAATATTGAGTAGGGGGCGGGGCTTTCTTTTGCGCATCATTCCCTCATAACAAATTAAAGGCTGATTTATACTTCAGTGTCAAGTGCATGCTTATACTCCGGCGCAGTCTTCGCTGAGTCGCATAGCCTTCGCTGTGGCTGATGCACAACTCTCAAAAAATTTAACTATACAACGATGCATAGAGCAAAGTCTGTGATTGTTCAACTTTTTAGCTGTGACGTGAGTGTGTGAAGTGTTGAGAGCCGCGAGCCTGATGGAGTGAGTGTGTTAGTGTCAAGTCCAGTGAAGGAGCTCCAGATGGAAAGTTTTAATTTGTGTTTCCGCCTCAGAATGAGTGAGTTTTATTTACTTGTACATTTAGGTAGCGTTAAAAAACCTGTGAGGAAACTCGACGTAGAGGAACATAAAACTTACGGCCGGCTAGCCTTTCGGAAGTGTTATTGCAGAGCAACACATACAGCGTGCAGAAGTATAAATGCACAGCTACGCACAAGGCAGGCACCATGGGTTACACCGATTACTCGATGCAGAAGTATAAACCAGCCTTAACAGTTAGAGGCTCTTGTTTAAAAAAATATATAACGTCAACAGAAGGACCGCCACTCAGAGAAGCAAATGGTCAGTCATTTACTGTAGATTACCAAAACAAACTTTTTTTCAATGGATTAACTTGCACAAATATATATTTTCACCTTAAAAATAACAACATGAGCTAGCAAAATAAACATTGTCAATTTCATTTTCACACTTACTTTAATATCTTGTGTATTTTATTAGACTGCACAATGCAGCATTATAACAGAAGTCTACATTGTATTTTGTATTATAAAACAGCTCTGCTTCTTCCCACATAATCACGAGCCAAAAAACTGGAAGCATTGGACTATAGCATAATAAAAGCTTTGCTGCTTGTACCACATCCTCTCATTAAAAGTTGATTCAGCACTTTCATTTCACTTTTTAGGGGCTGTACACATCGAAGGCACTTATTGCAGTGAGAGGCACATCTTTCTAATGGTTTGTTAACAGCCTCACGTTTTTGCCATTGCATGCTGTGTGCTTGCAGTTGAAAAAAAGTCAACTCTGATCGGAAAAGGCGTGTTACGTCAGTCGCGTCTTTTTCATTCTCCAATCAAATAAAAGCAGAGATGGGGTTTTTGTTGAGGTGACAGCAGTGTTTGTGTTGTCAAGATGACAACAGAGAGATTAGTGGTTGCTGTTTCAAGTTATCAAAATCTGTATTACTTTACAAATCCTAAATATCACAATATTATTAAATATTACAATTATAACAACATCAACAACAACACTTGCGCACAATACGCAGCTGATTCAGTCATTGCCTAGTGACATAAAAAATTGCACTGCGCTTCTTTTTCTCGTCAACAAAAAAGGCAGTGTGCTGTGCCTCGAGTTTTCAGAACAGAAAAGCGTGTTTGGTGTGAACGGCCCCTTATGCTTCAACTTGATAATTCTAAAATACTTTAGCTCATCCCTCAATATGATTCTAGTGGAGTCATGTAGGATGAAATCAAGACCAAAACTCCCATGATTCCACACCATCATCATCAAACTACACCAAAGACTCTAGAATACAAAAGACATGTCACTTTTTTGAATAGGGAAAAGTGTAATTGTCAATATGGTAAGGCCCTGCCTACTAGTACAGGAGCCAATCATTGATTGCTATGGACTGATGATAATTTGGGGGAGGGGCTCAGACCAGACTTGAGTTTCTGCAGATTTTGTGTGATTTGGATTTTTAGAAATGAATCTAAGGACACAGTTGTTTAATTTTATTGGTGATTCCTAATATTTAATTCATTTATAAGCTTGACAAAGCAGTTTTGGAAAATTCGATGTTTCTCCTTTCAGACAGAATGCCTGAGCACACTGACCGAGAGGCGTTTCAAATATGCCGCTGAGTGATATTACTTGCCTAACGCCCCATTCACACGGGGCATCAGCTTCAACGCTTCCCATTCACTTTGAATGGGTGACGTCAGGCGTTGCCGAAGAGCATTGTGCTCGCAGCAGAAGTTGGGACTTGCTCAACTTTTCAAGCACCGATGAAAACGTCAGCCATTCAGATCGCTGTCTGCAAATTCACCAGCTTATAGACAGTGGCCTATTACTGATTAATTTTATTGGCTGACACTGCTATGACGATCGCGTCAGCCCCAACTTCAGACATGCCCTCTATCAAGCGCTGACGCCAAGCCTCGTGTGAATGGGGCGTTAAAGGAACTTTGACTACGCCAATGTTATTTACAAACATGCTGCTTTTAGTGGCAGAAAATTCCATACTGTGCCTTTTTATGTAATGTTCAAAGTAGTTTCTATACAGAAATGTGTTAGGGGAAACCTGTTTGGAGACAATCATAATTTTTTTGCCATCTCATTAGGTGCCGCCAGTGACAGAATCACACATGAGACAGCATTTGCAACCTTTACTCTTTACTATATCTGAAACAGAAAGTACTAAAAACAGGACTTGATTGAGTAGATCAGTCAGATTTGAATGAAATGAAACAACGCCCAAGTAACTGCTTGCCTTTCTTAACATAACAGCTTTCTTTGCAAAGGCGTTGTCATTGGAAAAGGAAAATCATGTGTGAACTTATTTCAGTTCATGAATGATTATGCAGGAAAAAAAAACTAACTTAAGAATAAAGTTCTTGGATAGATCATTAAAACTGAAGTTAGTTGTGGTATTTACTTTTGTTATAAAATTGACTTAAAGAGAGTATTTATTAAATTATTTTTAAAGTGCACAAGGTCACTAATTCATTCACATGGGTCTGTTTTTTTATGGAAAATATATTCGGACCATAAAAATATAAAAGAACCATAGAAATATAATAGATTGAACTTTATTCTGTCTAATGATTGCAAAATAAGCAAATAATTGACAAGGAAACCAAGGTGATATGACAGTCTGTTAATCGTTAACTCGTGGCAACTGACCTGGCCACATGCATTTGTAAAGGAAATAATATATACATATTTTTGATGGGATATTAGGCAAAAGTATTAAAGTTTTAGTTGAAAAAGTCACTAATATAATTTAAGAAATCTTAAAGAATATTTCTCAAGGTTTTGGCGGCATCCAAAGCCCCCAAAAGACAAACACAATGGCCTCAAGAGGGTGATTTGGGACTTTTAAGTATGTGAAATCCATTTGTCCCTTGAGAAATGCACAAACAAACTCCTAAACATGTGGTTCTAATATATATTCCATTCAAAAAACAGACCCACAATACATCCTTTGGGTGACTTGTTGGCTATGAAATTAGTTTTACAATGTAGGTGTATTCTCAAACCCACACAATGTTCCACTTATTTAACCAAAGCTTGAGCTATCCACACACGTCCAGGCCCTTTAGATGATGTGCAGTTACAGCAGAAAAACAATTATTTTTACATTCAAGCTCATCAGCACAAGCTCATCAGGACACACACTCACTAAAAAAGAGGCCAAAAGCCACATCAGCGCTCAGTAAAATCCCTAACACACCCATAACCACACTGCTTGAGGCATAAACCTTTCAGCAGTTTCCATACTAGTGGAAATACGGTGGTGAAGTGTGCTCAGAACTAGCTATAAAAATATTATGGCATATAAAACAGTCAGCATTTAAAGAGACACAGACTGAATTTAGCTATATATAAACATATATTTTTAAATAACATGCTTAATAAAATTCCAAATGCATGTATGATAACTTCAGTCAAGCAGTTGTTTAAATCTTTAAACATAGTATTTTGTAAATACTCAATTGACAAAAGTGCGTAGTGTGACGTAATACCCGCATGATTGCTCAATATGTTGACTTGCATGCAAAAAAACTGTTCAATGTGTGTTTAAATATTAAAGTAATGCTCTACTTACCATTTTGCTTTGGAGTTGGATTTGTTTTTTGCCGGGAAGGTATTAAGAAGAGTTCGTGCCCTCTCACTGCGTACCTGTTATGTGGTATGAGTGAGACAGTCTGACAGACTCGCTGACAGCAGCTTGACTTTATACCTACAGCAGCAGCTCAGAGGAGGAGCAACACACTCACTGCAGCACTCACAGCCCACGCTTATGGAGGACAGTATATTTAGACACGTGATGAATAATGACCACGCAAAACTACGGAAGCGTAGAGCTGCCACCTAGGTAAAAAAAAAAATCTGAGCTTTATCACGTTTGTACAATATACTTTTCACGTTTGTACAATATAATATCACGTTTGTACAATATAATTATCACGTTCTTACAATATAATATCATGTTTGTACAATATAATTATCACGTTATTACGTGAAAACTTTATTGCTTAGGCTACTGGTGCGATCAGAGCGTGAGAAAATGTCTCGTTTTACAGAATTAATTAAGTTCTATTTTATGCTTGGATTGAGACATGGGGAAATTTTGCAGCTACTCAGGGGCGCAACTGCACATTTACTGATGGGTATGCGGCTTCAACTTTTGCGCGCCCCCTTCAATCCAACTATATTTTTAACAGGCAAGTGATAAAATGTGGAAAAAGTTTCCATCAATAAATTAAAGATATTTTTTCATAAAGATATCAATATGCTTCAAAAAAATACAGTTTCACAGTTCTGAACACAACTGAAATAGTATGAAGTAGTAAAAGGTATAATTACATTAAGCATGTTAAGTCGCAAAGAAATGCATCTCATATCACCCCAAATTTCTTCTCAATTGAATTTCCCCTCACTAAATGATTATAGCACCTTGACTAGCCTTGCTTTTGGACTTTTTGTACTACATTTGTCAAAACAAAATGATAGACATGGGAGTCCTAAAGGGCAAAAAAACATTGCAATTATTTCTCACATGCATACTGTGAGAAGTGTAAGGTCTGTCTTTGCAAGAACAATTGACTGAAACTGCTAAAAGTTAAATAAAAAATACTGTCAAATGTTTAGTGTAAAAAAAACAACAACAAAAAAAAACAAACAAAAGTTCTTTTTAATTGAAATGTTATAACTTTGTAGCTAAAATTAAAAAAGTTTTGAGCTAAGAAGTTACCAAAAGGCCTGATGAATCAATATGACACATAATAAATTCATAAAAACATGTATATGGAATGAAAAATGGGGGTGGGAGGTTAAATGATTTTTTAATTTAATAAAATACAATATTATACGCGTATAAAATGCTAAATAAACATTTTTAACATATATATATATATATATATATATATATATATATATATATATATATATATATATATATATATATATATGTTAAAAATGTTTATTTAGCATTTTATACGCGTATAATATTGTATATATATAATCAATATATATATATATTATTTGAAGCTTTTAATATGGATAATTTCAAAAATAGTTTTGGCACAATGGCGCCCCCCATGTGTGGCGCCCTTATGCGCCGCATATACTGCATACCACCTTTTTGCGCCACTGCAGCTACTGATTGTGATTACTAGACCCAGTAATAAAACAGTTATTGACGTTATGATCCATACTCCATCGCAAGAATCTTTGCATGTCTGCCATTGTGACATTTTCTGTTCCCAGATCGGAGCGAATCCGGGAAGGTGTCCCAAGTCTCTTTTCAACTTGAAATGAAATAACCAGCAATGATTTTGGGATCACTGTTTGTTAAAAAGGCATGAAGCCAAATCATAACTCTCGAAAACCCATCAATGGCTCCATTTATACAGATTCCAAAGGGCTTCAGTTTGTCGTAGGAGTCGACGTGGTATGTCGGCAAATCAATGCCAGTATTAATCGAGCGCAGCAGTGATGTTTACGCGCGTTTAGAAGTGAACCGTGAGCAGATTACATACGCGAGCGCACAGGGGATCTTCACGCGCGCGCTCAACTGATCCAGCGCGAGAAAAAAAGTCCCGCGCGCGCACATCATCATCTGTGCGCACGTATGGCGGCAAATAACGTGATAATTATATTGTACAAACATGATATTATATTGTAAGAACGTGAAAAGTATATTGTACAAACGTGATATTATATTGTAAGAACGTGAAAAGTATATTGTACAAACGTGATATTATATTGTACAAACGTGAAAAGTATATTGTACAAACGTGATATTATATTGTAAGAACGTGAAAAGTATATTGTACAAACGTGATATTATATTGTACAAACGTGATATTATATTGTACAAACGTGATATTATATTGTACAAACGTGATATTATATTGTAAGAACGTGAAAAGTATATTGTAGGGGCGGACTGGCCATAGGGAGCACCAGGACATTTGGTGGCCCAACGGTCTGGCCTGCCACCGTGATTCTGGCCTGCCGTCAACCCCCCCACACACACATCGCCCCCCTCTCCCCAACTTTCCATATACATCACTCTTCCCTACCCCCCCCCCCCCCACCCCCCCCCCCCTGGTTAAAAAAGCTGTCCTAGTCCGCCCCTGCCCATAACTCATTAGGAGAATAAGCACAACCCTGATAGACCATGCGCTGGTGCGCAAACTGTATTTTTTTCATTCTTAAAGCAGCAAAAGTGGATTCGGAAATGTCCCTAATGCTTTTGCACTATGCCCTTTAGACTTTGCGCCAAGATCGTTAGAATAGAATCCATACACTACAGCCAATTTAGTTTATTCAACTCACCTAAAGTGCATGTATTTGGACTGTGGAGGAAACAGGAAACCCGGAGGAAACCTATGGAGAGAACATGCAAACTCAGAAATGCCAACTGGCCCAGCCGGGACTAGAACCTTCTTGCTGTGAAGCAACAGTGCTAACCACTGCCATACGCACACACACACACACACACACACACACACACACACACACACACACACACACACACACACACACACACACACACACACACACATATTTATATATATATATATATATATATATATATATATATATATATATATATATATATATATATATATATATATATATATATGTATGTATGTATATAAGCTAAAGAGCTCATCTGTGATGTATACACTTTATAAAGCATTTCTTTCTTTCTTAAAACTGCACTGCGTTATACATGTGGATGTATTATGTGTAAAAATGCATTTCTTAGCACTTTTTCCGTTGAATGTTGAATGGGGTGAGTTTAGTTTAAAAAGTGGTGAATGGAGGTATTGTTTGGATCAGGCGCTGCTTCATCGCATGACAACAAACAGTCATGCTTATGGCTCTGTGTGAGGAGGCCCTCTAGTGGCTGAACTAGAAATCATATCAGAAACAGCCTGTTAAATCTCATGAACTGAACTGCTTTTAAATCTTGACAATTGACAAATGAACAAACAAATGAAGCTTACATTAAATTGTACAGTGTTTGGCTGCTTTGAAAAACATTAAGATAAATAAAAAATATTCTATCTATATTTTAATGTACATAACATATTGTTATACAGTAACTCAGTGGTTTGCACTGTCAGCAAGAAGGTCGCTGGTTTGAGTCCAAGATGGGTCAGTTGGCATTTCTGTGTGGAGTTGCCATGTTCTCCCCGTGTTGGCATGAGTTTCTTCCAGGTGCTCCAGTCCGCTCTCTAGTCCGAACACATGCGCTATATGGGTGTTTCCCACTACTGGGTTTCAGCTGGAAGGGCATCAGCTGTGTAAAACAATTGCTTGATATTTTGGCGGTTCATTCCTCTCTTGCGACCCCTGTTGAATAAAGGGACTAAGCCAAAGGAAAATTAATGAAAAAATAACATTGTTTTGTCTATGTTTATGTACATACCATATATAGCATATATATTTTTTTCTTGTTATTTTTTCCTTTTGCTTATAGTATGTGTTTGTTTATATGCATGAAACTTTACAGTTTATGTACTCTGTGCTAAAAAAAAAACTTTTTAAGGTCAATATTATTAGCCCCTTTAAGCAATTTTTTTGTCTACAGAACAAACCGTTTTTAATACAATAACGTGCCTAATTACCCTTACCTGCCTAGTTAACCTAACCTTAAGCATTTAAATGTCACTTTGAGCTGTATAGAAGTGTCTTGAAAAATATCTAGTCAAATATTATTTACTGTCATCATCGCAAAGATAAAATAAATTAGTTATTAAAGATAAGTTATTTAAACTATTATGTTTAGAAATGTGTTGAAAAAATCTGCTCTCCGTTAAACAGAAATTGGGGGAAAAATTAACAGGGGGCTAATAATTCAGGGAGTTTAATAATTCTGATTTCAACTATATATATATATATATATATATATATATATATATATATATATATATATATATATATATATATATATATAGATAGATAGATAGATAGATAGATAGATAGATAGATAGATAGATAGATAGATAGATAGATAGATAGATAGATAGATAGATAGATAGATATAGATACATCCCCTGACTTTAGAATGTGAGCTACATAATAAACAAACAAACAAATAAATAAATACTATTATTCCTACATATTTCCATTTTTAAATGTCTTATGTCTTTGCATTATTCTTCCAGTAGATGGAGTTATGCATGCTTGATTTCACAACTCACAGCCTGTAGTTGTTGACACTGAAGAATCCCTGCTGAGGCTCTTTGACCTTCATTTATGATTCTAGTGATGAGATACAGATGCATGGACAAATTAATATTTTATATGTTTATTTTTACAAATTAATAAATAGGACAATGTTTACATGAAGCAGCACGGTGGCGCAGTGGGTGGCACAATCGCCTTACAGCAAGAAGGTCGCTGGTTCAAGCCTCGGCTGGGTCAGTTGGCGTTTCTGTGTGGAGTTTGCATGTTCTCCCCATGTTGGCGTGGGTTTCTTCTGGGTGCTCTGGTTCCCCCAAGTCCAAAGACATGCGGTACAGGTGAATTGGATAAGCTAAATAGTCCGTAGTGAATGTGTATGGATGTTTCCCAGTGACAGGTTCCCTCCTTTGCGTAAAACATGTGCTGGATGAGTTGGCGGTTCATTCCGCTGTGGCGACCCCAGAATAAAAAAGGGACCAAGCCAAAAAGAAAATGAATGAATGTATGAATGAATGAACAATGTTTACATAACGCTTCTTGGCAGGTCACATTGAATGACATGTAAATGACAAAAACTAAAACTGAAGGAAAAAGGGGTGTAAGCTGTAGTCAGTTTTTCCAAAATCATACAAAGCTTATTAGCTACAAATGACATAAACAACAGCTTACACTGAGCAAAAACTTTTCCTCCCCTTTATTAATAAGAAATTACATAAACAAATTTAAGAAAGGGCAGCACGGTGGCTCAGTGGTTAGCTCTGTCACCTCACATCAAGAAGGTCATTGGTTTGAGCACCAGCTGGGTCAGTTGGCATTTCTGTGTGGAGTTTGCATGTTCTCCCTGTGTCCAAATGCATGAATGAGTGTGTATGGATGTTTCCCAGAACTGGGTTGCAGCTGGAGGGGCATCTGCTGTGGCGACCCCTGATGAATAAAGAGACTAAGCTAAATAAAAATGAATGAATGAGAACATAAAGTCTGTTTTTATAGTCCTATTTGCACATTTTGCAAATACATTTAAAAGTCACTATATCTTTGTAAATGACCAAATACACATACACACACGCACACACACACACACAGACACACACACAACACACACACACACACACACACACACACACACACACACACACACACACACACACACACACACACACACACACACACACACACACACACACACACACACACACACACACACACACACACACACACACACATATATATATATATATGCACAGTGGTGCAGTTGGTAGTGCTGACACCTCACAGCAAGAAGGTCGCTGGTTCGAGCCTCAGCTGGATCAGTTGGCATTTCTGTGCTGGATAAGTTGGCGGTTCATTCGGCTGTTGTGACACCAGATTAATAAAGGTACTAAGCCGAAGAAAAAAAGAATGAATGAATATTAATGCATATACTGAATGAATATTATATTGTATAATGCAGGACTAAAAATGCAAGTACAACAACACAACATGAACTAAGAGATAAAAAGTGTTATTTAAATAAATCCCAGCAAATTATACAAGTTTAGAAGCTTTATACCGAGTTTTACATGCAATATTATTATTAGAGTTTTTAAGGAGATCACATATGAATCAAAATCCTTTCTGAAAATGAAAAGTAAAGGTGTTTCTTTGAAAATTTACATTCATGGATGTACAATTTTGCAAGAAAACGGAATGAATTAATTATAAATTTACAACGAGAGGGGTCTAGGTTCAGAGAGTAACCGAAGAATACAATTTTGGGGGATATAAATTACTAAAAAAAAATGTTTGACGTGCACAGTGCAACGTCATGCCTGCGTCACGGACTACTCCTCCCACTCGCTTTGTTTCTTGGGGCAGGACGCGACAGCATCTGCATGAGCGTTTGCGGTAAATCATGGCTGTTCTGTGAATGGAAAGAGCTGCCTTTTTCTGTATATAAAGAATCCGAGCCGTATGATCTCAAGTAAGATCGAGACCCGACTTTAATTTGATTAGATCAAGGATTTTCTGGTTTTGTTCACCGCTTGCTGGGCTGGCCGTGTATGAAAATGGACCAGGCGGCGAGCCGCTACCAAGTGGTAAGTCTGAATCCACGCAACGTTATATAAGACGATCTAACATGCCATGTTATACAATATACTGACATCTCATGTTTGTTATGTTTGGTTGGTGGCATTTTTTCCGACTGTCTTTGAACGTTCACGACTTCCGCATCATTACCGTTACAAAGTGCGCGCTGCTGTTCAGAGATCCGCTAGCTGATGTATTGAAGTAAAGTTGGTTTTTTAACCGCACATTTAGACTTTCTCCTTAATATCATTCCTGAAAAGTATTCTTGCAAATTCTATATGGGGAAATCAATAGCAGCCAATGACTGTCAAAGTACAACACTGTTCACAGTCAATTAAATGGTGCTGAGGTTGTTTTGAAGTCATACATGCGATTTCAGACCGAATTTTCTCATGGGGGAGAGTACTGAACAAGCATACTCAAGTAAAAGTACCATTACCTGCCTAAAAATGTAATGCAAGCAGATTAAAAGTGTCTGTTGTAAATATTACTCAAAGTATGAGTAAAAAGTAGCCCCTTTAAAAGTACTCAAGAGTAGTGAGTACACTCTCAGAAAAAAAAAAATAGTACAATGTTGTACCAAAGACGGTACAAACCCTTGTCACTGGGGTAATACTATTTGTGGGACAGGATTGTACCTTAAGTCAAAGAAACAAATTTGTACCATAGCAGTTTGTACCTTAAAGGACATGATTTGTACCGTGGTAAACCAAATTCTACCTTTTAAATATTAAGATACAATATTGTACCTTCATCAAAGGTACAAATCTGATCCAAGAAGTTACCACCACAGTGACAAGACACTTTGTACCTTAACAGTGTCAAAAATGCTCACCAAACTTGTATGTAAAATGCCTTAAATGTTTAGTTGACAATACATTTACATTTAGTCATTTAGCAGACGCTTTTATCCAAAGCGACTTACAACAAATGAGGACAAGGAAGCAATTTACACAACTATAAAAGCAACAATGAATAAGTGCTGTAGGCAAGTTTCAGGTGTGTAAAGTCTAAGAAGGAAAGCATTAGTAATGCAAGTGACTGCCGTTCTGATGCAGTTAGGGAGTTCATTCCACCAACTGGGTTGATTGAATGCGAGAGTTTGGGAAAGTGAATTCTTCCCTCTTTGGGATGGAACCACATGGCGACGTTCATTAACTGAAGGCAGGTTTCTGGAGGGCACATAAATCTGCAGAAGTGAGAGCAGATAAGAAGGAGCAAAGCCAGAAATCGCTTTGTAGGCAAACATCAGAGCTTTGAATTTGATGTGAGCAGCAAATGGCAGCCAGTGCAAACGGATGAGCAGCGGAGTGACATGTGCTCTTTTAGGTTTGTTAAAGACCCCTTGTGCTGCTGCGTTCTGGAGCAATACCTATAGTTTAATGTTTTACCGGTTGTTTTGTATTATAGAACCTAATAATTAATGTTTATACGTTTTTTTAAAGATATGCTTTTAAATGATGATTCTTGTTTTAATATGGGAATTATTTATGAAATCACTATGCCTTTCCAGTAATATTTAATATTATAGATATTGTAATAAAGAAGGATTTATTTAACACTTTTGTACATTTTATATGAGAACAATTGTGTGACTTCATTTCAGTTGTACCATAAAAGGTACAGAACAGTATCATAAGAGGTCTTCTCTGTACCATACAAGATAAAATTTTTTACAAAGGTACAAAACTGTTTCTCAAGGAACATTATTTGTACCATTGTGTACCTTTTTTTTCTGAGAGTGTAGTGAGTATAACGCTGTAAAAAGCTGATGCTTTTACATGTAATTTGTGGATGTGTGTAAACGTGACATTCTGTAGTGCATTTAGTTATTGGCAGCAAGCTCACAATGTCATAAGCCATTCATTTTAGGTTGTGATGTCACCAAAATTTGATGTATAGCCAACGTCTAAGGACAAGATTATTTTGATGTCCTATAACGACGTCAAATGACGTTGATATTTTGTTGATTTTAGATTGTGTTTAAAAGTAACCAAAATCCAACGTTGAGCCAACATCTTTAACCAACGTCCCATTGATGTCGAATACTGACATTTATTCGTTAAGGATGGCAACCAAAATCCAACATCTGATAAACGTCAAAGTGGTAACGTCCACACAACGTCAAGCTGTAACATCATTAGACATTGATATTTGGTTGATTTTTAGGTTGGACGTTGATGTTGGGTTCTGATGCCAAATTTTCATTTCCAAACAAAATGCAATGTCCCAACAAGGTTGGTGTACAACGTCAATCTGACGTCATGTTGACATCTGGTGCCTGCTGGCTGTTTAAGGCCCGTTAGGTCATTATACAGTAAACATCCACAATCTTCTTATCAGTGACATGCATCTAAACAGTCTCTGGGTGAATGCGTGTAAAGATTTTGGACATCTTGTACACTTTTATTGCTTCCGAACAGTTTGCTGCAAATATAATCGTCCATCTCTTGAGGTTGTTCATTATGATGTGATTTACCTTCTATGTGCGATTTGATTGGACAGGAATCACAGGACTGGATTTTCTAATCCCCATAGACAAGAAAAAAATAAAGTAGTGACTGCAGGTTAAAGGAAAGTAGAGGAGTAAAAGTACCAATGCAGCACTGAAAATGTTCTCAAGAGAAAGTAAAAGTAAATTTTTTAAAACTACTTAGTAAATTACAATTCCTGAGGAAAAACTACTCCATTATAGTAGTTTTAGTATTTGTAATTTGTTACAGTACGATGTATAGGAATCGTGTCACAACACTATTCATAAAAACGAACAAATGTGCAAACATAAAACCAACTTTACCTCAGTAAGTGATGATTAACGTGTTTGATAAGTAGTAATAACTTTATACCGTCTGAGATATGATACAGTAGGTCATAGTCCAGTTTTTTTTGTAGTAAAGCCACACATCTACAATTAAATCATCACTTTTAAGCAGTGAATTAGTAATAAAGCAATGGAAATATAAAAAAACGAGCTGGACAACAGTTTTACTATAGTAAACACAATGTTTTAATATATGTAGGCATAAAGAACATGGTGTGAAAGGATTTTGTAAAGATTTGAAATTATTTTAAGTAGCATTCACAGGGTCAGACAGAAATGTAGCTTTTTCTCCTCTGAATTTTGCAACCAAAATATGTGGAGTATGCCGAATGATTTTGAGAGGATTTCAACTAAAGACTCCTGAAATAAAAAATAAACAATTTTTTTAACCTTTATTTGTTGGTTTACAATTAGAATTGCTTGATTGTTAAAGTATATCTCACATTTAATGTATTTACTAAAAGGTAGAAAGTATTACTTCACAAACTGTATTGGACTTAAATCGTATAAACATATGAATATTATTCAATAATATATCTAAAATTTGTATAAAAATACCTTACATATTTTTAGGTATGTTTCACACACTTGCGTAAGTAAACAAATAGACTCAATGAAGGGCTAAAATGTCTGCGGATGATTCCGTGTGGGCCAGTCATTGGTTTTGAAGAGTTCATGTATATACTGATATGCTTTTGCTGTGTTCAAATGGATTTAGAATCTTACACACTTGGGGCATTGAGTGAAATTTAATGTATAATACCTCAATGGTGCATTGTTGTGATCATCTATGTTGTTACATATTCTATATGTTGTTATTATATTGTTGATGATGCATAGTGTTGTCATGATACTGGGATTTTTACCTTTAAAACCTCAAAAATATTGACACGCTATACTATTTTCAGTACCAAGTCTGCCGCTAAAGCATTAATTAAAATAGCAGTTTTTATTTATTTGCTAATTTCTTCATTTCACTGGGCTAGTCCAGATTTTCACTTGGTCTGACAAACTGTTTACTGGCAGACAGACAGATGGATGGATGGATGGATGGATAGATTGTGCCATTTTGGTGACTGTCGCTTTAAATTCAAATGAGAATGTTCTTTTTTTCAAAAGAAGGCGGAGCAACAAATGCCTATAAGTCAGCATAGTGGCAGATTTAAAAACAAGACTAACCATGTATGCTAATGATGGTGAGATCATCACTAATGGGCGGGGTTTTCCCCTTTGATGACATGTATCAAGGAAGAATGTCAATCAAAGTGTTTCTGCACACTGTTTTAGTGTTTTTATCAAGTGCGATTAAAAAAAACTAAGATTAATACATTTCTACTATTAGAAGCTGGTTATTTTTACAGACTCCTACAACAGAAGTGTTTAAACACCTTATAAAAGTGATTTTTGCATAAAGGGTCTCCTTTATTTTTAGAGTACAAACTACTAGCCTAATTTACATAAAGTTAAAACATCATTGAAGCCAAGTGAGCAGTCAGTGATACAGAATTAAGCAACAGAACACAAATACAGTGCTTGACGTTCTTCTGTCTAAAGTTGATTTTGTCTTTTAATGTTGATTAATATTAGAGACGGCAGCCGGTTGCTGTTACTTGGAGAAATGTATTCCACATATTTAGGCTGTCAGTTGAAGCACCAGAACGTGTAAAAGAGATCTCCATTGATGCGATGAGGCAAAAGTGCGCAAATTCTAGTCAGCGTTGGTTTGTTTTGGAGCTTTTGAGTAACACTAGTGCATTCCAGTACATTTTGTGGTGTTCACTTGTTTTAGGCCTTTCAGAAATTGCAATGTCCAGTAAGTGTTTCAATGCATTTTGGTGGATTCAAACACATTTTGCCAGCTTGTTGCCTTGTTTTTGTCCAGTTGACTGAGTTAAAAGTGTTGGGCCAAAAGAGAGATAGAGACACACACACAAAGTCAAATAAAAGTTCTCTTGGGTTTAAGTCACTGTATCATAAACACCAGAAGTGTGTTATGATCACAAGTTAGTGTGCGTTTTCTACCCCAAACAACATCGCTCTGGCCTTGACTGCTTGCTTGTGATTCATCTGGATCAAGATCCTTCTGTTTATTATGGAAATCTGGTCTACTTACTGCTGGAAAGGTTTCCTAGATTATAATATAATACATTTTACAAACATGCAGTGCAAAATGCTATGAATTACCATGGTAATAAATAATTAGGGCTGCACAACATTGGAAAATATGACATTAGAATGTTTAGTTTTTTTTTTTTTTTGATAAATATGCGATATATAAATAACATTTTACTAGACATTTGGTAAAAAAAAAAACACTAATTTAGACTAGGCCTGTCACAATATTCAATATATGGGCTTATCGCACAACACATGGACATGACCTCATCATTTTTGGTGATGCAATGTAGATCACCCATAAATAAAAACCAATTCTAGCAACATTTTAACTGATTGTGCAACATATCCATCTCTATTGGAGGTGTCAGTGTCAGTATGGTTAAAAACACTATAGTATTTACTCTAGTATCTACTATAGTATTCACTAAAGTATATTTTCACATCTGACAACTGAAAATAGATCTGGTAGCAGATATTGCAGCCTTTGTTTCTAGCGTGGTTCGTTTGGCATATGTGAATCCAGCAATCGCGCTTGGTTCTACGCCAAAACAATCAGTCCAAGATCGCCTGAATGAGGTGGTTTTGGCTGGATTTAGTCTGGAGCGAATCGATTGTAGTGAGAAAGCAAACGATCCGAGCTCGGCTATATCACAGTGTTTTATGGATATGTAACAGGCATATGGCTATAAGAGAGAATTATGAGTAAAGTGGGAGGTAATTCCAGACATTCCAAGTCTCCCGGAAGTTTCGGGAGTCTCCCACAAATGCACAGAGACTCCCGGATGCAAATTCTGACCAATCTGAGGAGAGTTTACTCACACGACTTGTTTTAGCTATTTTGGTCCATTTAGAAACTTTGCTCTTTCATCCATTCGAATGATCGTTTTGCTGCGGTGCTTAAAACAGGCGTGTGCGATTAGCGTGCTCAGTTACGTGAAGCCATGTCTTAACAATAGAGTCACCCAGGAAAATTTTGAATATTTTTCTGGAGTCCGGAGTTTGGAGGCGTTCTCACGCTATGCTATCCGAATCATGCCCAGGCCCGTTTCCCGGATCGTTTGAGAAGTGTGAGTGCGCTGAATCGGGCTCAGGCACGGTTCACTTGGCCAGTCCTGGCCCGGTTGGAATAGGTGGGCCTGAACGCGGTTCACTTGGGATTTGGCGTGGTACGCTTATAGTGTGAGTGCAAAGCCTGAAACTGAAAGCGAGACGTGACTTTTAAGGGACCGTTTCATATGGGTTTATTAATCAATCGTACTGTTCAATGAACGCAATCTGCCGTAGTTTATTAAATACGCAAACCCCTCACAGCACGACAGCTGCGCGCCTTCAGCAGACCTTCTCGTTCCTGCAGCACGAGGACTTTATGATTGTTTATGAGCGCCAAAAGTGGTGGATCTGTTTGGCGAAATATCTGACTGCGTGTCACTGCATATCAAACAACTTAAACGATATAACTAGAGAAATCTCCACTGTGCTGAGCGAGAGTGCCTCTCTACTGAACAGCGCAGCATCGATGACGCAAGTGTGCCCAGGCCCGATTGTAATGTGAGTGTGGGCCGTCAGGGGAGACAGGAGGGGGGGACAAGCGTGCTTTGTCCCGGTTCGAGGCTACTGTACATAATGCGAGTAAGGCCTTATATACGGTACTTTGTGGTTTTCTGGGGAGTCTAACAGTATTTACAGAAATGTAATAATCATATTTAAAACTACACTGTAAAGTCACCATTGTATAAATAATTCAATAAAATAAAACATTATTAAAGTTACCAAAAGGTCGAGTTCTGTTGCCTGAATGCATGCACATTCACAGGCCTTAAAAACAAATGCAAATGAAAAACTATCACTCCATTATGGTTGCATTACTCTGCAGTAACTCCACAAATCTCATGCGTTTTTAACTTGCTCATGCTATAATCCGAGTTTTATAAACTGATGAATTGACGCTGAAAGGATATATTATGCAGCCCTAGTAATAATAATGTTTTGGAACATAGTACTACTAGGGTTGTAACAATATACCGGTATGACGGTCTACCACAATTTGAACGTGCATGATTATCATACCATGAACAATTGCATATCAACGGTTTTAACCCTTAAAGACCGAGACCGAAAAATAAGTATTGCTCTTAAATGTTTAATAACTTTTGATCCGCTGATCCGATTCATACAATTCAAAGATTGGCATAAAGAAGAGAATCTCAGCTCAGTTGCGGACTTTCAGAGGCTCCGGAATCAGTGCGGTTACGTCATCAAAATTTGACAACGCTGATTTGACAAAGAAACGCTCGTCACTGTGTCTCCGGACAAACCAGACATGCTACATTGATGCATTGTCCCTCCTCCATGCCCAGATTGGTTCAAACTCGCTATATCACAACCAATAAGCATAGGTTTCGCTTTTGTTTGTGGACCAACACTGAGCTTTTTAAACAACACGGAATGAGAGATAGGCATACATTTATGCGCGGCTAAATAAAACGCAAAAAAAAAAAAGGTTTGCATGAAATAATTCTCATACTTAGTACTTTTGCATGCACAGCAGCACAGAAACATGACAAAACAGTGACACAGCAAAGACGAACTGCTGCTCTTGCTGTTTTCAAAAGACGCAAATGAAGGTGCAGCTGTTTGTCTGCATTGCAGACAACCCTATCCAAATCCATATCCACAGACAACCATATCCATGCTGGCACATAAAACCTAAGGATGTTCCATATTGAATCTAGTTTCGTTATGTAACTATTTATAGTACAGTAAATATTTATATCTATTTTTTTACTGAGGATTTGCACCATGTTTATTTGGACTTTATTTGGACTTTGACACATTATTTATTATTTTCTTTTTTTTTTTTGTTCATTGTAAGTGGTGTTGTTTATAGTAACTAAAAATATATTATTTGGAAAAAGTCAAATTTGCTTCACTGTTCTACTATTTTGTAACATTTGTAACATACCGTATACCGCAAAACCGTCAAACCGTGGTGTTGTTTTAGACGATTATCATACCGTAAAAAATTCATACCGTTACAACCCTAAGTACTACATATAATAACATGACATATTTGAAAAGCAATGCATTATATATATTTGCTAGGTAAATATATGCACTACTGCACAGAGTGTAGACTTTGGATATGAGTATCTGTTAAAGGCTAAAGTGGACTTAATGTTTATTCATGGTTTATCAACAACCCTGTTACTTTGTGCTCTGAGAATCATTTGATATTAAAAGCACAGCCCTCTGATATTTTTCATTTCCAGAGAACAGCACAGCAATTGAAACTCAATTCCCTCAGCGTTGTGCAATTCATCCAGCAGCCCTCAGTATGTTTTCTATTCACGGTTTCTATGAAGGAAATTCAAACTACAGCTCGCTCTTAGTCACAAACTTTTTTTTTTGATCTTGCTTCATACTAGAATGTTGCCATAGTGACCACCGCAGAATACTGCTGCTTTAAGAAGTGTCAACAAACAGGCGTAGCTGGTCTTAAGATAAATCGATGTTTGGGTGGTTGTGGTTGTGCCACATGAACCTTTCTCAGAAGTCTCTTGCAGCAGGTTTTTTATATCTTAGCCTTCTAGTCCTTCCTCTTTCTTTATTTTACTAATCTTCTACCATCATGTTGATTTCTTCCACAAAACATTATCTTTGTCAGACCATTTTATTTTAAGATTTAGGAATATTTTAAACTTTGTAGGCTGATTTGCAGCATCCATTTTGTTATTGCACGTTCTTTCTTTCATTTTCTTTTCGGCTTAGTCCATTTATTAATCGGGTCACACCAACGGGATGAACTGCTAATGCTAACTTAGCCTGCATATGTTTTACACAGTAGATGCAACTGCAACCCATCACTGGGAAACACCCATACACTCCCATTCATACACATATACGGATAATTTAGCTTACCCAATTCACCTACAGCGCATGTTTTTGGACTGTGAAGGAAATCCACGAGAACACGTGGAGAACATGCAAACACTACAGAGAAATGCTAAGTCTTGAACCAGCCACCTTCTTGCTACCCACTGTGGTAGCCCTTTTTCCACATTCGCTATATACAATATTGTTTTGTGATATGCTTTTAACTCTGTTTGATGATTCAATTTTTGTTGTGTTGTGGATTGTGTGGGAGATAAAACTACACATTCCTTTCTGGCCAGTCATTGCTTGCTGTTTTAATGACATGCATGATGTCATCAAGAAGTTGGAACTAGCAACATAGTTTCAGACACATAGGCTGTTTCTCAATATGCATTCCTCAGTGGTCTTGCGTCCTCATGTTCTCAGGTTTTCATGTAACATCATCATCAACTGCCAAAGTTCATTTCCAATACCAGGGCTCAATAATAGGGACTGCCCAATGGCCCGGGGCAGTCCTCCAGAGAGATGCTCGGGACAGTAAACAGAATTGTTTTTGGCCCAATCAGGCCAGTGCTACCATGTCACTAAATTTTAATTTGCCTGGACTACTTGTGAATTTAACGCAAATAGTCTTAGAATAAAGAAACAATTTATGATTTAAGCCTTTAAATTCTACCTTCTCTGTGAAGTCGTAAACACCATATTGCTTTTTGTTTCCTCTTATCTGACTGGATGTTGTGAGCATGTTATTGTTGTTCATAACCTGGTAAAAACAAGTACAGCGAAGAGACGGCAATATTACTGCAACATAAAATTAAACTAAAAGTAAACGTCTGAAACAGACATTTACATGGGTACAACACAACGAAAAAAAGTGCTGTTTTACATAGTTTGCAGTCAATTTTAAGTCAGGCACCTTTTGTTTTGCAATAAAATACCTGCACACTTTCCATACTGCTTCCATACCAAAAAAAAAAAAAAAAAAATATATATATATATATATATATATATATATATATATATATATATATATATATATATATATATATATATATATATTATCACGCATGCTAATCATTTAGTTTTAAAGTTGAGAAGCATGCTTGACAGACTTCATAAGAAAAAGATGATTAATTCTAGCATCCCAATGGCCAGTGTTGTTTACAACTTTGTCTGAATTGTAGGCTAACTTTGTTTCATTATTATTATTAATTTATTAATGTTGTGCAGTCTGGTCAGTATGGTCAACTGATAGTACACAGTTTTGTTTAATTCATAGGCTATATTGAGAAACATTAATAATTTAGAAGCACTTAGTCTTTTTAAAATCTGTGTTAAGTGACTGGTAGATTGCATTGGTAGTCTTAATGTTTTTCCATCCATCCATCCATCCATCCATCCATCCATCCATCCATCCATCCATCCATCCATCCATCCATCCATCCATCCATCCATCCATCCATCCATCCATCCATCCATCCAATAATAAAGAATGTAAAATGACTGTTGTAACATAGTAATCAGAGTTATTTAGTGCAGTGTTTCTCAACCACGTTCCTGAAGGACCACCAGCACTGCATGTTTTGGATGTCTCCTTTGTCTGTCACATCCATTACAGGTCTTTCAGTCTCTGTTAATGAGATGATGATCTGAATCCGGGGTGTTTGGTTACGGAGACAGTAAATGTGGTGGTCCTCCAGGAACGTGGTTGAGAAACACTGATTTAGTGAATTTAATTTCATCTTTAAAAAATAGAAATGTCAAAATGTTCTATTCTTAAAATGTATATTTATTTTTGCACGTGTAGTATTGCCTACTTAGTTACATTCACTGTATTTTAATTTTATTTTCATTAATATCAAGATTGTTCTATTGGACAACATTGAACAAGAAAAAAAAGAAGATGAAAAACCAAATATAAAAGCAAAAAAACTAAATATAGAGTAGGGCTGAGTGATATAGCAAAAAAAAAAAAATCAGTTATTGTCTTTAAAAACGTCATGATTTTCGATAATGTCTACCCCGCCGTTGATGCTAGCATCCAACATCAATTTCTTCATGATAAAAATGGAGAAGGACAGCCTTAAAATCAAAATCAAATCACTTTTATTGTCACATCATAAGCAGCACGTGTGCTGTGATGAGTGAAAAGCTTAGGTGCTGGCTCCAGACAGTACAAAACACAGCAAATACAACGACAGTCCAAAATACAGTAAGTGCAAAATACAAACAGTACAAAAACAGCGATAATGTGAAATTGACAGCGATATGTACAATGAATAGGCGTCCACATTGTTGTAGGCAGTATTGTTTCAAGTATGAATTGGTTCAAGTGCAGTGCATGCCACATATTGATGGTGTGCAGTGAGGGTTATGGAAGAGTCTGTGTGTGGTGTGTTAAGTGTTCATCAGCCTGATAGTCTGAGGGAAGAAGCTTTCCTTCAGCTGGCTGGTGCGTGATCGGATGCTGCGGAACCATCTGCCTGAGGGTAGCCGAGAGAAAAGTCTATGGCTTGGGTGGCTGGAGTCACTAATAATTCTCTTGGCTTTCCTCATGCACCGCCTGGTGTAGATGTCCTGGAGGGAGGGAAGTCCAGCAGTTCGCACAATCCTATGTAGGCCTTTGCGATTGCTGCTGGTGCTATTTCCATACCAGGTGGTGATACAGCCAGACAGGATATACCTAAGAAAGGATCTTCATGCATTGTTCAGCAGTATTTTGGTTTCAAATCGTGTGGCAGGTGCAAATGGTAAACCAGAATATGCGACTATCTGCAGGCTTTGCAAGAAAAAAGTAAAGGTATATTTCAATCCAGCTTAAAATACAGTAGTATAATATTTTGTCCATATGCCAGCCCTAATCTGTAATGTAATCAATAATCGACATGGTCTTAGTATGCATCATAGATATATACATTAGATGTCGCCTACCCTGTTGTTGTCTATTGGAAGGAATGCGTCAATAGAGCCGCCATTTTGGAACAGGGTAGCGCTGCTTTGAAATGAATGCGGGACCAAGGTACAGTGGAGGACTGTGGCCATCCAAAGCCAGAGATATACACATATATCTATGATCGGGAGTTTTCCTGGACGTTAGAATGCAATTTTCTTTTTAATTACGAAAATTTATAATTTTTCATCACTTTTCTACATTGATGGATCAGTGATCGCACTGGCATTCCTGACAAAAAGCTTGTGTTTGTGTGTATGGAAATGTACTATCCACCCTCCATGTTAAATTTGATCTAATCATGTCCTGAAACACAGCTCCTCTCCTGCTTTCACTTCTCATACTGACGGAGGGAGTGATTCGTTTGTGAATGAATCTCCGTTATGAACGACTCTTTCACTAGCCGATCATACAAGTTTCTGGCACCGCAGCATCTCGTTATCATATTTCTTTTGCACAGTTTGCTGATTTTATTCAACAAAACTAGCGTGTGCTGAGTGTTTAGTGCGAGTTGGAGCTACTTTGCCTTATGGTGAATGCAGTAAGTGACTGTATTATCATCAATATTGTTACCTGTTTAGCACAAAAGTTCAGAACATACAAAAACGTAAAAAAACTAAACCGTACCGATGAAATGTTCTGCCTTTGTGTTATGCTTTCTTTGTTTGCTCGTTACTACACCCGTAGACTGCTCTAAAGTCCCGCATCTTGACGTAATAACACTGTCTTGACTAGTGCGGTTGAATGACACTTCTCCTGGGAGCACTGTACCAATGTGGCGGCGCTATTGACGCATGCTCAGGGTCCCTATGCGATATCTAGTGTATATGAGTATGCATCCTTCTTATTGCTTCTTTAATCCATGTTAGTAAATGTTTACTTGAAGCTAATTCTACTGGCAGCAAGTCAGTGCTTTTCTTATTTTAGTATTTTTGGTGAACACTGATTCTGTGCTGTTTTAGTCAAAACAGAGATAAGATATATTATTAATCTCTAGTCTGGCCAGTTTTAAAGTATTTCAGTGCTCACCACTAGAGATTCTTGTCTTCTCGATGGCTGTTTATGTATTTATGTAATGCTCATGAAGGTTGTCTACTGGTTGTCTTCAATGCAGAGCAAGAAAGCGCACGTGATGATAACCGTGTCGTTATTCACATGCAGACTTCATTGAATCTCTAATCCCATTTCTATTCACATTTCATCAAGGCTAGCCGCTGAACCTTGAGCATTGACCTATGCATGCAGAGAGTTCTGTGGCTCTCAGCCCTGTCAGGCGGCCTCAGATACTATCAGGTGGTGGTGTGGTGTTGTGAAAGATTGTGTCCCAACTTGATCTGCTTAACTGGCAAGCCATTGGTCATCATTTCATTAGTTGTTGTTGGAAGTACCCACTCTAGTCTGAACCCTCTGTAGGATAGTCAATGAGCTGTAAACAAAAGTTGTAGTCATTTTCTGGCCATTGCCGCACGTTTCTTTTGTTGTAGATGTGTGTAACATGGTCTTTATAACAGATTGAGTCTGTGAATCAGACTCATTTCATCAGGTTGTGTCCACTCGTTTGGACGATGCTGACGACACATAAAACAGGTGCTGCTGAAGGATCAGTCTTGTGCCTCCGTCCCGTGGTTTGCATTACCGTTGCTCTCCTGTTACTGCGTGAATCTCGCTGTTGGCAGACAGCTGTGCATCATACTGATCTCCGATGTGCCAAATGCGTCCCTGCAATCTTGAACTGCCATAATAACCAGAGACCGCAATGCTCGGAAAGACATTTTCAGGTCACTTCATGCGGATTAAGGTTTAAGCCTTCTCCATGTTTTATTCAGTGCCTGTTTTCTTGAAGTTTAGCTTTACTGATTGTTTTGTTCTCTGAAGGGCGAGGGCGGTGAAGTTAGGCCACCCAGGAGACCGACTTGTTGACTCGACTTGTTGACGTGTTCTTGCAGTGTTAGATGATATCCTCCTCCCTTCATTCAGTACATTGTGGTGTCTATTTAGTAAACATGAGACACAAGGACTTAGGCCCAATACCAATTCTACCCATTAGCCCTTCCCCTTACTTTTACCCCTCGTTTTACGCGGTCAGGTGAAGGGCTGTCCCAATTCTATTTAGCTTGAAGGTGTAGGACTAAGGGGAAGGGCTAGGTAGCCCTTGAAACAGATTTTCCAGGACCACATTAAAGACCAAGAGGTACGAAAATTTCCCAGAATACTCCATTTACAAAGGCAACATGGCTGCATGCGAGAGTCAGGAGGTCTACAAATACGTATTTATTGGCATTAAGAGTTTTCACAACTTTTTAGCTTTCCAAAAAAAAAAATCGAATGGGGATTGGGCCTCAATCTTAAGGGGTTCCTGTTATGCTTTTACACTTTTGACTTGCATTTAGTGTGTAATGTTGCTGTTTGAGCTAGGAAAGAAGTTAATAAAGCACTCTATATCTGTTATAGTGAACAAGGCCTGAATCTCTATATCACTCTAAGTTACTCTATATCAGTAAGAACTCTATCCCCCGGTTTCACAAACAAGGTTTAAGGCTAGTCAAGATTAAATTGCATGTTTCATCGGTCTCAACTCAAAGAAAAACTTGCGGTAAGATGTCTTAAAATACGTCAGTGTCATTTTTTTTGTCTCCAGGTGAACACCAGTGATATATTTTTCTAAGGCCATTTTTATAAATGTGGCTTAAATAGCCTTATTTAACTTAGGCCTAGTCCTGGCTTAATCTAAGCCCTGTTTGTGAAACTGGGCCTATATCTTTGGTGGATGAGAGAGCTTAACGCACTGGAATTAAAGGCTGATGTATACTCCTTCGTCAAGTGCACGCATATATATTCGCACAACCTACATGTGGACGCATAGCCCTTACAGTGGCGGTCACCAACGTTGACACGTACCTCTCAAAAAATAAAACTACACAACGCAACAACTCGTAGCACAAGCTCCGTGATCGATTGGCTTGGTAGCGCTGATGAGTATGGGTGGAGGTGAGAGCCGCACGAGCCCGATGGAGTGAGTGTTTACAAGTGTGGAGTCCCATGAAGGAGCTCTAGATGGAAACTGTGGCTTTGAACTCTATTTTGAAGATCCAGGCGCAAGGTCCAAGGCGCAGCGATTTGTTTTAAAACTATTTCTAAATTCAGTTCTAATAAGTAACATAATAATAATAATAATAATAATACAAATAATAATAATAATAATAATAATAATAATAATAATAATACAAAAATGTATACAGTGCCCTCTGGTGGATTTGTCATCTAAAACATGCAGCAAAACAAACCCA
The DNA here is from genome assembly GCF_052040795.2 of Danio rerio. Classification (NCBI taxonomy): domain Eukaryota; kingdom Metazoa; phylum Chordata; class Actinopteri; order Cypriniformes; family Danionidae; genus Danio; species Danio rerio. Next base: position 6,590,441 of record NC_141021.1, on the reverse strand, counting down.
TAGCAATGTATTTTATCTTCTGTTAAAATGTAGGCTGAGGAACGTATTACTGGGTTGAACATAATGGTGTGTCCAAGAAGACTGGAACCATTGATGACTCAATAACTTCATTTATCTGAACTGATCTTCAAACTTTGCAGTCCTTTGTTTTACATCCACAAACAGTAACGTTACACACTACATGATAGATCATTTCATGGAAATAAAAGCATAATGGTGCACTTGAACAACTCTTAATGTCGTCTTTCTTTAATAGTTGTGTTTGTGTTCTTCCTCAGTTGCACAGTGAGGATGACTCCTCTGAATATTAAAAACACTGTGGCCTTTAGTTATGTGATATGATGTGTAAAGAATTGGGTGCATCTGAAATAACGGTGCACTAGAACAACTCAAAGTGGTCTTTCTTCAGTCTGAATAGTTGTGTTTTGTATGCCTCCTCAGTTGCACAATGAGGATGACTCCTCTGAAGGGGCCGCCAGTGCTGAACCGTCCACATCCACCCAGGCCGTTGGCGCTTTGGAGGGAATCAGCAACCTAGCAGTGGATACAGAAGCTCCACCTCCTCCATATGCAAGCGTGGCACTTGGAGCAACAGCTGCACCAGGTATGGAGATCCAAAAAGATTGATCATTTCCTCATTTGATCTGATCTGATTGATCATTAAAACCCTCGGCCAGATCACACGATTTTTATTGTCGGTTATGAAAGTCAGATTATGTGGTTATTGTCTTGATAAAATTTTGATTTGTCATGGGAATCAACTGTGCCAGACTACATGTTCCTTCACGATCAGTTATTCCGGGACGTCTACGATGAGCGTTATTTCCTAAAGCAGTCACAAGTGTTGCAATAACGATATTTCTTACCTCAATTTCAATATTTTTTTTTTATCTTATTTCAATCTCTGTAAACACTGATGCTTGCTGACAACTAGGCTGCATTATTTAAAGGCATTTGTTATGACATTGATAGGGTCAAACATATATTTTCTTTTTAATATTAAGATATTTTCATTTAAATCTAAATGTGTATTTTTCAGCCATGGGCTGCTTATTAAACACTCCCTTACCTGAACTTGCCACGAATGAGACGGAGAAAATGAAAGCACATCAGCACCGAGGAAAAATCAGATGCTTATGACAAAATAATGATATATTAAAAAAAATTTGCAAATATATGACAGAGGTGGTGACGCAGTGGGTAGCACGTTCGCCTCACAGCAAGAAGGTCGCTGGGTCGATCCTCGGCTCAGTTGGCGTATCTGTGTGGAGTTTGCATGTTCTCCCTGCGTTCGCGTGGGTTTCCTCCGGGTACTCCGGTTTCCCCCTCAGTCCAAAGACATGCGGTACAGGTGAATTGGTTAGGCTAAATTGTCCGTAGTGTATGAGTGTGTGTGTGTATGTGTGGATGTTTCCCAGAGATGGGTTGCAGCTGGAAGGGCATCCGCTGCATAAAAACTTGCTGGATAAGTTGGTGGTTCATTCCGTTGTGGCGACCCCAGATTAATAAAGGGAATAAGCCGACAAGGAAATGAATGAATGATTGACAGAGGTTTGTGATACAACAGTTACAGTGGAGCATTAAATCCTTATTTTCCAAGAGCGAAACAAATCATCCACCAACACAGTTCAGTAGTGGATGGGCACAAAAAAAGAAAAAGAGAATAATTTGTAAATTTTTCTTGGAAAGAATATTTGATTTTAAACAAGTTTTGTTTGTTATAATTTGTATCTTAATTTTAATGTAGTTTTTGTTGGTCAGTTATCTACCAGTCCGCTATATACTTCAGCCACCCATTACTAGGCTAAATATGCAGCCTATTTTTTGATTACTTGACCCGCTGAATGAAGGCATCACCGTTCATCTAACTGTAAAATTATGTGCTCCTATTGGCCATTGTCACCCACGTGACTGAACTGTGACCAACAGGAAAGAAAATGAAACATTCTAGACTTTCTGGGATGGTGTCCTGAGAGGTGGTATCAGTTGTCGTGAACTATGCCATATTAAACGAGAAGAAAGGATTGAATCTTGTGTCACAACACCCATTTGTTTTTTTCGACTCCCTACATCAAGGAAATCGTGCCGAAATCATGACAAACTCATGTGATCTGACCGGGGCTTAAGACAATACTGTGATTAAGAGTCAAACTTTTGATGACCTTAATTCGATTTCTGCTTAGTTCCATTATGACTTTAGTCGGATTAAGACATGTAGGCCCAATCCCAATTCTATTTTTGTACCCCTTCCTCTTTCCCTTGGCCCTTACAACAGAGGGTTAAGGGGAAGGGCTTCAAAAGTTACCCCTAAGAATTGGTGCAATACTACAACACCAGCACACGGCATCAAATGTCCTCGCGATTTCTTGCTTCATATGAGAACAGACGATCGCGACTGCTGGAGTGATTCCAGTTGTGTTATTTTTTGGTATTTATCTTCAGGAAATCACTGAAGGTATATATTATGTTATCATAATGATCTAATGAGGCAATAAGATCGTAATATTGTGCATTTAACACAGTGGCCATGCTCATCAATGTAAACACACAAAACAGCCTTAACATTATAGCAGACACTGTAAACAGCTTATTGACAGCCACTAGTCTTTTTTGACAGGGTATTCCAGTGTCATCGAGTGTCAGAATGTTGTGGGACTGCTGTACAGGAGTTATTATTAGGGATTGCAGATCGCTAAAATTATGCAATTTTTTAAATTTTTTTTTTTATTTTTTAATTTAATTTTTTTATTTTATTATTATTATTTTTTATTATTATTATTATTATAATTTTTTAAGTATGACGGTAAAACACGAACGAGGTTATGAATATAATAAAATGTGTTTGTTTGTTGTAAAAATTAGTAATAATGACAAAAAATACTAATTTGTGGATCTAATTACTTCCGGGTGCAGCTGTTGCTGGGGTATTCTGGGAAATTTTTCTTACTTTTTTCAAGTGTGGTTCTGAAAAGTCTTCGTTTAAAGAGGTGTATACCCCTTGCCCTTAGCCCTACGCCTTCAAGCTAAAGAGAATTGGGACACCACTACCCCTTCAAGGGCACGCGCAAAATGAGGGGTAAGGGGAAGGGCTAAGGGGTAGAATTGGGATTGGGCCGTGGAGTGTTTACATGGTATACCCTTAATCTGATTATTGTATTAAAATCAAAGTATTAGTGTCCATGTAAACTTACTTGATTCCATTGAAAGAAACTAAAGTTTTTCCTCTCACTAGAAGTAATTCGGTTAATCACAGCCATATATTTATTCAAAAGAGATGTACTGTAGGTGTTTTATCCAAGCTTTAATGGCAGGGAAAGTCCCTTAAACTTGCGAGCGGTCATGTATGATGTATTTCTAAGTGGTTATATTTTCGCAATTTCACAGGAACTGATTCAGAATTTCCGTATAAACAGATCAACCTTTTTTTTGTGTGTTGTGCAATGCAGTAGGGCCTTTTTTGATGCATGCTGCATCATGTCTGCTTGTGAAAGATCAACTATTTATAAAGAATGATCATGTGACTTGCATCCGCCATATGCTCTGCAAATGGCAAAAAAAAAAATGATGTAAGGACATTTTTGCCGAATTGTCATGTTTCCATTAGGCAGATTTTCAATTCACTACTTAAAGTGGGACAATTTGGCTGAATTTACACTGCACTGTTCAAGTGACTCAATTCCGAATGTTTTTTTTTTTTTTCTTCTGTCATGTGGCACAGATCGGATATGGCCCATGTACTTGTAAGCAGGAACAAATCACATGGATTCCGATTTACTCAAATCAGATTCATGCCTTGTTCACTATAACAGGTAAAAAGAATTAATAAAGGAACTCGGCAGAAAAGAAAATGAATGAATGAATAAATAATTTAAAGATATTCTGAGGATATTCTCAATATAAGTGTGCCAAATATTATTATTATTATTATTATTTTTTTTTTTTTTACCAAGCACAAGGCAAAACCTACTGCTTATGATCACTGCATCACAATTTTTTGCATTAAGGAATTTTTCTCACATCTCTAGAAATGAACAATAGTAATAGTGATTGTGATGCTCCTTTGAAGACTCGAAACTAGAAATGTGTGACGAATGGCTGACCTATGTTTTCTCAATTGTTTTTCAGAGAGCACATTTGCAGGGGACTTTCCCGTTCCTCCACCATACAGCATTGCCACGTCTCTGCCCACTTACGATGAGGCAGAGAAGGCTAAAGCAGCAGCCATGGCTGCATCCGCGGTGGAGGTCATTCCACGAGTGAGTTTCTCATCCGCCTACAACACTACATGCTCTGCAGAAACAAATACCAAGCCCTCGATTCACACGTCTTTCCACTGGGACTCAACCATTTTAGAAAATAATAGATTTTAACCAGTATTGAGATGGGGATTTTTATCTTCAGTATTATTAAAAATAGACAAGCATTCGGTTAGAGCTAAAGTACATCTAGGAGGTTGTTAGCGCAGAATAAAACTTTACTTGATTATCGGCTTTTTGTTGACTGAAGGCCTTTATTCTTTGAAAACAACTATCCTCAATGTACTTTATCCAGTTTATTACACTGCTACTTGCCACAAAATATAAAAATTGTACACAAAATATTGTAGTGAGCCAAAATAGTTTATTAATTCTCTAATTAAATGCAAAGCTGACAGAAAGGAAAGCAGCTGAATAGAGCTGATGGAGCTTAAACTAACCTGCACATTACTCAGCTACAAGATGGCGCCAAACAGTCAAAAATGCAAATCTGACGGAAACAGAATCAGTTGAATGGGGAATTGACTAAACGATGTATTATTCATTTAAAAGACTACACCAAACAGTCAGAAACAGGGTAGTGACAGAGAGGAAAATACATATATAAGTAAATGTTAGTATATGTATGTGAAGGTAGGACCATTCACAGACAGTCATGGTGATTCGAAGTTCCCAGATGAGGCTGTGTTATTCAGCGGTTGTTAACTAAGATAAACATACCTTGGAATGTCTCAACTGACCAATCAGAAGTGAGTATTCCAAACAGCCATGTTATAAGTAAGGAAAAAGTACATCCAGCTGGGTGTTATTGCAAAATAAAGCCTGACAGGTTATCGGCTGTTGTATAAGCCTGAAGGGCTTTATTTTGCAAAAACAACCACCTGAATGTACTTTATCCCACTTATTACATGGCTACTTGTCACAAAGCTCTAAGCTGATTGAAAGGAAAACAGCTGAATAGAGCTAATGGGGCATACACTAACCCACACATTATTCAGCTACAAGATGGCGCCAAACAGTCAAAAACGCAAATTTGACAGAAACCGAATCAGTTGAATAGAGAATAGACTAAATGATGTATCATTCATTCACAAGACTCCAGCAAACAGTCAGAAACAGGGTAGTGACAGATAAGCAATTACATATTAATATAACTATAAGTATTTGGATGTGAAGGTAGGACCGTTCACAGACAGTCATGGTGATTCGAAGTTTCCGGATGAGCTTGTGTTATTCAGAGGTTGTTAACTGGGAATAACATACCTTGCAATGTCACGACTGACCAATCAGAAGTGAGTATTCCAGACAGACGGGCTATAACTAAGGTATAAAGTACATCCAGTCAGGTGTTATTGCATAATCATCAGTTGTATAAGATTAAAGGGATTTATTTTGCAAAAATAACCACCTGGATTTATTTTATCACACTTATTACATGACTATTTGCCACAAAGCATAAAACTAAGACCCAAAACATTGTTCTGAGCCATAATAGTTTTTTAATTCTTTAATTAAAACAAAAACAGCTGAATGAAGCATACACATACCTACGTATTATTCAGTCACAAGCTGGCTCCAAACAGTATATACATACAGATGCGAAACTATTCACTGACTCTCAAGATGATTCAAAATACCTGTATGAGCCTGTGTTATTAGTTTCAGCAGTTTTTAGTGGTTTTAAAATAAAGTACTGTGGTATCATTGTATTTTATTGTCCAACCCCACCTTTAGGGTTGTCAAAAGTATCGAATGTCTAGACCAGGTGGCCAATCCTGTGCCTGGAGAGCCACCTTCCTGCATATTTCAGTTGCTACCCATATCAAACACACCTGAACCAATTAATTAGGACCTGAACACCACATGATAATTACAGCCAGGTGTGTTTGATATAGCTAGCAACTGAAATCTGCAGGAAGGTGGCTCTCCAGGAACAGGGTTGGCCACCCCTGGTCTAGATCAATCGCTACTAAAATTTTAAAACATTTATTTTGAGCGTGTTCTTAAACACCGCTGATTGGCCATGGTGTTCACAAGCTCAACAGATATGACTGTGATTGGCCGTGAAGGGCATTGGTTTAGACACTGTAGCGTTTTAAAGCCACGTCAATCACTTGATCCATCAGCGAATCGCTCGTATGTCAGCTTTGAAAAACTCCAGTGTCCATGTTTGTACTTGCTAAACAGTGGTGAGGAGTGGTAAACCAATGACCTTCATGGCCAATCACAGTCATATCTGTTAAGCATGTGAACACTATGGGCAATCAGCGAAGTTTAAGAATGCGAAATGAACGCTTTTTTTTACAGTACAGATTTTTAGTGAGCTTGATACTTTTGACAACCTTACCTACTTTCCACTGTGGCTTTGTTTGTCCAATACCTTCTGTCAACGTGACAACAAAAATCTGTAGATGCTTTCTGATTAGCTTTTAGCATCAGCATAAAAGAGACATTTTTGGAGGATGTGGTGTGCCATAAAAGCCTTGACCTAGAAAGAGAATCCCTCAGAAACTCTGATTTCTCTGAGCTCAAATCTAGATGTGTTATGCAATGCAGCCCCAAAAAGTATTTGAGCGCTCTTAAGATTGTGTGAATGTCGTCGCATTCGATAACGGAATGTCAAAGCAGCTGACATCTGCAAACAAACACGGCTTTTCTCAGAACTAACTTCCCTTTTGTGAGCCTTTTTTTGCTGTGACTTTCACACAGTGCGTTCAAGGTGATGTGTTTGAAACAGAATGCAAAACTGCTACTTGCTGAATACTAACACATTTAAAATGGTGCATAGTTTAAATGTTCAGGGTCTATGTATTCATTTAAAGGTGCTTTATGTAAGTTTTTAACTCTTCTAAAGCATTAAAAATACCATAATATGTGTGCAGATGTTTAAGAAACATGCTAAGTGAACATTCTTGTTTATGTGTTTTTTTCGATTCCTTTAACCCGCCAAATGCCAGTTCAGCCAATTATATTTCAGCTCCCCGGGTTTCCTTGATTGAAAACAGCCTATTTCATTAATTCAGTCAGGAAGGCTCTCTAAGCATGCATCCGCAACCATAATGCATCCTCCGGTGGACAGAGTTCCACATGACGTGGTTATTAATTATTAAATTATATAAATATTACGAACGTAAACATTTGGTGAGCAGGGTATATTGTAGGACCGTGTACAAACAACACAATAAGTAATAAGGTTTGCAGTGATAAGCAGTTTAACAGAGTTGCAACACGACAGAAATTCATAAACAGCCATTCTTAAGCACACAATAGTGCACTCACTGCACTCCAATGAAATGGTAAGGTTTATAATCTAATTAATACATATTAAACCTCTTTAACAATATTAAGGCGATGCGGTGGTGCAGTAGGTAGTGCTGTCGCCTCACTGAAAGAAGGTCGCTGGTTCGAGCCTCGGCTGGGTCAGTTGGCGTTTTTGTGTGGAGTTTGCATGTTCTCCTCGTGTTTGCTCAGGTTTCTTCCGGGTGCTCCGGTTTCCCCCACAAGTCCAAAGATATGTGGTATAGGTGAATTGGGTAAGCTAAACTGTCTGTAGTGCATGTGTGTGAATGAGTGTGTATGGATGTTTTCCAGGGATGGGTTGCAGCAGGAAAGGTATCCGCTGCGTAAAACGTTTGATGGAAAAGTTGGTGGTTCATTCCGCTGTGGCGACCCCAGATTAATAAAGGGACTAAGCCAAAAAAAAAGAATGAATGAGTGAATGAATGAACATTATTAAATGTAGATGCTAAAATACTGATATGTGTCGCCTTGCACATTTTGTCTCAGAATTTTCCAAAGCATTTTTGATTCACTTGTAATGTTGACTACTGTAGAATACAAATTTAAATAACTCCAGAAACAGAATAAATCAGAGTATTTTTGAAGACTTTTGCTTGTTATGGAAGCTCAACAGCTCTGTTTGAAGCTTTTGTAGGGATGGAGTTTTACTGGGTGTTGCTGAAGGCGTAGGCTTGATCATAAAGGAGCAATTCACATAAAAAATGGTAATTATGCCATTTACTCGCCCTCACGCCATTCCAACGCAGTGCAACACAAACCATTGTGTAAAAACTTCAATATTGATCAACAGTGGATTCTTACAGTGATGGTGAAAGTAAAGGACTATGTGGCTAAAAAAAAAAGAAAAAAAAAAAGATGAGGCATAAAAAATAAAAAAATAAACAAAATATAAAATTAAATTACATTAAATGAAAAAAAAGATAAAATATAAAGAAAAATATAATAAAAAATAATAACAAAATAAAATCTTAAATAAATCAATAAAATCTCCCTACGTTTTCGTGGGTTTCCTCCGGGTGCTCCTGTTTAGCTGAATTATTTGGCAGTTCATTCCGCTGTGGTGACCACGGATTAATAAAGGGACTAAGCCGACAAGAAAATTAAGGAATGAAATCAATAAAATAAAATCAAATCTAAAATAAATAAATGTAAAAATAAAAATAAACTACAAAATACAATAAAATAAAATGAAAATAAGATATAAATAAAATAAACTAAAATAAAAAATACAATTTAAATAAAATAAGATAAATAAAAATAAAATATGAATAAAAAAAAATAAGAAAAAAAAAATAATAAAATAAGAAAAAAAAAACATTCTTAAAAATTAAATTAAAAAATAAACCAAGTAGTTCTGCAGTCAGACTTTTGCATATATTCAGAAGCATTATTTTTCCTTTTTTATTGCAGCTTGAATTTTCTGAAACGTAATATCAGGTCTGTTCATGAGGAATCACTTGCTGAATTCCTCATCATACAAAGCTGTTATGTGACATCCGAGCACATAAATTATAGCATGGAAGCCATATTGACCAGTGACTTTCAGATCTTTTAATTTATATTTTAGCCAATTTATACTGTACAAAAATTATGTTGTAAATATAAAGGTAATTTGTACTAAATAACATATTAACATTTTGTATTCATCAATTTTATTTTATTGACATTTTATTTAAATTTAAATGTTATATTATTTATATTGGTTGTTTTTTTAAATCAATGATTATAGCAGTATATTTATTTGGTTAGCTTTTAACTTATTTTTCATTATTTAATTAATATAAACGTCTAATATAAACATTTATTTTAGTGAAATATTTATTTCCTTTCTTTTAAGTTCTATATTTATTTAGTAACCATGTAAACATGGTTATATCTATTTATTTTAATTATTTTAATTATTTATTTAATAATTTTTTATTATTTATTTATTTAGATTTGAATTATTTGTGTATTTTGAAGCAATTTTTATTTGCCTTTATTGAAAAGGCCTTGTGCAAAGTATTTGTTGTTGAGTGAATTATGGCATTGGAACATTGTGAATGTTTCCTTTTAAAAGCAAAACAAAGATGAAATTCACAGCACATTCATTGCAAATACCCTTGAACTGGAAAAAGGCTGTTCTGAAGGGGCTGTCCCAGCTTTTGGAGCACTCCAAATGTCTTTGTATACATAATAAGAAGTCATCAAGCTTTGGAAAGGCAGAAAATCAAGATTTGTATCACTTTTTTTATCATTTAATTTTGTCTATAATTGAAGTGACTCTTCCAGAGAATTCGATAGAGAAAACTGCAGAGATTTTGATTCAGAATAAGACAGGAGTTTTTTTAGTTCATTTTGGCATCTGTACCTTTAGTATATGCAAATATCCTCTGCTGTTCTTGGATAGCATAACATTTTAATTCATTTTTGTTAGTTTTTAGTTCACTTTTGCCTTTAAATGCACTTCTGAAACACTTACTATATATTTTATTATTATTTTTTTTATTATGTTTTATATTTATTATGCATCTGCCTTTTGGAAAGGATGAAGATTTTCCGGTTCGGGATGACTTCAGTGATGCAGATCAGCTGAGAGTGGGAAATGATGGGATCTTTATGCTGGCCTTCTTCAGTAAGTCATGTATACTCTTTATCAGTCAAACACCGGCATCAAAATAATGTAGTATATGTACAATATATATTTATTTACTACTTTTAAGATGTTTTTCTCTCTTTTTGTAAGCATGTATAGCATTTTTTTAAAGAGATCTTAACATGAGTCAGATTAATTATGTTTTATTTCTACAAAGCAAAATTGTTACTCTGAATGATGATGGAAAATAATTTCATTTGTACTTTGGTGTTTTTTTTTTTGCAAATGTTATCTAAAGCATGACAAAACACCTCAGTTTAATATGCATTCTTTGCACATAAAATCACGTTTGCACTTTTGGTTTCAAGCAGACACCCAAAAGGCTCATCTTGAGTTTGTCCTGTGTTTTTATACACATATTTTGGAATAGCAGCATATTATTGTAATCATACCAGGATAAAAAATGCTTGCACACCTCGTTTGTTGCTGAAATGGATACACATGCAGCCAGAAATTAATGATAGATATTTACATTATTCATACGATAACGATAATTATACCAATGCGAATTACAGGGGGGTTTGGTGCATTGACACCCCCCAAATAACTCTTGATCCCACCTGAAGGACGTCAAAACAAAATGCATTGGGAGTCTGTCCTTTATAGTGAGAAGTAGTTTTATCCTATCTGTATCTTAAATAGCAAATTTAATAATTACAATAAAAGTTCATATAAAAATACATTTGACCACCCCTGTAATGGATCATACCATTGTAAATGCATAATTGCGCCAATCAGTCTATGCGAGGGAAAAATATCCGCACATCTAGAGCACCGATAGACAAAGTATTTAAAAGACACTTTTCGCATAAAATAGCTGTTTGTATCTAGATATAGCCTCACAGTGAAGTAAAATTAGCATCGTTTTCATAGTTTGATCTAGAGTAACCACTCAATTAAATAATCAGCGGTTACTGTCAGAATACACTAAATATAAGCCTACCTCAAAACACTGAAAACTTGCATTTGTTTTATTGATAAATTTGATGTAATTTAAACACATACATTTTATTAACTAAATGTATTAACTATTTATTAACCAGCATGTATTACACAAACTAAAACTACTGAAAAAGTTGACTCCACCCCCCGATTGTCAATGTATAATTTACACCCTGCATTATTCATTAAATTACCCTAACGTTAAACCTAAACCCAACCACCACCGTAATGTAGAACAGTACTTATACAGAGTATTATTTATTAAATTACCAATTAAATTGTATTTTATTAACGTCCACCCCCACCCCAACTCTAAACCTACCCTTAACAGCAATGTAAACATACTAATGTTGTACAGCGTCACAAACATTATGCTATAGTGAAGAGAGGATCCACAGCTGGATCCCATCTAGACTTTGCCACGTAGTACTGCATTAGTGATCGTTGTGCGCCCTCTGGTGGTAGTGCGTTGTGTTGCAGTCTGTGTGTTTTCATAAACAGTAAATCGTGTTTACATTCATTACAGAATTCTTCCAGATATCATGTTTTTTTTGTATTAATCATTAAATAACTTTTTTTTTCAACAGAACAAAGACATTAATTCATAAAAGTTTAGAATCACTCGAGTCTGAGTAAATGCTGAGCACTTTCTTTTTTGTGAGTGTAGACTATCCCTTTAAGCTGGCATTTCAGAACCTCATTTGGTAAACTATTATGGTTATTTGCCCACTACACATTAATTAGGATGTACTAATTTTTGAACTTGTTTTTTTTTTTGTTAAATTACTTCTGGTTGTGGCTTTTTCTAATGTTTATGCACAAATATTGTATTGCTAAGCAGATGAGATCTGTACTCATTCATGCTGGGCAGACTATATATACTTATGTTTTGTGATTTCATATACTTAAAAAAAAAAGCACATTTAATTCATGCACGGTGCCCAAAATTTAAAATAAAGAGGCTTCAAAGTTCAGCCTTAAGTACAAAGTGATTACTGTGTGTTTGTATAATGCTATTTTGTATTTTATTTTAATTTTAATGTATTTATTTTTTATTATTAGTTCAAATTTACAGGCTGAAAAGACTATATAATGAAATATATTAATATATCAACATAAAAACAAAAACAGAATACAGTAATAAGTATAAATAATGCAAAAAAAATACAGAAAAACAACATAAACAAATACCCCCTGACACCGCAAAATTCCCCAACATCATAAGAGCCCGTGGCAGCATCCACTTTCGTTCACCAGAAAGTCAACGTCGGCCACCCTCTTCAATTAAACATAAACACATAACTGTATACTTAATATAAACAGTAATGACAGTCAAATACCGCTGTATAAAGAAAGTCATATAAATAAACCAAATATAAGTAGTTCCAGTTAACGAGTATATAACTAAAATAAATTATTAAAAATAATAATAATTAAATCATATAAAAACAAACATCTAACGAAATGCAGAAAAGAAATAAGTTAACTATTCATTCATTCATTCATTCATTCTTTTTCTTGTCGGCTTATTTCCTTTATTAACCCGAGGTCGCCACAGCGGAATGAACCACCAACTTATCCAGCTAGTTTTTACACGGCGGATACCTTTCCAGCTGCAACCCATCTCTGGGAAACATCCACACACACATTCACACACACACACTCATACACTATGGACAATTAAGCCTACCCAATTCACCACATGTCTTTGGACTGTGGGGGAAACCGGAGCACCCGGAGGAAACCCACACGACGCCAGGGAGAACATGCAAACTCCACACAGAAATGCCAACTGAGCCGAGATTCGAACCAGCGACCTTCTTGCTGTGAGGCAACAGCACTACCTACTGCACCACTGCCTCGCCTTATAAGTTAACTACCGAAACAAAAATAAATAATACTAATAATAGTAATAACAACCTCAACCAACAACAACAAAATATAAAATATACGTGAATAAATGAAATCATCTCAGCTCTCAGGTCTTACGTCCTCTGAAACAGAATATTAAAGTTTTACATGGAGAGCAGAGGTGTTTATACCGAACATGTTTATGGACTTTTTATTCGTTGCATACATTGAAGTAATGCTTTCACACGTCAAAAATACTGACTGTCAGGGTCACCAACCCTGTTCCTGGAGAGCCACCTTCCTGCAGAATTCAGTCCCGACCCTGATCAAACACACCTGAACCAATTAATAGTACCTAAAGCAGCACTTGATAATTACAAACAGGTGAGTTTGGTCAGGATTGCAACTGAAATCTGCAGGAAGGTAGCTCTCCAGGAACAGGGTTGGTGACCCCTGACTTAAAACCTTGTTAAACTACAAAAGGAAGAGGGTTTGGACAGAGCATCAGTGTCTCTTGTCTCAGCCATCGCGTGCAATGTTTACGTGACCTCTCTATAATGCTATTTCTATATTCTTTTCAGTCATTCTCCATCAATGTAGCATTTTCTCTTTCTGTTTCTATGACCAGTGGCCTTTCTTTTCAACTGGATCGGGTTTTGCTTGTCCTTCTGTTTGACCAATACCATTGCTGGTCGATATGGTGCTATCTGCGGCTTTGGCCTTTCTCTTATCAAGTGGATCCTGATTGTCAGGGTGAGTCTCGGAGTTCCATTACTACAGAGTTCATTCTGTTACTCAGAATACATTAATTAATTAAAAAAGTGATTATCTAAAACGGGGGTCACCAATCCTGGTCCTGGAGGGCCGGTGTCCTTGCAGGATTTAGCTCCAACTTGCCTCCACACATCTGCTTGGATGTTTCAAGTATTCCAAGTAAGACCTTGATTAGCTTGTTCAGGTGTGTTTGATTAGGGTTGGAGCTAAAATCTGCAGGACACCGGCCCTCCAGGAACAAGTTTGGTAACCCACGTAATAATTAATAGACTTTAACTATAATGACCATTAAAAACAACTGGCTCAGATTGTGATTTGTGATTTTTAATGGTTCTCTACTTTTCAGTTTTCAGATTACTTTACCGGGTACTTCAATGGACAGTACTGGCTCTGGTGGATTTTCCTGGTTCTTGGTGAGATTTTTAAAATTATTTAATTGTTATTTTCTTTATTAATTATTATTTTTCAAACGAAGGTTAAACTGAGTATGTATAGTTTGGTGGTGTAATCATATCAAAATGAGTGTCAAAATAATAGTTTAGGTTTGCCTAAAGTCAGTCCCGACCCATTATTTAATTTAATTCTCTACCGCCATCTGCTGGTTAACTGACTACAATAACAAATTCAAATTCAATTCAGTTAATAATACAGCTGTGGAAAAACTATAGGTGGATTTATTAGGAATGTTTTTGACTAAAATGTTAAAATATTGTTTAATTCTATAAATATCTGATAACATTTTATCCAAATCTGAAATAAAAATATTGTCATTTATAGCATTTTGTTTGACATGAAACAGCAATTGGTCAGAATAACAAATACAATGTTTACAAATTTTTATTTGTTGTGATTTGAAAATCAGGGTTATCCCAACAAATATACATTTCTTAACTTTTTTTGGCATTGTGTTGTCTAAAAATGAATGTAAATAGCTTAAAACAATTTTTTTTGTTATTTTATGCGAGTATTAATGATCTATATTACAATATTTGTATTTTATTTTGGGAAAGAAATGTCTTTAAAACTTTACAGAAAAATAAAAAAAGCTTACGTTTTACTAACAAACAACTATAAATCATAACATTTTAATCCTGATTTTTACAGATTTATGCAGGCTACATACAGTTGAAATCAAAATGATAGCCCTTCTGTAATGTTTTAATTATTTAAAATATTAAATATGTGAACTTTTCTGAACATCACTTATGAAATATACAGTTGAAGTCAGAATTATTAGCCCCCCTTAAATTTATTTTTTTCCTTTTTTGAATGTTTCGCAAATGCAGATCAAGGAAATTTTCACAGTATGTCTGATAATGTTTTTTCTTCTGGAGAAAGTCTTATTTAATTTATTTCGGCTAGAATAAAAGCGTTTTTAAAAAAATTTTTAAACACCATTTAAGATCAAAATTATTAGCCCCTTTAAGCTATATTTTTTTTTTGATTGTCTGCAGAACAAACCATCAACATACATTGACTTGCCTAATTACCCTAACCTGCCTAGTTAAGCCTTTAATTTTTTACTTTACGATGTATCGAAGTTTCTTGAAAAATATCAAGTCAAATATTATTTACTGTCATCATGGTAAATATAAAACAAATCAGTTATTATAAATGAGTTATTAAAACTATAATGTTTAGAAATGTGTTGAAACATCTTCTCTCTGTTTAACAGAAATTGGGGAAAAAATAAACAGGGGGGGCTAATAATTTGGACGGGCTAATATTTCTGACTCCTACATCACAGAATCAAGGGATAATATTTTTGCTTTCAACTGTATGTACACATTTTGAATGTTCAACAACATATAATTTTAAACAATAAATAATTGCTGCAGTTTTGTATTTGCTGCTATTTATAAAGCACTTTTAATGCCATGATTTGACCCAAAGCGCTGTACAGAAATTGGTTGCACTTATTTCCTCTTCATGAATATGTGGTGGTGTTTGTTAAGCCCTGATATGAATAAAACATTCATTTTCAAGGCCTTTTCATCTGATAGATGGAGTGGCCAGAGCCCTGACCTGATCCAGGTTTCGATCTTTAACCTGTTTTCCTTCCTCCCCAGGGCTCCTGCTGTTCTTCAGAGGGTTTGTGAACTACCTGAAAGTGCGTAACATGTCAGAAAGCATGGTTTCCTCACTCAGAACCCGCTTCTTCCTCCTGTACTAGAGGTGAGGATGACTTTACACACACTTATAAAAGAGCAGAACGTCCATTCAAATTGATTCGTAGCATTTTTTTTTTGTGCATTAGAATGTATCCTAAGCTAAAAAAAGAAGAATAAAATAACTAATATTAATACATTAGCTTGGTTTGCAGAAGGCTCCTATTATAATGTAATTCAGTTTAATAACAGTAGCATATATACAGTTGGTCAAAATTATTAGCCCTGTTAAGGAATTTGTGTGTTTTAACTGAGATTTTCAACACATTTCTAAACTTAATAGTTTTAATAACCAATTTGTAATCACTGATATCTTTTCCATAATGACAGTAAATAATATTTTACTAAACATTTTGCAAGATACTAGTATTTAGCTTAAAGTGACATTTAAAGGTTTAACTTCGGTTTATTTATTTATTTATTTATTTATTTGTTTATGTGTGTATGTATGTATTTATTTATTGCTTTATTTTTTATATATTTATTTATTATGTATGTATTTATTTGTTTATTTATTTATTGTTTTATTTATTTATTTATTTATTATGTATTTATTTGTGTATTTATGTATGTATATATTTATTTATTGCTTTATTTATTTATTTATTTATTTTGTATTTATTTGTTTATGTATGTATGTATGTATGTATGTATGTATGTATGTATGTATGTATGTATGTATTTATTTATTTGTTTATGTGTGTATGTATGTATTTATTTATTTATTGCTTTATTTTTATATATTTATTTATTATGTATGTATTTATTTGTTTATTTATTTATTATTTTATTTATTTATTTATTTATTATGTATTTATTTGTGTATTTATGTATGTATATATTTATTTATTGCTTTATTTATTTATTTATTTATTTTGTATTTATTTGTTTATGTATGTATGTATGTATGTATGTATGTATGTATGTATGTATGTATGTATTTATTTATTTATTTATTTATTTATTTTGGGCTAATAATATTCACTTTAAAAAGTCTTAAAAAAATATTTAATAAAAGAAGCATTGTTTTCACCAGAAGAACATATTAGGATCTATTGTGAAAATATTCTGGCTCTTTTAAACATCACTTGAGACATTTTTGGAATAGAAAACAAAATTTAGGGCGAAAAAATTACACTTCAACCATCTTAAACACAAATCTTGTATTTACATACCACAATATGCTTTTTTAGGATTACAGTGCAACCCCAAAACACTTTTTCAGGGTATCCTCAGGGTCTTAAAAAGTCCTTAAATGTTTTAAAGTGACTGTAATATTGTTTTGTAGGTCAAAAATCTTTTTAAACGTGTCTTAATTTTCCTTTGTTCATGTAAAGCTACCCAGCCACACATCCAATCACGAACAAAACTTTTAGAACGGTTTGTTGTGCATTCATTTAGTTTTTAAAGAGTTTTATATGTTGTTAATTGTGTTAAATAGTTGTAAAAATATATGTATATATCTAGGATCTGCTTGTTTTGAGGAATTATTACAAATATCTGGCTACAAATAACTAGAATTATAGGCAAATCATATTACATAGGGCAAGTACATTTTTCCTTATGGGCCATTAAAAAATCCTGTGTAAGTGTGGAATTTTATTCCTTATGGTCTTAAAAAGGTCTTAAAGTCTTAAATTTGACTTTGTGAAACCAGCAGAAACCCTGTCTTTGTTCAATCAAATTAACATGCACAGTTTGCACATTATACACATTTATCATGATCACTTATTCTTGTATGCATTACTGTGAGTACTGTATAGAATAAATATACCATCTGTTCCTCTAAAACTTATTTCACTCCACATTTTGACATTTTTACAAACATTATTTGAAATATGTGTGCATTTTGCTTCGATACGTTTCCAGTTTTATACATTTTATTTGATTCAGACATCAAAACAGGACATCTTTACCCATGCATTTAGCTTTTACAACAGAATATTGTTATTCCAGTAGTTGTGTTTAGCTGTATTGAGGACATAGGGCAAGAAATAGTACACAGTAAAACATTATATGACAAAAAGTCATGAAAACAAAGGTTTTATGCTACTTATTAGTTACTAATTAATCAGGTTTCAACAAAATTGTTTGAATTATATAAGGTTTAACTTAATATTTGTATTCAGTTTGACAAATGTAAGTCGCAATGACAAGAAAAAAATTATTTGATTCAGCTAAACAATTTAAGGCAGTAAGATTTATAATTTTTTTTACAGTGTAGCTTTAGTTAGGTTTGATCATTTTCATCTTTTGCAAACAAAATGTTTAATCTCATTTTCTTTTAGTATCATATGATTGCCTATTAAAAATGGTAATGTTATTTGAGTTTACTTTAATTGTATATATTATTTATGTCTGTTTTATTAAAGTGCATTTTATTTGTTTTAATATTTGGTACAGAAAATTGGTCAATAATGAGTGATGCAATTACTGTTTAATTACATTCATTCTAATCAATTATTTAATAGACATTGCAATTTGAGCAGGTTAAGTGTGTTTTGGGCTGAAATAATTTTATTGAAATGATTATATTTATTCAGATTTTATTATCCTTTACTTTAAAGTATAGTATTATATTAGTATTATGTGTAGTATAGTATTATAATATCATCTTTTTAATGTGTTAATATGTTTGACTGCTGCTACTAAATACTTTAACAGACCAAAGCTGTCACTTTTTTTTTTTTTTTTTCCCCTGTGGTAAGCTTAATTACTGTGGCTGTCATGTTATGTGTTTAACGTTGCCTTGAGAAGAAACATTTCCTCTTTGGTCAGGAATTGCCTAATATGCATAATTACCAAGCTGGAAAATAACCAAGCAAAACACACGCATAGCCAAAAATTCTCTTTTGATATTTGAGATAACTCGTTTGCTCTCAGATGACTTAATAAAAAGGGGAAAACAAAAGGTAAACATGCTTTTACTGATGCTGATTTAGGGCTGCATGATATTAGAAAAATCTAGCATTGCGAATTATTATTATTATTATTATTATTATTATTATTATTATTATTATAATTGTTATTGTTATTATTGTAATTATTTTTTATTATTATTTTTATAGCGATATATATATATATATATATATATATATATATATATATATATATATATATATATATATATATATATATATATATATATATATATATATATATATATATATATATATAGCATTTTGATAAATAACTTAATATCTCTATTTGGCAGGAATTAATGATGTAAGATCCATTGATTGAGATGATTTTGCAGTGGGAGTGCATCTCTTTAAAATCTGATAAGCAATCTATAACATTTTTGGGGTCCCCTGACAAATTTTGATGTAGTCTGTGCTATTTGCGGTGCATTTCTTTATTTGCATGTGTTTTTTCATGAATAATAATCTAAAAATACAATCAAGTAAAAGATTTTAAAAATGTGTTTTACCGTTTTTCGAGTTTTTAACAGTATTCAAGTTTAGTAATTAAATGATAAACATAATATATATTTTTTAAATTACTTGTTGTTAAAGTTACAAATGGTACAATTTATTGTGCCTGAATGCTTTTAACATGTAAATTAATTACTTAACTCAGTGCTAATTACAGTCCTCATGTATATATATAATTTAAATAAAATAAATATTTATAAATAAAACAAACCTTGAGTCAAAAACAAAATATAAAAGTCACAATGTCATAAATAAAATCAAACTTTCAGTCATTAGAACTATGATTTATGAGTTGCATATAACTGTGATAAGTGACAAATATTTCTGTGAGTTACAAATATTTCTGTGTACAAATATTGCTTGATTAAATTTTTTTAATCACTAAAACTAAAATGAATTAGTCATAGTTTAAATATTTTTGTGTACGTTCATTAGTTTCAACAGATTATTTTAAAATAAATGACATTGATTTATGATTTCAATGTTACATTATGTGGCAAATGTATTTATTTCATAAATAATTTAACTGTATTATTATTATTATTATTATTATTATTATTATTATTATTATTGTTATTATTATTAATATAATCATTATTAATATTATTATTATCATTATTGTTGTTGTTATTATTTTGTAATCATCATCATTATTTTTATCATTATTATTATTAATGTTATTATTGTTGTTGTTATTATTATTATCATCATCATTATTATTATTATTATTATTATTATTATTATTAATGTTGTTATAATTACTATTATTATTATTATCCTCATCATTATGATTATGATTATGATTATTATTATTATTATTATTATTATTACTATTAATGTTATGGTTATTATTATTATTATTATCATCATCATTATTATTAAAATTTTATTCATGTTATTATTATTATTCATGTTATTATGGTTATTATTATTATTACTATTATTATTATTATTATTATTATTATTATTTATTAATGTTATTATTTTAATCATTATTATTATTATTATTATTATTATTATTATTGAGTCTAGTTATATTCTAATGCTAGGTTAATTCTGTATGTAGAAAATACCAATTAAAATAACAAAAGATGTTATATTATACATGTTTTACACCACACTGTGGAAGTGCCTTTATTTTATTGAAGCAGGCAAACACTTTTTTTTTTTTTTTTTTTGAGGGAATTGGTGGGGGATTTGTTCCAGAGTTCAAGAAGAACTGATTATGCTTTTGTTAACTTGGACATGCAAGCCGGATGTAATTTGCTTCATTGATAATGGCTCTCATAACCTTGCTTGTATGCAGTTTGCACAATGAAGGCCGTGGTGGCAAATCTCCAGAAAACAAGCTTCACTCTCATTCACTCTGTCTCTTTCAAGGTCGCCTCACCAAAACATTCCTCCCTAATGTGAAATTCCTTCATGATTTGCAACCCGTCAAATGAACTGGACTGGATCCCACTGAGGGGAAGAGGATGAAGAGAGAGAGAGAAAAAAATCAAAGACAAAACGAGTATCTCTGCCAAATGTTCTGAACTCAACCCGGTGAATATGAACTCTGAACGAGTGCAAATCAGCTCCCAGTATTCAGTTTTTTCAGAACTTCCCTGCCTCCCAAAAACTTCTTAATACTGTATTGCAAACATACACACACAAAAACTTACCAAACATTGCATGAAATGTAATGGATTTATGTGTATCAGCAAAAATGACTAGAAAATATGCAGTCCAGACCAATGTTGGGTACGTTACTTCAAAATAGTAATTATTAGTTACTAATTGTATCATTAAATTACCTTGTCTGAAAAGTAGCTTAATTGCTCAATATTTTATTTAATTACTTAACTCAGTGCTACTTAAAATCATCGTAAATATCAAGCATGTGCATCACTGTTTCTTCATCATGTGTAATCGTCTTTGCTTAGTTCTTTGCTTAGTCCAAAGTGCAAAATTTTCATATGTGTCTTTTTTTCCTGTATTTAAATCCGGAATTTTTTTTCACACACACAAACCTTGCACACCGAGTCCAATACATATGAATTAATCTATTGCAAAATAATTCATAAAACAATAGATGAATTACCGGTGTGCTAACATTCAGGATATGCGCTTGCAGCGAGGTTGCAGTAAAAAACCATGAGCTCTAGCATTTACAGCGAGGGAATGACATCCGCTGCCGTACAGAGTTTGTTGTTGCCTTAGAAATAAGTTCTATTGATTACATATTATATATATTATTTACATAATGCTTTCAGCATATTATAACAGCTCGTCACCCAGTGATAAACACAGTTATTCTGCAAAATTAACGGTAAAGTGAGCGGCGTTCGTCTGACAGGTCCATTTGCAATAGCACCCTCCCAATAGATATTGGGTAAGATGAAATGGCCAAGCATACAGCCCCAAATATACAACTATCTCATTGAAACTCCAAGTGTTTTTACAAGAGAAGTTAAAGGCCTGTAAGTCTTTGGATGCCAACAATTTTGTTCTGTGTGGTCATGTGCAAGAAATAATGCTCCATGATTACCAGATTGAAAACTTTGTAGTACCAAAAACCGAGGTTCTGCCTAGCCAAAGACAAGGAAAGAAGACGGAGCTATACAAGGGCTGGCTAATCATCAACAAGCAAAACAACGGCATTCTGACAGCGAACTGCACCTGTAGCAGGGTATGTGAACTTGCATGTTTATATTTCAATCTAAGCATTCAGTGTCGGCAGTTTAATTCACCATACTTAACTGTTTTTGCTAAAATCATTGCTGCAATCAAAAGCGGGTAATGTTTATGATTCAGCATAGCGTGAACTTACCTGATCTAAAATGAGAAGTGCAGAGTCCAGCATTTTTAATTAGGTCCTCACTCCATTCAGCTCCCCTTTAGCCAAAGACATCTGCAGTTGGCATTAAAACCAGTGTGGTGTACGGTAAAAGTTAAGTTTTGTTGAAGCCTGCATTGTTTATAGCAGGGGTGCTCAATCCTGTTCCTGGAGATCTACCTATCTGTACAGTTTAGCTCAGGGATGGGCAAACTTGATCCTCAAGGGCCGGTGTCCCTGCAGAGTTTTGTTCCAACACTAGTCAAACACACCTGAACAAACTAATCAGTGTCTTCAAGATCACTTGAACTCTATAGGGAGGTCTGTTTGAATAGGGTTGGAGCTAAACTTTGCAGGACACCGGCCCTCCAGGACAGAGATTGCCCACCCCTGGTTTAGCTCCTACCCTGATCAAACCCACCTGAACCAATTAATTAGGACCTGAAATCCACTTGATAATTACAGACAGGTGTGTTTGATAAGGGTTGCAACTGAAATCTGCAGTAAGGTAGGTCTCCAGGAACAGGATTGGCCACCCCTGGTTTATAGTGTATGTGACATATTCTGAGACAAAAACGTAATGTGCACGTAATGCACCTTTTTGTAATAACAGAGGTTTAATAACAGAAATTTACCAGAAAACTTAACTTAAGGAAATTTCTGTAATTTAATGTCAGTTATTTTACGTTTTTTTTTCGTCACCCCAGCTGCCGTATATAAACCATAAAGTTACGGATTTTTTTTACAATACACATTTTGTAATAGACGTGCCAGACACGAAAGCTTGTAACAACAGTAACTAAAGAGGGTGGTGCTTAGCGAAGGGTCAGTTGCTGGATTATATTGAGCATATAGTGTCACACAAGAGGACATGGTTTTCAATGACAAAATCTATCATTGTTTTAGAAATGTGTATATAAAAAAATAGCCACTTGTAAAATTAGGCATCTTTTCAATTTATAATACTTGCCAAATATATGCTTGAGCCAAAATACATAATAACACAGCAGTTTTTATAGAAGTCAAATAAATGATGACATTTACTGCATTTTAATTGCTACTCATATTCAGTTCCCTACAGTGAAAATGCTACGTCACATCAACAAACTGATTTGGGCTGTTGAATTTATGCACTGCATTAAGGGTGCTTTCACACTAGCACTTTTGGTCAGCACCCAGGTTCATTTGACGTCATAGTACGGTACGTTTAGCTAGTGTGAACGTGTCTTCTGAACTCGGGTGCGCAACCGTGAACCGTACCGAAGTCCGCCTGAAAGAGGTGGTCTGGGGTACGGTTCATGAGAACTCTAGTATGGTTCACTTCTGATGTAAATGCAATCATACCAAATAACGGAAGTGAAACGCCAACTGTACAACAAACTATTGTTTTCATAACGTTCGTTCGTTCGTTCGTGTGTGTGTCTGTGCCACGTTTCGTAACTTGGTGACGCGTGCGGGACTGAGCCAGGGCAAACACAGTGATGCACAGGGATGTCTGCTTGTCTGCTCCAAAAACAGCTCCTGCAGACACGTTGTGATGTCTTGAATGTTTCTAACATTTTTGAGGCAGATGGACGCGAGTCGCTTTCTGCATGTCCAAAACTAAAAGCTTCAGTTAAAGCAGAATGACCGTGATGTGCGGACGTCTTTCCATTTTGGCACTTGCTTTCGTGACTGTCGCCTAGCAACGGCTGTAAACAAAACAGCAGCTCAGTGATGCAAGCGTACCGGGGTTCAGAAGGAAAAAAGACAGTATGAACACAAAACAACCGAGGAGGTGGCAAGGGGAGACAATCGAACTTGGGTACGGTCCAGGCAATTGAACCAAGTGTGAAAGCACCCTAAAAGATCTGCGCGGGACTAAATTTTAAATCCCGCTTCCGCCAGGTTTTAGCCCGAACCCGACCGCTCCTGCTTGTATTCAGCATTTGTTGTCCCGCTGCCCGACCCGCCCTGCCCCGTTTTCTACCCGCCACGCCCGTTCCTGCTAAAGAGTGGGGGGAGAACTAAACCGAAAACTACCCAGCTATACAGAGTCCAGACAGCCTATAACAAGCTGTCTGTATCAACACACACACACACACACACACACACACACACACACATAAGCACCAAGCAAGTGACAAACACACACACACCAACACCAACAAACAAGCTAAACGCAGCATCACTCTGTCTCATTCACACACATACATATGCGAGCGAGCGAGTCGGGAGCGATATTGCTAGACTGCCGCTCCCGTCCAAAATTAAACCAGTTACTGACCGCTCCCGTGCTTTTTTTGGAAATGTATTCCCATGCCGCAGAAATCTGGTCGGGTCCCGCGGCTGCAAAATGCAGACCTCTACCCTAAATAACTAATTAGATTACCTAAAAAATAAAGAGAATCCTTTACTTTTTTCAGATTAAAAGTAATTTAATTACACCCAACACTGGTCAAGACCTCCTATGCAATGTCTTTTAACAAACTTGGTTAGATTGATGCTACTAGACTAGTTTAATTCCCTTTTGCTTCATTGCATCCAAGGCCTTGATTGCATTGCAGTATCAATGAGAGAAGAATAGTTTTAGGTAGAATTTGACTAGTAAGCTATAATTGCAGTTTCTCCTCTTCTTAACTCTCGCTTAACTTTATAGTAAATGATTAAGTAACTTCATTGATGTGTTTCGAACTGGAAACGGAATTTGTACTTATCCTGAAATATATATTTGCCTTTTGCACCTTGGTTTAGTTTCCCTCATCCCTCTTTTTATTTCAGTGTTTGTTGTTATTAAGTTGTGCTCAAGCTGTGACCTGCTTAGATGACTTTAGTTACTTGAATGCCTGAATGCTAATGTCATTTGTTTCTATTAATCACAAGCCTCTTCAGCAATATCAGATATTCAGACAAATGCATGGTTAACTCAGCGGATTAACTGACTGATCCAGTAAACAGACAATACTTAAGGATTTTGGATGAGATGATTGTGTGCTGTATGTTTATTCTCTTGTCTTGCATAATGCCAATAAAATTGGAAACTCTGCGTACTTTTTTTTCCTCTTCTTTTTGGATTTTTGTTTTAAGCTTATTTCTGAGTATTTCACTCATTTGCTGGTTAGTAATTAAAACCACTATTATATTTCAGCGGTGTTAATATGTTTATAATCGTCTATTCATTAATTCATACTGCATTTATAGAGAGGAATAAGTTATAATTATATAATTATATTTAATTAATACAGTTGGTTATCTACTATTAATTAATTAATTAACTTATCCATTAATTTATTCATCCATTCATCCAGACAGACATTTACAGTCTTCTATTCATCTTAAATGCAGATGAATAAGTGATCAATGCTTTAAATTGTATTTTATTTATTTATTTATTGATTCATTCATTCATCCATACAGAAATTTACAATCTTCTATTTACCTCAAATTCATGTGGATTTAAAGAGACGAATAAGTTTTCAATACTTTTAACTGTAATTGTTATTTATTTATTTGTTTATTTATTTGTTCGTTCTTTAGTTCATTCATCCATACAGAAATGTGTAGTCTTCTATCATCTTAAATGCATGTGGATTTAAAGAGAAGAATTAGTGATCAATACTTTTAACTGTTAATTTATTTATTTATTTATTCATACATACGTTCATTGGTTCACTCATCCATACAGAAATTTGCAATCTTTTATTCATCTTAAATTCATGTGGATTTAAAGAGATGAATAAGTGATCAATACTTTTAACTGTAATAGTTTATTTATTTGTTCATTAATTCATACAGAAATGTGTAATCTTCTATTCTTTTTAAATGCATATGGATTTAAAGAGATTAATAAGTTATCAGTAATTTTAACTGTAATTGTCTTTCATTTAATTATTCATTCATTCATCCATCCATCCATAAAGAAATTTACAATCTTCTGTTCATCTTAAATGCATGCTGGATTTAAAGAGATGAATGAGTGATCAATACTTTTAACTGTTATTGTTATGTATGTTTTAATTATTTTATTAAATTAATTAATTAATAATGTATTCATTCATTCATTCATTCATCCATACAGAAATGTGTAGTCTTCTATTCATCTTAAATGCATGTGGATTTAAAGAGATGAATTAGTGATCAATACATGTAACTGTAATTATTATTTATCTATTTGTTTATTTATACATTTGTTCATTCATTCATTCATTCATTTATTCACTCATCCATACAGACATTTGCAATCTTCTATTCATCTTAAATTCATGTGGATTTAAAGAGATGAATAAGTGATTAATACTTTAAACTGTATTTATTTGATTATTTATTTACTCATTCATTCATTCATTTATCCATTCGTTCATTCATCCATGGAAAAATTTACAATCTGAAATGCATGCTGGATTTAAAGAGATGAATAAGTGATCAATACTTTTAACTGTAGTTGTATTTTATTTATTTATTCATTCATTCGTTCATTCATTCATTCATACAGACATTTAAATTTATAGAGATGAAAAAGGTATAAATACTTTAAATTGTAATTTTATTCATTCATACAGATATTTACAGTCTTCTATTCATCTTAAATGCATGTGGATTTATAGAGATGAATAAATGATCAATACTTTTAACTTTATTTATTTATTTATTTATTTATTTATTTATATACATTCATCCATACAGAAATTTGCTATCTTCTATTCATCTTAAATACATGCTGGATTTAAAGAGATTAATAAGTGATCAATACTTTTAATTGTATTAGTATTTTATTAATTTTTTTACACATATATATAAACAGAAATATACAATATACACTTTAAAATGTCACACATTGGTCTTTTAAAGACAAAAGCGAATCATAATCATAATTTATGCTAATTTGTTTTTGCAATGTCACTTAAAAAATAATAATAAAAATGAAAGAATATTTAAAAATAGCATGTGCGGTGTCATAAAAATAACATCCATACACAACAATCTCTCATACAAAACTGGCATCCATACCAACACACCCATAATTATAATTACATCATTTTAATTCATCTAGATTGCAGTGCTTAAATGCTGAAAACAGGAAAAAGGCGATTATATGCTGCATGCAAAGGCCAAACATGAAGAAATGTGCCAAGATATTACACTTTTTTTTTCTTTTCTTCTTTTCTTCACTATTTTGAAGCCTTGCCAACTAAGTGGAGGCCTGTTAACAAAGAATGCAAGACATTTTGCTTAAACAACACTATGAAATACTGCTGCTTTAATGGGAACATTTCGTCTCGATCATCCTGACAGGAACTATTTTTGTACCTAGAGTGCAAAAGATTTATGAAAGGAAATGACTTTGGCCAATTTTTATCCTGTTTGCATTAACACTGACAAAATTATCAACCAAAAATAGGCCACAATTAACAATAAGGTTTCATTAACGTTAGGTCATGTGTTTACTTATTACTAACAATAATTCAGGATTTGTATATCATAGTTTTATTATTAAAGTTAACTTCTGACTCCAAGTATTAGAGTTAACATGAACTAACAATGAACTACTTTTTTTTATTAAATGTGACCTATTATGCTAAAATCACTTTTAGAAGGTGTTTAAACACCATTGTGTTGCAGCAGTGTGTGAATATAACCAGCTTTTAATAGTAAAAATGTATTAATCTAATTTTTTTATAACCACTCTTGATAAAAATAGTCTGCAGAAACACTTTGATTGACATTTTCCCTTTGTACGTGTCATCAGAGGGGAAATAAGCCCCGCCCATCAGTGACTATCTCTCCCTCATTAGCATAAAAGGTTAGTCTTGTTTTTGAATCTACCACTATGCTGACACACAGGCATTTGTAGCTCCGCCCTTTAAAAAAAAAACACACAATCTCATTTAAATTTAAAGCGACAGTCACCAAAATGGCCTAAAAGGGTTAGTTTCAAGGGTTAGGTATTTTGATGTAATGTAATATATGTGAATGTGTTACACACAAATAAATAAACCAGACTTAAATGTTCATAGATGCACAAGTGTGGTAAATGTGATGCTAAATGACGTATAACACTTTGATTTTTAATGCACCAATGCTGTAAAACCTTGAGACTATCAGAGTTGCATATTACAGACAATCACATATGAATGTTGTTCATTCAGTTCCATAATAAGTACCAAATCAACATCTTCACCACCAATATCCATCCACTTAAAAACGATTTCTTCATCTCTACCACTAAGGGGCACTTTTTCATCTAACCCGTTTTCAAGTGTTTGCATACATACACACACACACACACACACACACACACACACACACACACACACACACACACACACACACACACACACACAGAAAGAGAGAGAGACAGAGACAGACTCTTAATAAACTTTTAATGAGTGACCCATTTACATAACGCCTTTCCGGACGACACATGGTACTGCTGTTGTAAACTGCATTCTTCCGGTCTTTTCTTCTAGATGGATGCCTTGCTGCATCCAAGTCATTCATATATATATATATATATATATATATATATATATATATATTTTTTTTTTTATTTTTTATATATATATATTTAATTTTTTTTAAATATATATATATTTTTATAATATATCATTATATTTTTTTTTTCACAATATTGATAAATCATAAACAAGCATTGTATTTACAGTACTTCACAATTAACATTTACATCCAATAAGAGAAACATATGAAAAATAAATGTCATTTTTTGTATTCATATTTATTATTTTGTTTAATTATTATTTTTGTAATTCTTGCATGTATAAATAAAAATACTGTATAAAACTGGTGCGTTTATTGGATGAATTTATTTATTTATTTATTAACACAATTAATTAAGTAGATAAAGACCACATAAACATCATATAACTAATTGAATATTGACAGTATAAGGGTTTGACATTACAGGAAAAATCAATGCTACTTCAGTGTTTTAATAAAATATTATTATTATTATTATTAATAATAATAACAATAATAATAATAACAATAAAGGCCACATAATACAAAGGGAGACACAATATTTGAATGTTTAGTATTTTAATGTATTTTATTATTATTATTATTATTATAATTATTATTTACCATTTTTATTCTTTTTATCATTATTAATATTACTATAATTGTTTTAAATATTATTATTTTTATTTTATTACTATTTTATAAATATATATATATATATATATATATATATATAATTACTATTATTGTTACTTTTCAAATTTTTAATTATCATTACTATAATTATTATTAATTTTATTATTATTGCTAATTATTATTAATAATGATATTTTAATTTTGTTTGCATACACATAAATGTCAAATATTAAATTTAATTCAGTGATGTTGAATAAACAGCTATCAACATACTACACTGTGTACGCGTGCGTGTGTGTGTTTGTGTTTGTTAGTGAAAGCGCAAGGGCCATACTGACAATTGCTGTCGGCAGCATTTTCAGGTTTTTTTTTTTTGTTCCTGGCCACGTCTAAAGCGAGTAATGCACCCACTGGCCTCTCCTCCTCCTCCTCCTCCTCCTCCTCCTCCTCCTAAAGGCTTTCCGGCCCGGCGGGTAAATAGTGTGTGTTCTGGGCTCCTCCACTCAGTGCTCCACATGCACAGGTACAGAGAGGAATGTCACGGGCTGCGTCTCAACCTGCACAGAGTCGCGGCCCGCCTGCCTGCTGCTTTTCTTCCTCCTGTTCACTCTTAATTGTTTGATCTTCAAACTGTGGCGCTATATGCAACCAAAACCAAGTCGACAAATCTATCTTGTCAGGTCATATGCAATCCTTTACTTGCTGTCGAGATTCATTGAAAGGACTAGAACTACGTTTCTACAGCAAACTACAACCATAATACTTCACTTGTAATCATTTAAAAGCAGCTGATTAATTGCAAGTGTTTTCTGGTTACTTACAGTTGTGAATTGCATTCTGGGATGTTGATCTCTGCTCTGTCAACTTTTGATGTTGGAAATTCAACTCTACAGTTTAACAAAGTGACTTTTATTGACATTTTAGTACTTTGAAATAATATAATATGTAATATATAGAGAAATAAGCCTGTAAAATAACAGAAAATGTACTGGCAGATTATTTATTTATTAACATCAACCCAGACAATATCACATTAAACTATTAAAAATGTCAGTACATTTTATTTTACTTTTTACCTTTCAAGCTTAGAAGTTATTTATTACATGGAAGTTATTTATTTATTAGGATAGAAACTTATTTGGATAGAAACTTCCATAAATATTACATAGTGCAAAACATTACATAAAACTAGTTGATAAGGGACATTCTTTGATTTTTATGGTTATAAATATTCTCCGGAACGGGCAGCACGGTGGCGCAGTGGGTAGCACAATTGCCTTACAGCAAGAAGGTCGCTGGTTCCAGTCCTGGCTTTTTTGTGTGGAGTTTGCATGTTCTCCTCGCGTTTGCGTGGGTTTTCCTCCGGGTGCTCCGGTTTCACCCACAGTCCAAACACATGCGCTATAGGTTAATTAAGCTAAATTGTCCGTAGTGTATATGTGTGAATGAGTGTGTATGGGTGTTTCCCAGTGATGGGTTGCAACTGTAAGGGCATCCGCTGCGTTAAACATATGCTGGATAATTTGGCGGTTCATTCCACTGTCGCGACCCCTGATTAGTAAAGTGACTAACACTGTAAAAACAATTGGTTAACCATTTCAGAGCTCACACCAGCTTTATCTTTAAAGATGATTTATTATTTATTTTTAATCAGGCACCTAACTGCTTCAGATATAAAGCCTTCCTATTATTGTCAATAATAAGATTATGAACAATCCAGCTTTGATTTGTTGAACTTTCAACAACACAATGTAAGCTAACACAACAAGATTACTCACAGTTGCAGTATTAATAGCATCAAGTTGTATACAATAAAAATATATATATTGCTTAAGGCGGCTAATAATATTGACCTAAAAATGGTTTTAAAAAAATTCAAAACTGCTTTTATTCTCGCTGAAATTAAACAAATAAGACTTTCTTCAGAAGAGAAAATATTATAGGAAATACTGTGAAAATTTCTTTGCTTTGTTAAACATCATTTGGAAAATATTAAAAGGAATTTCACAGGAGGGCGAATAATTTTGACATTAACTTTATATCGTGAATAGAGAGTTTTGTTGCATCATGTCATTTTTTCTTTCTTTTTTTCTTTCTTTTTTTCTTTCTTTCAAATTTTCCCATTTATTCTTAATACAACATATTTAGATTTAGACGGAATGCTTCTAAGTAAATAAATAAATGAAATAAATAAGTATTTATGATGTAAATTGCTTAGTCATGAACCACCAGCACAAGGAGAATTAAAACAACACTAACTTTGGTTTTACACAAAGTTTATGAATAATTTTGTTATGATTTGCTTAATGCCACATTTTGATTGATGGAATTGTTTTATAGCATTATGGGTAATGTAGTTTTAAGCACAAATACTGCTATTAAACACTTAAAAACACTAAAACAATTGGTTAACCATTTCAGATCTCACACCAGCTTTGTCTTTAAAGATGTATTAATGATTTATTATTTATTTTTATTTAGGCAACCAACTGCACAGTATAGTTCAGATATAAAGCCGCCTTATTATTTTAATGATTAAAAACAATTCAGCTTTGATTTGTTGCTCTTTCAGTAACACAGTGTAAGCCAACACATCAAGATTACTCACACTGTTGAAGTATTAATAGCATCAATACAGTTGTACACAATATATACTGTATATATATTATATAAGAGGCCTAATAATATTAAGCTTAAAATGCTTAAAAAAAATAAAAACTGATTTTATTCTAGCCGAAATAAAACAAATAAGACTTTATCCAGAAGAGCAAAATATTATCAGACATACTGAGAACATTTCCTTGCTCTGTTAAACATAATTTAGGTAATATATAAAAAAATCGCAGCAATAATTTTTATAATTTTGGCTTTAACTGTATATTATAATCAGATAGTTTTGTTGCATCATGAAATTTCTATATTTTAATGTTATATCTTATATTTATTTATTTGTGTATTAGTTTATTTATTTGTTTGTTTGTTTTTCTTTCTTTCTTTCTTTCTTTCTTTCTTTCTTTCTTTCTTTCTTTCTTTCTTTCTTTCTTTCTTTCTTTCTTTCTTTCTTTTCCTTAAAATCAAATGTGTATTTCTGAGTGAACTGTCTCTTTAACACACTGTAGACCTCTCTCTCCGTTTCTCTCTCTCGTTTGCCCACAGTTGACGGGTTGAGGGTAAGTGGCGCCCGGGGCCAGCATGGCACAGTGCCACACCTCTCTTGTATGTTGTCAACGGCCTGTCAGATGCTTCGAAAAAACTTCCACCTGTGTTTTTCAACACGCTTCTCGCAACAGGCTCATTCAACAGCACGTCCGATGAAAAACCGCCTGAAAACAAAACCCTTCACCTTGACGAATAACAAAACGTAGGTCTAAGAACAAATATATGTTGTTAAGCGGTAGTTTTCTTTTTGCTGATAAAAGCTGACACCTTCATGCCTTCTTGGAGCTTCGGAGAGCACCAGGGAGGGAATGAAGAGCAAATCCACTGCCTTTCAAGTGGGCAAGAAAAGCACCACAGTGGCTTGGCTTTCACTTGTTTTTCTGGCACGGACGGCCGTGCCTTTTCTAGATCATTGACAGAAAACCGCAAACTGTTTGGCTGTGTTCCCGCTTTCAGGAGATCAGCAGAGTTCACTCTTACGTTTTTATAATCCTGGATGGAAATGTAAAACATTATGTGGTCAATAAGTAGAACATCAAGTAACATGGGGGATTTTTAAAGTCGTCACCTATTAAGAATAAACCGAAAAAAAAAAAAGATTCAGAATCTTTATTGTCACTGTACAAAATCTAACGAAATTTACGTTTGCCCTTCCCTTCAGGGGCAGTCCTGTTTGTTTGAAACAACAACAATAATAACAAGAGATAAAAAGGTAAAATGGCAACAATAATTAATTATAAAAGGAGTAACAATACAATAGAAGTGCATATAATGTGCGTATAAAGTGGCAAGTGCATTTCCTAGCAGCTTTTAAATTCTAATGTGAATAAAATGTTGGCCTGAAAAGCATACAATTTAATGTCCATGTGTATAAAGTGGCAAGTGCATTTCCTTGCAGTTTTCAAGTTAAAAAGTGAGTATGATTTTGGCCAGAAACACCCTCAACACCCTTAATTTAATTCTTTGGATTTACTATTTTTTTTAAGTAATTGGTTGGAAACAACTGATATGGGAGGAACTTAAACAAATTAAGTTGAACATTACTAAGTTTAATTGGTTGTTTAAACTCAGCCCTTATCAATTGTTTGCAAACACACTGTGAAACATGCTGGGTTCCTCACAATTCCTTTATGTTGTTCCTACACAAATCGATTACATTAACTTAATTGTTTTTGCAAATTTAAATACACTGTAAAGAAAATCTGTAATTTTACGGTTTATTTCCGGCAGCTGGGGTGCCAAAAAAAAAAAAGTTAAATAACGACCGTTAATATATGTTAAATTACCGTAAAATAACAACTGTTGAATTACAAAAATTTACCAGAAATTTCATTTTAAGAAAATGTCTGTGATTTATTCATTTTCTTCTGGCCTTAGTCCCTTTATTAATCCAGGGTCGCCACAGCGGAATGAACCGCCAACTTATCCAGCAAGATTTTTTTTGCAGCAGATGCCCTTCCAGCTGCAACTATCTCTTGGAAACATCCACACGCATCCACACACACACTCATACACTACGGACAATTTAGCCTACCCTATTCACCTGTACCGCATGTCTTTGGACTGTGGGGGAAACAGGACCCACGCGAATGCAGGGAGAACATGCAAACTCCACACAGAAACACCAAATGAGCCGAGGCTCGAACCAGCGAACCAGCAACCTTCTTGCTGTGAGGCAACAGCACTACCTACTGAGCCACTGCTTTGCCCATTTCTGTAAATCAATATCCACAATTGTACGGTATATTTCTGTAATTTAAAAGCCGTTAATTAACTTTTTTTGGCACCCCAGCTGCCGGAAATAAACCGTAAAATTGCAGATTATGTAGATTCAGCTCATTTAAATAGGTAATTTGAACAAGCAGCAAAAATATTTTTGAGTGCAATTACATTAAAGGTGCAGTATTTGCAAATTTGGCACCCATTGGTTGAATTAAGTATTGCACTCCTGGTTCAAAACACACACAGGTTGCCAGATTGACGACACCAACAGGATTGTGCCTGACTATCAACCCTAACGGCTGATTTAAATCGTGTTTTAAATAAAAGCAACACCACATGATAGAAGGAATATTTTGCATATTAAAAATAGTTTTTGTCCTAACCAACTATTTCTTGTAGCTGAACAACAAGAAAACTGACAATGATCGCCTCAAGTACACCCCATGTGCTTTATTCAGTGTTAACTGCTAATAATTTGAGTTTAAATGCTATTTTCCTGACATTTATTGCCATACTACTGAAAGCAGCAGCAGATAGTTCACCTCAGATCTTGAAAATAAAATAAACCGTTTAAAATTAAACTTCAGAACTCGGTGCAAGCCAACACATATCAGTGATTCAACATCTACATTTAATAATGTTAAAGAGGTTTCATATATATTAATGAGATTATAAACCTTAACATTTCGTTAAAGTGCAGTGAGTGCACTACTCTGTTCTTCTGAATGTCTGTATTTAAATTTCGGTCATGTTTCATTTGAAGCAATCAGCCAAATTGCTTATCACTGCAAATCGCATCATGTAATGTGTTGTTAGGACACTGGGTTACAATGTAACCTGTTCACCTAATATTTACATTCATAATATTTATATTATTTGCTAATTAAAAATCACCTCATGTGGAACTCTGAATCTGCGTCTCATTTTGGATTCTGCAACTGTCCACCGGAGATCACATTTTGTTCACGGATGCATGCTTTGAGAGCATGCATGAATGAAATACACTGTTTTCCACCAAGGCAACCTGGGATGCTGAAATATAATTGGCTAAACTGGCAGTGGGCGGGTTCAAAGAACCAAAGCTAAGACAAACTTTCCGGCATGATGGACATCTTCAAAGCAGAATATCCGACTTCAGCATCCTTTTTCAGATGTCCACTAAGCATGTTTCTTTAATATCTGCAAACATATTATGGCATTTTTATGCTTTAGAAGTGTTAAAGTCTTATAAACAGCACCTTTAAAACATTTTAGTACATTTTTCAGTCTAAAACTTTTCCACTGAATCTGTTAACTTATGCCTCAAGGTCCATGTTTACACTAGCGTCATCATGTGATCTGTCCGGCATATGCCTAAAAATACGCCGACCATATGTTTCTCCAGTGCTATTTTCAAAGCTATTGAGGAACGTGCTATTTCGCAAACAAATAAAAATTTATTGCTTTACGATTTTTGAACAGATCTGACGAGGCCGACATCACAGGCAGTGCAGCTGTTGGATTTAATAAATCACCTCAGCTTTGTTAGCGATAAAGACAGGTCTTGTTGCTATGTCAAGGATTTGCTTATGTGCGTTTCTAAGCTCTGAACGGTCGACGTGAGGTGTAGAGAGGTCAGTTCCCAGAGCTAGAGCTTTTACAACTGACCCGAGGGTCGTCCTGTCACTTTGGCAAAGATATCTGCAGTTTGGTGTGAAATGGGATCAAATGGCTGAGTCTTTGGACTGTGGGGGAAACCGGAGCACCCATAGGAAACCCACACCAACACAGGGAGAACATGCAAACTCCACGCAGAAATGCCAACTGACCCAGCCGGGACTCAAACCAGCAACCTTCTTGATGTGAGGCGACAGTGCTAACCACTGAGCCACCTTGTCACCCCTAACTCAACGAATTTTGGGGGGAAAATATTCCAAAATCTACAGATGTGAGCAAGGAAATTAAACCGATGTTGTAAATCTGAGCTGTTGATGAATGACTTGCAACTTTATTTAGTGCACGCGCAGCGATAATAGTCCATTGATAAGCAGAAAGGAGCAAAACATGCTTCGAGAGCAGAGTGAAAATGAAGAATGGTGGAGTGAGAGAAGGGTGATGTTTTTCTGGAAGGATATGCGCGTGTAAAGGCTGTAAAAGGAGACGCGTGTTTGCGCTCCCTCAGGACTGAAGAAAGGCCTCAGTGGTGTTGAGTTAGCAGTGGAGCCAGCTTGCCTGCCTGCCAGCCATTCTCTCTCTCTCTCGCTCACTCTCTCTCCTTCGCTTCCTGGTACACCCCCGCTTGACAAGGTTAATCTGTCCTGATGATGAGCAGTTGCGCTTGGCTCCGCTTTTTTCGTAGATTCCTTCCGATAACCGTAACCTGAACCCTGCGCGCGCGCGAGATACGAGGCCGGAGACGCGGCGCGATGAACAACGCGCGCCTCCGACAAGTTCAGCTTTTCCTTGGACGCTTTTTTTGTTAGGCAGAGCACGATGACTATCTGGGGGAGAAGAAGGTGCATTATGTGTTTCGGTGCAGTTTTGTTATCTGATTAAAGAACACGGTTTACTCGAAGGGAATCTCACCAGGTGTCACATCAAATGACAATCAAACAAAGACAGAAATAAACAAATCCGCCCACAAGTTGATCATATATATATATATATATATATATATATATATATATATATATATATATATATATAATTGTTTAATATTTGAATTTATAGGCATAGGAAACAAAATCATACTTACATTTTTTTTATTATATATGCAATTTATGCAAACCTTTTTCCAGCGGGAAGGGCATCCGCTGCGTAAAACATATGCTGGATAAGTTGGCGGTTCATTCCGCTGTTGCAACCCCTGATTAATAAAGGAACTAAGCCAAAAACAAAATGAGTGAATGAATATGCACACGTAAATATTAAATATTTGTTATTTAACAATAATTGATATTAATATCTACTACATGAGGTGTAATTATAATATATCAGCATAGTAGTTTATTTAAAATTCTGTAAATTTCCTAAAATTTTTATGAAATTAAGTTTAAAATGTAACATGGCACCTCTTTGTGATTTTATTCAAGAAATATATGCTATATGGGACATTCTACCAGAAAAAAACATTATCTGTAAATCATTGAAAAAAAAACATAAATACAGTGAAAAAGAAGTATTTCATCCCCAAAAAATCTAAAATAATTATATATTATGTAGTCGATACTATTTATAATAAAATAACAAACACTTTATTAATTATGTTTGCATATAGGCCTATTATTTTGTTTCCCAGGCCTATACTTTTAAATATAAAAAAATAACTGTAATTGTTAGTCAGAATTATTAGCCTCCTTTGAATTTTCTTATTCTTTTTCAAATATTTTCCGAATGATGTTTAACAGAGCAAAGAAATGTTCACAGTATGTCTGAAAATATTTTTTTTCTTCTGGAGAAAGTCTTATTTGTTTTATTTTAGCTAGAATAAAAGCAGTTTTACATTTTTTAAACACCATTTTAAGGACAAAATTATTAGCCCCTTTAAGCTATATTTTTGTTAGATGGTCTACAGAACAAACCATTGTTTTACAATAACTTGCCTAATTACCCTAACCTGCCTAGTTAACCTAATTAACTTAGTTAGGCCCTTAAATGTTACTTTAAGCTGTATAGAAGTGTCTTGAAAAATATCTAGTAAAATATTTTTTACTGTCATCATGGCAAAGATAAAATAAATCAGTTATTAGAAATGAGTTATTAAAACTATTATGTTTAGAAATATGTTAAAAAAATTCTCTTTGTTAAACAGAAATAACTGATTTATTTTATCTTTGCCATGATGACAGTAAATAATATTTGACTAGATATTTTTCAAGACACTTCTATACAGGTTAAAGTGACATTTAAAGGCTTAACTAGGTTAATTAGGTTAACTAGACAGTTTAGGTCATTAGGCAAGTTCTTGTATAACAATGTTTTTTTCTGTAGACTATCAAAAAAAAAAAAATTAGCTCAAAGGGGCTAATATTTTTTACCTTAAAATGGCTCATAAAAAATTAAAAAGTGCTTTTATTCTAGCCTAAATAAAACAATTAAGACTTTCTCCAGAAGACTAAATATTATCAGACATACTGTGAAATTTTTCTTGCTCTTTTAAACATCATTTGGGAAATATTTAAAAAAGGAAAAAAAAATTCAAAGGTGGGCTAATAATTCTGACTTCAACTGTATGCCTTTTAGTTTAGATTTTTCCCAGTATCACATAAAGAAAACAAGCATGTAAGCTCACAGCTACATTATCAGTAGACATCTTGTGTAATGCCAATCTTTTTTCTTCCTGCTCACAAGGAATATATTTTATTGTGAAGACTGAAATTGATTAAAGTCAGACAGAGTTTGTCTTTTAATGGCTTTAAATCTCTGTAGAATGATCAGTTTTCACACACTCAGCCTTTGTGAGCAAAAAGATACCAAGGATGGACTCACAGGCATTTTAAAAACAATGTTACAATGTTTTAGATGAGAATTTCTGTACAGCTCTCTAACTCTTAAACAACCAGCAGATTACACATGGCTGTAAAATCCCACTATTTATAATGCATTTGATCTTTACTTTAGCAAAACCTTAATCAATCTATAATATCAATATATCATTGTCAATCACATGATCATCAGTAATAAATATTTCCATCACACTAAAAACAGTGTGCAAAAAAAAAAAAAAAAACATTAACATGTTAAACAAATACTCCATGGCATCTCCTGGTGAGCGGTCAGAATCTCCAGCTCGCAGCGCCTGGACTCATGCCAACAGGAACAGGTTCTAGGTGAACTGAATCCTGCCAGCTGTTGCCTGGTCGTGGCCATGGAGACTGGCGCACAATATTTGTATTAGGCTGTGTGGAGGGACATCTGATACAGACAGTGCAGAGCGGCTCGCTGCAGCTGTCCCAAAAAAACAACTTTCCCCTCGCCCTTCACGCTCCTCTCTCTCACTGCCGACCATGTGGAGGCGTTTGGGTCGAGCTGGGTCATCCTTAGGACAAAATATAGTGCTTTAAATGCAAGACACTATAAGTGAATAGGATTGAAAGAACTAATAATTATAAGCGTGTCAAGATAGTGGACTTGCGTTTATTTGCTTTCCCTGGTTTTCCCTTTTTTTGCTGCTTTTCTTTTGTATCACCTGTGTATTTAGTTCATTAGTGTGTGTTTAAGTTTCCCTTTCTGTTGTTTTTTTAGGTTATTGTTTGTGTTTATAGCAAGTCCTGTGATGTTTGTTCATATTTGGATTATTAAATCTTATTGGATTACATTTACTGTGTTATGCACTCTTTTCTTAAAGCGTAGCCTGACACCCAGTCACCTTTTGTTATAATTGTTATAATATATATGCCTAAATAAGTAATAAAATTTAGTAAAAAAGTATTTTTTATTTAATAATAATGATAATATTTAGTGTATGCTACATAATATATAACTTTAATATTTAACCACTGTTTATATATATATATATATATATATATATATTTGTTTTTTTTTTTTTTTTCTCAGAAAATAACAATTTGCTAAAATAACTAGTCCCATTTATTAATAA
The DNA here is from genome assembly GCF_052040795.2 of Danio rerio. NCBI lineage: Eukaryota > Metazoa > Chordata > Actinopteri > Cypriniformes > Danionidae > Danio > Danio rerio. Next base: position 6,550,715 of record NC_141021.1, on the reverse strand, counting down.
AAATCAGTATTATTCAACCACATTGATTTCCAGACTCCCCTGAAGTCTAAAAATTAATATAAACATGACCAAAAACAAGGCACCTCTTTTTTATTATTATTTTTAGTTTAGATTTTTTTTGCCAGTATTACAGAAAGAAAACAATTGTGTAAGCTCACAAACACACACACACACACACTATATATATATATATATATATATATATATATATATATATATATATATATGTGTAGTACAATTATTTAATTATTTATTTATATACAATTATTTATTAAGTTTATTAATTTAGACATTAGAGTCAAATATTTTTTTCAAAATCAAAATTAAACAGAAATTGGGGAAAAAATACACAGGGGGACTAATCATTTAGGAGGGCTATATATATATATATATATATATATATATATATATATATATATATATATATATATATATATATATATATATATTTAATTGAATTCATCTTCATTTGTATCGCGCTTTCACAATGTAAAAGAAAATGTTTAACCTTGTAACCAAACAGTAATGTTTGTTGTATGTCCCGTTGAAGTGGAGATTTATAGCTCAGTGCAAGAAAAAACCATTGTGAAAACAACGTTTAAGAATATGTAATATATTAGACATTAACGCAGAAATTAACAAAAGTGTTTTATTACATTAAACTATAAAACACCCTACATTCGCAGAAATAAAGTTACCAAAATGGTCAGTAGGTATACATTTTCTAAAGATACAATTTTGTACTTCTTAGCACACTTTAGGTACTAATATGTATCAATATGGACTCTTTAGGTATAAACATTTATCCTTTGACATAAAGTTCCACCCATTACTCCTTTATTTCTGAGAGTGCATGAACAACTTAAAAAAGCACAGTTAAATGTTTGGTTCCACTCAATTCCTTCATATTGTTCCAACACTAATCAAGTTAATTTAATCGTTTTACAAATTAAAGTGGATTGAACATAAAACTATTAAGTTGTCGCAAATAAACCTTAAGAGTTGTGTTGTTTCAACTCATTTTGAATGAGTAGTTTAAACAAGCTGCAAATATATCTATTTTTTTAAAGTGAGCCTCACATTTCACAATTGCCTGAAAAACAGTTTTGCCTGCAGCATCTCGCTTTAAATGAAAATAAAAAGGCATAATGGGATAACATTTCCGCCATGTGTTGTTTTAGGTCGAGTAATGAACACGCTGTAACGTCTGTAAACATTGACACTCTGTTTAGAAGATGCCACCTGGTTAACCTTTGCCACAAACCTCCCCTCGCCAGGCGCTGCGGTATTGACAAAGAGGACAAATGAATATTGTTTGACATGATTGTGGAACGTGTCCAAGGCTGTATAACAACTTAGCGGTGCGGTATATGAATCACCGGTGGAGGCCAAATCCACAGTACAAACCACAATCTTGTAGCTCATTCAACAGGCTTGCTTTGTTTGTAAGCTGTGTGATGGCAACAGTTGGGTTAGTTCAGCGCATGCGGTATGCAAAAAGAGTCAACATACGTACAACTACTGTATATGTTTGCACTATTGAAGCTTTCGATATTTGTTTTTAACTTGTGGTTATGTGATAATGTTATTCACTGGAATAAATTATTGGATATCAGATGGGTATAATAGGCTACTGAGTATTTTCTGGGAATATCAGAAGGCCTTAATGTTCAAACTTTCAATGATGTTCAATGCTAAATGAACTGAGCAGGTAATTTCATAAATAAAGTTTATACAATTATAATGCATTATAATACTAATCTATTTATCTATAATACACTGGAATCAGTTTGTTAATGTTTAATTTTTTAGCTGGAATAAATTATTAATTCAAGTTTATACACACACACTTTATTGTTTTTAGTTTGTTTTAGTTTTTATTGCCACATAACGTAGTTATCTTAATGAATCCTAATACTCATTAAGGTATTCATTCATAATGCAAGGGTTTGTTTTTTGAAATCATTTGACATGCCTGACAAAAGTCTTGTCGTCGATCTCAGTTGTAAGAGCAACAAATAATAACTTGACTTCTAGTTGATCATTTTTAAAAGTGGCAGAAGGTAGTTTTTTCAGATGAAGCATCTGTTGAACTGCAGCCCAATCATCACAAATACTGCAGAAGACCTATTGGAACCCACATGGACCCAAGATTCTCACAGAAATCAGTCAAGTTTGGTGAAGAAAAAAATCATGGTTTGGGGTTACATTCAGTATGGGGTGTGCGAGAGATCTGGATGTGAGAGAGAGAGTGGATGGCAACATCAACAGCCTGAGGTATCAAGACATTTGTGCTGCCCATTACATTACAAACCACAGGAGAGGGCAAATTCTTCAGCAGGATAGCACTCCTGCTCATACTTCAGCCTTCACATCAAAGCTCCTGAAAGCAAAGAAGGCCAAGGTGCTCCAGAATTGGCCAGCCCAGTCACCAGACATGAACATTATTGAGCATGTCTGGGGTAAGATGGAGGAGGAGGCATTGAAGAGGAATTCAAAGGATCTTGATGAACTCTGGGAGTCCTGCAAGAACGCTTTCTTTGCCATACCAGATGACTTTATTAATAAGTGATTTGAGTCATTGCAGAGATGTATGGATGCAGTTCTCCAAGCTCATAGGAGTCAGACACAATATACATTCTGTTTACACTGCACCATCACTTTATGCATGATCATATATTATTTTGGTAAAATAAGCGTAATCTAGAGGCCTTTGTCTTTCATATAAGCCACTTCTGATACTAAATGATCAACTAGAAGTCAAGTTATTATTTGTTGTTCCTGAAACTTGGACAGGCGACAAGACTTTTGTCAGGTATGTTCTTAGAGTTATGTAAAGAGTTATTTAAGATCTGTAAGGAGGATCTGCAAACTTTTCTAAAGTAAAGTTGTTTTTGCAGTTATGTAAAAAAAAAAAATTATATATATGTATATATATATATATATATATATATATATATATATATATATATATATATATATATATATATATATATATATATATATATATATCCAATATTGGTCCCCCATTATAAAGTTAACGTTTATCGATATCGGCCAAAATTTTGGGCGCTATCAGTAACCGCTAACTAAGTAATGTGTTTATAGTTGATGAATAGATGACTTACTATCATAACTATTTATAAATAGATTACATTAAATTGCTTTATAAAGTTGCAGATTTTTTGTTTTGTCATTTTTATTAAGACGTTTTTATATAAAAGAATGGTACTGAATAGGTTATTTACTAGCATTTTTTAAAATCTGTTGTATATCTTTTATTTTTATTACTGTTATTATTAATATTTAAATAATATTTTAGAATCAATTACTTAAACATTTTTTATTTTATTAATCAGAATAAAAATATGTAATCTAAATTAAATTCATTCATTAGTTATATTTTATTTTGAAATAGTCAGATTTGTTATGACAAACTTCCACTTTCGCTTCCCAGAAAGTTTATGAATTGCTTTTTTTCTCTCGGGTGTGATATTTCACAAACACACATGAAAACCATTCCGTTTACATCCTTTATTGACACACTTCACCACAACTCAGTTTGTGACTTTATAGAGGGACAAAAAAGACTGTGTGAGCATAGTGCAAAAGTAAATACTGACCACAGATCAGTCACTGCTGGCTTTTTGTGTAGTTATTTACTTATATTCACTCTGTCTTGGAAAGGCAGGACATTTTTTCATGTTCATTTTGTGTTACAAGCACTGGACGTATCTCTTCTAAAACTGTAGTTCACCCAAAAAACTAAAAATAAAATAAAAATAAAATAAATGTATATATATATACATATGTATATATATACACATATATATCACACCTGAATAATGCATGTGACTTCATTCTCCATATGAAAGGCATCTTTAGGCATGTTGTTACTATTTACTATTTTGTCTAGCCATATTGTGGTTACATAAACACATCAGGAAGTTTCTCGCTCTTTTAAAACCAAACAAATATGCAGCTAAACAAACATTTCAATACTGAATTTAACTTATTTTTATGGTCTTAAATGACACAGGCAACTTAATATTTGAATGCTGATCATTTGCTTGTAACAATATTTATGAGGCACATCATAACACGAGGCAAAGGCTCGCTTGTACCGCCGTGGTGTTGGTGGCTAAAACCTTCGCAAGTCACCTCTGTGTTTTCTTAATAAACACGCTCTGAACAGGGGGACTTTTATCTTTGCACTTATGCGCCCATTAATATTTTGACAAGTAAGGCTATTTTTGTCCTTTCCTGAGTATAATTATGGGACTAAATGAACACCAATTATATGGTGGTGCTAAACTACCCCAAATCAACTTGGCCTTCATTTCCTCAGCTCAATTTTCCACTTATCAGAGGGCTGAGGTGAGTGAGGCAGACATGTTTGGATTAGCATTAGAGTCTCCATATAGCGTGACGTTATCTATCTATCTATCTATCTATCTATCTATCTATCTATCTATCTATCTATCTATCTATCTATCTATCTATCTATCTATCTATCTATCTATCTATCTATCTATCTATCTATCTATCTATCTATCTATCTATCTATCTATCTATCTATCTATCTATCATCTAGTCTGTCTGTCTGTATGCTAAAACAAGCTAGCAACAGATCTATCTATCTATCTATCTATCTATCTATCTATCTATCTATCTATCTATCTATCTATCTATCTATCTATCTATCTATCTATCTATCTATCTATCTATCTATCTATCTATCTATCTATCTATCTATCTATCTATCTATCTATCTATCTATCTATCTATCTATCTATCATCTAGTCTGTCTGTCTGTATGCTAAAACATGCTAGCAACAGATCTGTCTAAAAAGACAGATATCATCAATTGCAATGTTCGAGAACATGCTAGCAACATCTAAAGCATGTAAACAGTGTATTAAAAGTTTAATGATGTGAGCACACATTTTTACATGCTGTTACAACACGCTAGCAACATGTTAAAATGCTAAAATTGCCGACAGCTAGGTCTCTGCATCTCTCACATGGTCGCCCACTGAAGCTAAGCAGGGCTGTGCCTGGTCAGTACCTCGATGGGAGACCACATGGGAAAGCTAGGTTGCTGCCGGAAGTGGTGCTAGTGAGGCCAGCAGGGGGCCTCAACCTGCGGTCTGTGTGGGTCCTACTGCTCCACTATAGTAATGGGGACTCTATACTGCTCAGTAAGCGATGTCTTTCGGATGAGATGTTAAACTGAGGTTGTTAAAAATCCCAGCATGTCCTTCAAAAAGAGTAGGGGTTTCATCCCAGCATCCTGGCCAAATTTGCCCACTGGCCTCTGTCCATCATGGTCTACTAACCATCCTCATATCATAATTGTCTTCTCTACACCTATCAGCTGGTGTGCGGTCTGGTGCAATATGGCTGCCATTGTGTGATCCAGGTGGTTGCTGCACACTGGCGGTGGATTTACTATGTGTAAAGCACTTTGAGTGCCCAGAAAAACGCTATATAAATGTAAGGAATTAATAAAATACTGCTCTGTTTGTCTGTCTGTCTGTGATAGATTGCAATACCTTACCATCTTTGAGCTTTTAAACTAGTTACTTCAAATTAAACATCTTCAACCTTAAAAAAAAAAAGTGTTTAAAGCTGTATTTTCTTGCTGGTCATGACAGAACAAGTATTTAATGTCTCAGAATTTCAGAGCTTAAAGTCCAAATGTTTTTATCAAGCTATTGCACTATAACAGCATGGGGCTTAATGTTTGATGTTAAATCTAAATTAATAAATCTGGCCTTGTTATCATCGCTGTTAAATATAAAAGCTGAACTGAGAATTACACTATCCAAAATAAACTGAGATCAAAACAATGGATTAAAGCAGTTACTGAAATGTAAACTAGTATATCTTTTTTTCACTAGCTGGATTGGATATGTATCTCTTTACATTATTAGAGGAACAGTTTGTGTTTACATGTGGTGATAACAGTTATACCACAAAGTCTCTTCCGTGTTGTAATAAAACACCTGTGCTGGTATTACACTCTCTCACAGCACAACACAAAGAGCATGTTCATCATAGAGGTGTCGTATGCAAAATATTGTACCTATGCAAACACTGTTGATGATCCTTTCAAGCCTGTGAAAAATGTGCAGACACAAATACAAATTACAAATAAATGCCAATTCTACTGTCCGAGATAAATAAATAAATTTTATAATTAATAAATAAATGCATGCATGAATTAAGTTTGTTTATTTAAACCCAAGAAATAAGGGGCAGCTGATTCCATTGAATACTACACATGCCTTTCACATGACTTTTGCTTTGGAGTTTTGTTTGAGTTATTGTTCATTTAATCCAGGTCCATTCATTTATAATGAATGAATAAAGACTTTTAAGAAATGTATTTATTTAAAGTCCAGAATTGACATGCACTTGACCATATCTTTTTGCTATAGTTTTGCCACGTTCCATTAATTATTAATCATTATTTTATATAATCAATAAATAAAAAATATTTAACAAATAAAGAAATACAATTAAATAAACTTATTTTTATAAAAAATACAATCATAAATAATAGTAAATAGAATAAAATAAAATTAAATAAATCAATAAAATTAAATAAACTTATTTTATATAAGAAATTCAAACATGAATTAAATAAATAAATAAAATTAAAATAATTGAAATAAATAAATAAATAAAAATGAAATAAACTAAAATAAATAAACACAAAAATAAATAAAAATAAATAAATACATTTAAGAGACACACACATAAATAAATAAGTAAATAAATAATAAATAAAATAATATATAAAATAAATTAAATAAACTTATTTTATATAAGAAATACAAACATAAATAAATAAATAAATAAATATAAATAAATAAAATACTATACAAAAATCAATCAATCAATCAATAAATCAATAAATAAAACAATATATAAAAATAAAAATAAATAAAACAATAAAAAATAAACTTACTTTATATAAGAAATACAAAAATAAATAAATAAATAAATATTAAATTAAATTGATAAAAACAAACATAAATAAATAAATAAAAATAAATAAATAAACTTTTTATATAAGAAATACAAACATAAATACATAATCAATTAAATTAAAAAATACAAACTTAAACAAATAACAATAAATAAATGAGCTTATTTTAAATAAGAAATACAAACATAATAAATAAATAAATAAATAAATAAATAAATAAATAAATAAATAAACAAATAACACATATGCATGCATATATTCCTACATACACATATACATACATAAATCAACTTTCATTAATTATTTAACTCATTCATTCTTTCATTCATTATCAAGATACACCTGATTCCAATTAACATTGCATGACTTCTCCTTGACTCTTGCTGTTTGCATTTAGTTTGAGTGATTGTTGATTTGGTCCGGTTCTAGTTCAGCTGAAGCACAACTGCTCCGGCAGTTTTAGTGAAACTTGCTCCAGCGCCACATGTTTGGTCTGGGGGCCTGCGATCCCACAGGTGCTGCTTATAAACTTGGCGGAGCACAATGTGGCGAGTGTCCCGGTCAAACTGCAGAGACCATGATAAAGACCACCTGCTCTCCATCTGACTGGTCATAGAGGGGTCTCTGTGACCCTGCAGACACACAGACACGCACAGCCTGCTGTCACTGAGCTTTATCCACCTCCACTTCCTCCACACATTTCTATTGTTTTGGGAAGAAACCAAGACAGACCTACTCTAGATGAGCAGAATCACAAATAGCTTGAACTTTCAGGCTGTTTTGACAGTATATGGAAATAAAAAGCTATGACTGTTGTTTGATTAACATTTTACATTATGTATATTTTATGTAAAGGGTATCAAAAGTGTTGTGTATTAATGTCAATGTACACAAGAAACTGTTTACATATATACCTGATATGTAGAGTGGAAGTCAGAATTATAAGCCCCCCTGTTAAATTTGAATTCTTTTATATATATATATATATATATATATATATATATATATATATATATATATATATATATATATTAGAGCTGTGAACCTACACTAGTCTCACGGTTCTGTTTGGTTACGATTATCATGCCATCGATTCGGTTCAATTCGATATTTCGGTGCATCACGGTGCATTGACGATGCTTTTATATTTTCTTCACAGCAGCAGCTCTTGTATTAAAATGTATGAATGTATTAATATTTAAAAAGGCTTTTATTTGTAATACAATTGTGTCATTTAATACAAACAGTCAGATATATAAACTGTAACTTTTAAAAAAACGAGCATTTAGCAAATAATATAAACAAATATAAATATCCAGCTCAATTTCTGATCCTTGTCTAGTTCTATTACACCTCTTTGATTGGTTACGCACTCAACAAAAACGGTTGCGATTGGCTCTTGCGCGCTGCGCTCTTCAGATGAATGATAAGTGGCAGGTGGCAGCGGCGATCTCACAGCTGATCTATGATAGACACGGTGGAGAAAACTCTGCAGACACGCGCTCGTTTCTGTATCCAAAAGTAACGCTGTAAAACAGCCGAGAGGAAAAAAAAAGTCACGCCAGCAGGTCAAATGGGCCACTGTGTGTGTGTAAGAAAGAGAGACAGAGACAGAGGCAGAGAGAGAGAGAGAGAGAGAGAGAGAGAGAGAGATGGGGTAGGCTACTTTCATTCTCAAACACACACAGTGAAATTGTGCACAGTTCATGAGTATTAAGTAGTTAGATCGTTGTAAATACTCGCGATCGTCTCCCTCGCGACAGAGCGCATATGAGGTAAATGACGTCAGTAACAACCGGTTATGATTATTACTGAACCGATACCGAATTGTCCGCATCTGCATCGCGGTGCATTGAAGAAACGATTAATTTTGACACCCCTAATATATATATATATATACACACAGTTGAAGTCAGAATTATTAGCCCCCTGTATATTTTTTCCCTAATTTCTGTTTAACGAAGAGAAGATTTTTTTTTTTTTAACACAAATCTAAGCAGAATAATTTTCTAAGCATAGTATGTACAGTTGAAGTCAGAATTATTAGCCCCCCGGAATTATTCTTTTCCCACAATTTCTGTTTAACGGAGAGCAGATTTTTTCAACACAATTCTAAACATAATAGTTTTAATAAGTAATATCTAATAACTAATTTATTTTATCTTTGCCATGATGACAGTACATCATATTTGACTAGATATTTTTCATGACACTCCTTTACAGCTAACTAGGTTAATTAGGTTAACGAGGCAGGTTAGGGTAATCAGGGAAGTTATTGTATAACGATGGTTTGTTCTGTAGACTATTTGAAAAAATTGCTTAAAGAGGCTAGGAATTTTGACCTTAAAATGGTGTTTAAAAAATTAAAAACTGCTTTCATTCTAGCCGAAATAAAACAAATAAGACTTTCTCCAGAAGAAAAAATATTATCAGTCATACTGTGAAAATTTCCTTGCTCTGTTAAACATCATTCGAGAAATAAAAAATAAATAAATAAAAAAATCAAAGTGGGCTAATAATTCTGACTTCTACTGTACATATATATGCTTGGCATGTGGGTCAAGCAAAAGTTGATTGTGTGGGCCAGAGCTGGGCAAGAGAAATTTAGCTATGTGGGTAGTTCCTAGTCATATCTGCCTAGAAAATAGCAACCTTTCATTTTCCATCAGCCATGTACACAGTGTAACTAAGGGCGTACTCACACTATGTACAGTTGCCTTGATCCGGGCCAAAGCACGCTTATCCCCTGTCCTGTCTCCTGGGCACGCTTCTGTCATCGATGATGCGCTGTTAAGTAAGCGCTTTCGCTCAGCACAGTGGAGATTTCTTACTGTTATATTGTTTAAGTCGTTTGATATGTAGTGACACGCAGTCAGATATTTCACCGAACAGATCAGCCACTTTTAACGCTCATAAACAATCATAAAGTCCTCGTGCTGCAGGAATAGGAAGGTTTGCTGAAGGCGCAGCTGTTGTGCAGTGAGGGGTTTGCGTCTTTAATAAATTACGACAGTTTGCATTCATTAAAGAGCCCATATTATGGGTTTTTGAAAATTCCCCTCCATGTAGTGTGTAACACAGCTCTAAGTGAAGTGAAGTATCCAGCTAAGGCTTAAATCTGTAAGAATACAGTGTTTAAAACGGTTGATTCATCTATAAAAGAGTCGACTCATAGTGCTTCAAACGAGTCGCCTTGATACCGATTCATTAGTTGTTTCGCCATGACGTACGAACGAAACCAAGTTATTCACGTGCACGCGCAAACCCGGGAGATTTCAAACCTGAGGCCCCGCCCTCTGACGCAGAAACCCAGACACACACACACACCCACAAACACACGCACACCCACAAACACACGCACACAAACATGCCGGTCGATTGAAGTCACACTGCAGATGGACATTATATTGAGTCTCTACCCAAAGATGAAACATCAGCATTATAACCAAGCAGTTGGAAACTTCTGGAAGCTACATGCTACAAAGAATACTTCATCTGAGTTTGTTAAAGGAAGGATCAGTAAACAGTAACTTACTGATGGACGTCAGGATGGGTTTCTTCCTCCATTTCTCAAGTGTAAGTACGTGCGATTAAAGTTGTTGCCTCGTTGACTCTAGCTTGCAAATGTATTTAGTTGTGATATGTTACTTGTAACCGCGTGTACTGTATCAGGTTAACTGGCTATATTCTCTTATCGCGTGCAAAGTCACGTTAAAAACGCGACGCGTGCTGCTTTGTTTATGGAGCTCCGTGCTAGAGTTCTGCTCCCGCGATTTATTCGGAAATTTATTCCCGCGCCGCAGAAATCTGGCGCGGGGACAGCCGCGGGAATAAATTTCCGGATAAATCGCGGGGAGCGGTCGGTAACGGGTTTAATTTGGGACGGGAGCGGGCTGTCTAGCAATATCACGGATATTGCTATGCGAATGAGAAAGAGAGAGTGTGCTTGGTGCTTGTGTGTGTGTTAGTGCGCACGCGCGCGTATGAGAGAGAGAGAGCGCGAGAGAGCGAACAAACGAGCTTTGTGTGCTTGGTGCTGTGTTTATACAGACAGCTTGGCTGTCTGGACTGTATAGCTGGGTGATTTTTGGTCCCCCGCTCTAGCGGGATCGGGCGCGGCGGGCAGAAAACGGAGCGGGTTCTTAGGCTAAAACCTGGCGGGTGCGGGCGGAAGCGGGAGCGTTGTCGTCCGGAGGTGTGTGTGTGTGTTTTTGTGTGTGTGTGGCAGCTAAAATCCACGCCTACACTATCGAGCGTGTATGAACTGTGATTACTTTTTATATTGCTGATTGGCTATTGGCCATTTCACTCTCTGACTGAAGGCAGTCGACCAATCGCGAGAGACTGTCATCGGTCCAATCAGCGCAGATTAGCTTCACGCTAAGGAGGGGTTTGGGAACAAATGAATCACTGGACGATTCATACGGGAGTCGCTGGGATAATTAGGTAAAAATAAATGCAGATTATAAGACCATTAAAGTGTTTTTTGACCTTGCATGCATATTAAACTGTTGTTGGAGACCCTTACAACCAAGATATGACCCTATTTCATGTATAATATGGGCTCTTTAAACAGTGAGAATGATTAATTAATTCATATGAAAAGGTCCCTTCAGTTTTGGGCTTAGAGGCGTTTTGCACTCACACACAAGCGTACCGCACCAAAGCCCAAGTGAACTGCACTCACTTTGCTCGATTTAGAGCACTCACACTTCTCAAACGATCCAGGAAACGGGCCTGGGCATGGTTCGGATTGCATAGTGTTGAGTACGCCCTAAGCTTTAAGTAGGAAAAGTATCGAAACTCTCTGGTCATTTTTGAGAGTGATGCTAATGGTCTAATCCGATCCAATGATTTATGCTAAGCTAAGCTAAAAGTGTGTGAATGAATTCAACATGATACAACTCAACTGTTTAACTACAGGGGAGTTATAAACTGAGCCTGTTTTGTTTTAAAGTGGAGTGTGGCTTCAAGGATGGCCTCTGGTCCAACATGTGCTTCTGGTGAGAAAGGCATCAGCATTTGTACAGCTGAGGTCAAAAGGTCAACAGCCCTTAATGAAGAAAAGCTTGTAGTGTCTAATTTGGAAACACAAGCACATGCTTATCAGGTGATCAATGGAAGTTATTTTACCAAGACGTCGGTCACAAGTTGTTTTTGATAAAAATCTGCCTGTTTAGCTCAAAGGTTAGTTACACACCAGCGGTGACCTTAAAGTGCTCATCACAGTGGGGTTGGAATAAGGTTAACGGCAGGATTTTTCTTTCTTGCATTCAACTAAACAATGGCCTTCCCTTGGGCTACGCGAGAAGGAGACAATAGACAAAGGAAATGCCCTAAAACAGGCTGAAGAGTTATCAGTTTTATAACAGGGTCCAGATAAAGCAGCGTATCCTTCAGATGAATTGCTTCCAGTGAGATTGATGGCAGGGAAACAGACTGCAGCATATATGTTGAAATAAACTCAAGATTCCTTGCAAAGCATCAGATTTTGTTGTTTTATTGTCTGAATGTGGTGGCTCAGTGGTTAGAACTGTCACTTCACAGCAAGCAGGTCGCTGGTTCGGGTCCCAGCTGGGTCAGTTTGCGTTTCTGTGTGGAGTTTGCATGTTCTCCCTGTGTTGGTGTGGGTTTCCTCCGTACAGTCCAAAAACATGCGCTATAGGTGAATTAGATGGAGTAAATTGGCTCTAGTGTATGAGTGTGTATGTGAGAGAATGTGAGTGTATGGGTGTTTCCCAGTACTGGGTTGCAGCTGGAAGGGCATCCGCTGTGTATAACATACGCTGGAATAGTTGGCAGTTCATTCTGCTGTGATAAATTTGAGACTAACCTGAAGGAAAATGAATGAACTTTTGAATGTGTTTTGCCTTGAAAGTTGTTTACACTCACATCACCTGGAGTTATATACTCATATACAGTTTTAAAATAATAGAAATGTATAAAGGGTGACGCAGTGGGTAGTGATCACACCTCACTGCAAGAAGGTCGCTGGTTTGAGCCTCGGCTGGGTCAGTTGGCATTTCTGTGTGGAGTTTGCATGTTCTCCCTGTGTTTGCATGGGTTTTCCTCCGGGTGCTCCGGTTTCCCCCACTAGTCCAAAGACATGCGGTACAGGTGAATTGGGTAAACAAAATTATCCGTAGTGTATGTGTGTAACTATGTTTGTATGGGTATTTCCCAGTGATGGATTACAGCTAGAAGGGCATCCGCTGCATAAAACATGTGCTGGATAAGTTGGTGGTTCATTCCGCTGTATATATATATATTGTGATTTTAATGGAACAGTTTTTGAACATTTGGATGTAATGTATCCAAAAGAGCAGCTCAAACATTTTGCTAAATATCTGCTTTTGAATTATGCGGCAAAATTATTTGTGACATTTATTCAGCAGTATTTTTGGCAAAAGTGATGTACTAGTGTAGTTTTTGTTAACAAAAAATTAATCTTTTATAATTGTCATTTTAATTTAAATTTGAACTAAGTTTAATTATTGTTATGCATCTTTGTTAGTATTATTTACTTTTCCCCTGTTTGATAAGCCATATTTAGTTTAATTTAATTTGAAATGAACATAATAAATATTTCAGAATTGTTATCATAGATTGATAATAATGATGATTTCATAAATATTTTATATTGAACATTATAATATTTAAAAATGTTTTATAAATATTTCATCAACTGAAATAAAATATGATATATTATATAGATTATTTATTTATTTATTTATTAGAATACAGATTTACTGCTTTATTAGAATACAGATTACTGCTGTAATAATATATTTTTATTTTCAAGATCTATCTATCTATCTATCTATCTATCTATCTATCTATCTATCTATCTATCTATCTATCTATCTATCTATCTATCTGTCTGTCTGTCTGTCTGTCTGTCTGTCTGTCTGTCTGTCTGTCTGTCTGTCTATCTACCTACCTACCTATCTATCTATCTATTAATCTAACTATTTATCTTTCCATCCATCCATCCATCCATCCATCCATCCATCCATCCATCCATCCATCCATCCATCCATCCATCCTCTATCTGTCTGACTGTCTGTCTGTTCGTCTGTCCAGTCATCCGTCCATCCATCCATCCATCCATCCATCCATCCATCCATCCATCCATCCATCCATCCATCTTCTATCTGTCTGTCTGTCCGTCCGTCCGTCCGTCTGTCCGTCATCTATCTATCTATCTATCTATCTATCTATCTATCTATCTATCTATCTATCTATCTATCTATCTATCTATCTATCTATCTATCTATCTATCTATCTATCTATCTATCTATCTATCTATCTATCTAATCGTTTAGCATATTACATCAAATTAAACAAGAACAAGCTGAACTAATTCATTTTATCCTATTAAGTTTTTATTAGTTTACTGTAATATTGTAATTAGAAATGTATTAATCACTGGTAAAATTGAAACTTCTTTTTTTTAAACCGTGAGTTTTCACAATCTCTAGAGACTTCACTAACTGGGTGTTATGGTTTGACTTTCAGACTTTAAAACTCTTTTTACTGACAGAACCCCAGCCATCATCCTTACTAATGTTCATTATTTTCCCTCATTTGTAAGTTTCAGTGTTAGATTTTGAATGTTAGATCAGTGTGGGAACTGTGTGTGCCGTATTCATGCATGTTAAGCACATGTGAGTGAGTTCAGTGCGAAAATATGCCAGCGGCTGGTTGCAATAAATAATGTGCGAACTGTGATTTGCGTTCAGACTTGCATCTGTCACGTGCTCCGCAGAGGGCCTCATCTGCGCAACAAATGAACATGGAACATATGTGTTAACCAGATGTGCATTTTGAGGAGAGAGACAGAAAGAAAAAAATAGACTTGTTTGGAATACCACTGTCAAGACTCCATTTGCACATTGTCCATCCAAGTCGATCTTTTAGGAAAATTGGAGTTCATGAGCCTGTAGAAATAAATCCTCAGCTTCATTAGTAATAATCTTTCAAAAGTTTGTTAGCCTTATCTCTATGATTACAACATCTTTCTGAAGGTTGTTGCTAGATCGGATATGGTTTCGGCTGGAAGTTAATGAGAATTATTTATATTATTTAATATATTTCCCATTTGTTTTATTTTATTGACGTCTACCCCCACCCCAACCCTAAAACCAACCGCCACAGTGACGAAAAAACATTAGCTGTACCGAGAATTATTTATGCTATCTATTAAATTACCCAATAAAGTGTATTTTTTAACGCCTACCCCCACCCCAACCCTAAACCAAATCGTCACAGTACTGTATAAATATTTTTATATAATAATAATATTAATATTATAATATTTCTATATTATAATAATTTTTTTTTTGCTATATCGATGTGCATATCGCACTTCTGGCCGGCCACATATCCGATCTAGACTTTACCCTTTCTGAACAGTGAAATTCAGAAATAATTTAGTAATCGCCTCACAGTAAGAAAGTTAGTCCCGGCTGGGTCAGTTAGCATTTCTGTGGAGTTTGCATGTTCTCCCTGTGTTGGCATTGGTTTCCTTTGGGTGCTCCGGTTTCCCTCACTGTCCAATGACATGTGCTGTAGGTGAATTGAATAAACTAAATTGTCCGTAGTGTATGTGTGTGAATGAGTGTGTATGGATGTTTCCCAGTACTGGGTTGCAGCTGGAAGGGCATTTATTTATTTATTATTCGTTAAATTGTTTATTAATTTATGGGTAAAGTCTTATTTCCTTCAGTTTTAAACTGAAAAATAATAAATTATTTATTTATTTTTATATTGTTATTATTACTATTATTAAATATTAATTTATTTATTTCTGTATTATTATTATTATTATTATTATATATACAGAACAGCCCAATGTTGTTCAATAATTTGCCTTATTAACATAGTCGAACAACTAGTGCTTTTAAATTGCACTTTTTAGCTGAATAACCAGTCAAATATTATAGACTGTCATTGGCAAAGACAAAATAAATTAGTTATTATAAGTTAGTTATTAAAATTATTATTGTTGAAGGCAAAATTATTAGCCATCCTGTCAAAATTTTTATTATTTTTCAAATATTTCCCAAGTGATGTTTAAAAGAGCAACCACATTTTTACTTTATTTATTTATTTATTTATTTATTTATTTATTTATTTATTTATTTATTTATTTTTGAAGAAAGTCTAATTTCTTTTAGTTTGGCTGTAATAAAAGCATTTAAACTATTTGTTTATTTCAATATTATTATTATTATTTATTCATTCTTTCATTCATTTTCTTTTCAGCTTAGTTTCTTTATTAATCCAGGGTCGCCACAGCGGAACTAACCACCAATTTATCCAGCATATGTTTTACACAGCAGATCCCTTTCCAGCAGCAACCCAACACTGGGAAAATTATTATTATTATTATAATTATGCTGCTTTTGTATATACAGAGTATATATATACTGTTGTCCAAAACCTTTTTACCTTTACTCAACATTTACTGTTGTCCAAAACCTAATTAACCTAGTTGACCAACTTTTGCCTTTAAATTGCGTTTTTAGCTGAATAACTAGCCAAATATTATTGATTAAAGGGTGACACAGTGGCTCAATTTTTATTACTGTCACCTCACAGCAAGAAGATCGCTGGTTCGAGCCCCGGCTGGACCAGTTGGCATTCCTGTGTAGAATTTGCATGTTCTCCCCATGTTGGAGTGGGTTTTTTCCGGGTGCTCCTGTTTCCCCCACAGTCAAAAGACATGCGCTATAGGTTAATTGAATAAACTTAATTAGCCGTAGTGTATGTGTGTGAATGAGTGTGCATTGATGTTCCCCAGTACTGGGTTGCTACTTAAAGGGCATACGCTGTGTAAAACATATGCTGAATAACTTGGCGGTTCATTCCACTGTGGCGACCCTAGATTAAAGCCAAAGAAGAATGAATGAAAGTTTAAAAAAAGTGTTCCATTAAACAGCACATCTGAAAAGGATATTCAGTTTCACAAGAGGGCTATTAATTTTCCTCTCGACTGTATATTATACTTAACACATAATCAGCTGATCAAGAACATGTATTTTCAACAACACCTTAATGAAGCAGAACAAGATAGATGTAATAAGAGAAATAATCTAATGAGATCATTTGGAGATTCTTTAAAATAATGTCCACCCTGCATCATTTACTGAGTGTTTTACAATTGCCCCCTGTTCTAATTCCCCCTAATGCTTGTTTAAGTCTCTAACAGGGATCTCCAGTCCCCAGTAAATGATACTGACTCCACGCGGTGAAGCCATTTGCCCCAAACCCAGACACAGCATGTAGTCTTCATGCAAGGACACAATGTGTTTATACAGTAGGGTAGTGTAGTGAACACACACATGCTACAGCCTTGAAGTGACATTTGTTTGTGGAGCCCGATTCCACCAAGTTATTTTCCATAATGCAAATGATATGGCGTGTCAAAGGTGTTGTTCTTAGGTCGAAAAATGAGCCATGCAAACATGCGTGGAGCAACAGTTGGCCAGCATTTTGCATAGGGTATGCAAAAACAGCTGCGGTGGTGAAGGTTATCATTATGGAGGGACGGAAAAAAAAATGAGAGGATACAATAACTGGTTGTAATGTACTATCATTTTCAGTTGTCGGAAACCAAAACTGTGGCCTCCATGCGTACGCCATGCAAATCAAATGATGTGTACACAAGATAGTATTTACGAACATTGCTTTGGGTTGTACTACTTCCTCATTTACGGATGGGTATGTTGTAGTTATGTGCCCTGTCAGTCATCTTGACACATTTCTTTCGTTTTTAATTTCCTACCATTCAGCTTCAGCAGGTTAATCTGCCATTCGTGAGTCTTTCATGCAGAGAATTATATATTGTGGAAAACATGAGTGAAATGTTTTCCAGTAGGTTAGATATAGAGTATAGAGTAAAAGTACAGATACCTTACTGTAAAAATGACTCCATTACAAGTTGCAAGTCACCAATTCCAATAAGACTTGAGTAAAAGTATTAAAGGATGCAATTTTAAAAGAACTTAAGTATTTTACTCATACTGAATGTAGGCTCGAAGAACACCAAGAAAGGTTTTATTTCCTAATATAGAAATTAAATTGAACACCTCAATGTTTCAAAATGGCAGAACAAAAAAGATTAAAAAAGTATCAAACTCAAATGTTCAAAATGGCACAAACAATTTAAAAAAGGAAGTAAAAAACGTAGTAAAAAAAATCTTTCATGTGATTCACCTCACCGTCTCAAAGGGGGGCAATACTTTTATTTTGAGTAGTTTTTCAATTGATTAGGATGTTTTCTCTGTATTAATATTAAACATAGAGGAGCAGTGTTATTTTTCCAGTTAGTAAACTACATATAAATTCAATAACAAATACAACACTAATAGCTAAATACACTTGATGCAAAATGTATAATTTCAGTAAAACATTTATTCACATTGCACAAAAAAAATTAAGCTAAAACAGTCATGTTATGTCAATGGTTTTTGCCATTTCAGTACCTGTAATAAATTCACTTAATTCACATTAAATTAATGTTAAACAGACTCTTGCTTCAATGTGTTTTCTCAAATTGTACGATAAATTCTTAATAGCACTTATTTTCGTGGCAAACAAAGTAGACACTGCATCCTGTAAGAGACAATCTGCATATCGGCAAATGAGAACATTTAGATAAGGCCATGGATGGTCATCAGTGCTGGCACTGCTTGATGTGCCGACTTCGGCTTCACACCGACTTCTCACGCACAATCACAATGTAACTATAAGCGTCCGTTCAAATGTAGTGGAGTAAAGAGTACATATATTCAATCAAAAATGTAATCAAGTAGAGAGTAAAAGTTGCTCATATTTTTAATACTCAGTACAAGTAAAAAGTAGCCAAAAAATACTTAAGTAAAGTAACGAAGTCCATTTACTTAAGTACTTTACATCACTGCTATGGAATGACATGGGAGATTGTTTTACAGGTAACTGTCTCTTTAATATTAAATGTTAATGGCTTTATGAGTATCTGATTCTTCTATATTCAGAAATGCAGTTGCAGATAGCGGGATCCCAACGTGGATTCATTCACAGAGAGAAATCGGAGGCAAAAGAGAAAGGTTGCCTTCTGCCAGTGCCGGACACAAAGCTAGGATTGTTCGCCCGCTGTCTGTCTGTTGGCGCTAACAATGTGCCATTCTGTACCGTGGTAGAACTTAATTTATTCCAACTCTTTGCCCTGACCTGTAATCTCCCCTCCTTCTCGTCAAGCCCGGTTCCTCTCTCAACCCATCTGACCCATCCATGCCTCATTTGCTCACTCTTCAGCATCTCCAAAAAGGGCCCCCAACGCACCCTCCCCTGACTGAGGCCCCCGGCTGGATCCCTGGCGGACAGACCCTGGCTCTATTCCCTCTCCGTGCACCGCATCCATTCCCTCCTGAAAAAAACATTGGGAGAAAACAACCATCAAGTGTATGTGTGTGTGTGTGTGTG